>NC_053023.1:101945208-102296389 GCF_003073215.2 Triticum urartu
CCCCTATGTTATCGAAGAGGTCTATCGTTCCGGTGCCATAAAAATCAACAACTTCGAGGGCACAAATCCGAAGGTGGTAAACGGTCAAAGAATCAAACATTATATCTCAGGTAATCCCATAAATGTTGAAACCAATATTATTGAAACCGTAACCCCGGAGGAATACATAAGAGACACTTTCCGGAACGTTTCAGACTCCGAAAAAGAATAGGTATGTGGTACGGTAAGTAAACCGACTCCAAAACAATTTTAAGGCAATATTTCTCTGTTTTGGAATATTTAGAAAAATAGAAAAATAAGTAGCAGTCCGGGAAGGACACGAGGGCCCCACGAGGCTGGTGGGCGCGCCCTACCCCCCTGGGCGCGCCCCCCTACCTCGTGAGCACCTCGTGTGCCTTCCGGACTCCGTTTTCTTGCACAATACGTATTTTGGTTGGTAAAAATTCATTATATAACCTCCCGAAGGTTTTGACTCCCGTATCATGCAAACCTCCTATGTTCTTGTTTCGAGTTGTTTTCTGTCAGGGTTTTCCAAGCTAGGCATCATGTCATCTCCCTCCTCCAACAATGGTGACAACGATGCTTGGCTAATGAAGATAGATCTGAAGAGGGAAGAACCCACGAGGGTCAACAAGGATGAAAGGATCAAGAAGGCCACGGAGGATCAAGCTCCAGTAGCAAAAGACATCCTTGATATTGATCATAACCTTCTTACCTCAACTGAGATCGAAGCTTTCAAGATGATTGAGTTAGCTCGTATACAAAACAAGTATCTCACACAAGAAAATATTTTGTTGAAGGAGCATATTGTCGCACTCAAGGGCATTATTCGCAAGCTGGAGGACCTCTTACGCTCGATGTGCGATTATCCGTCACCTCTACCTTCTTCACCAACCAAGGAGATATAATCACATGGGTATGGGCACTCCCCTTGGCAACTGCCAAGCTTGGGGGAGGTGCCCCGGTATCGTATCACAATCACAACTCCTATCTTTACCGTTTTTCTTAGTTCGATCCTATTAGTAGTATCTTGATCTAGTAGAATAAAGTTCATGGCATGATATAGTTTTGAGTTTGCTTTATGATCTCTCTATGTAATCGAGTCCGTGAGCTATATATAATAAAGATTAGTGTTGAGTCAAGGGCTAGATTATTTTGCCATGATCTTGGGTGAATAAAAGAAAAGAGAAAAAGAATAAAAATAAACAAAAAGTTCATATTGATCTTATTGAGAGTAATGACTTCACATAGAAAGAGTATGATGATTAAAAGTTGTTGGGAGTTGGCAGACATAGCTTTGGTCATTGTTGCAATTAATAGGAAGTAATCAGGAAAAAGAGAGGTTTTCACATATAGATATATTATCATTGACATCTTTTATGATTGGGAGCACTCATTAAAATATGACATGATAAAGAGTTGATGTTGGACAAGGAAGACAACGTCATGAGTTATGTCTTTCTTATATCTGAGATAAAGTATGTTGTCATGGATCCTCTAACTTGTTGAGCTTGCCTTTCCCCCTCATGCTAGCCAAATTCTCAGCACCAAGTAGAAATAATACTTGTGCTTCCAAATACCCTTAAACCAGTTTTGCCATGAGATTCCACCATATCTACCTATGGATTGAGTAAGATCCTTCAAGTAAGTTTTCATCGGTGCAAAGCAATAAAAATTGCTCTAAATATGTATGATTGATTGGTGTTGGAGAAATAAGCTTTATACGATCTTGTGATGTGCAAGTAATAAAAGCGACGGACTGCATAATAAAGGTTCATATCACAAGGGGCAATATAAAGTGACGCTTTTTCGCATTGAGATTTTATACATCCAACCATAAAAGCGCATGGCAACCTCTGCTTCCCTCTGCGAAGGGCCTATCCTTTATTATTATCTTCTACCTTATGCAAGAGTCATGGTGATCCTCACCTTTTATTTTTCATTTTATCCTTTGGCAAGCTCAGCATGTTGGAAAGAACATGATATATATATCTAATTGGATGTAGGGGAGCATGAACCATTATTGTTGACATTACCCTTGAGGTAAAAGGTTGTGGGGCAAAACTATAAGCCCCTATCTTTCTCTGTGTCCGATTAAAACCCCGTAACCACAAGTACCGCGTGAGTGTTAGCAATTATGGAGGACTAAATGATAGTTGAGTATGTGGACTTGCTTTTTAGCTCTGACATAGACTCTTTCTGATGTTATGATAAATTGCAATTGCTTCAATGACTGAGATTATAGTTTGTCGGAGCCCAATAAGGTTTATGATTTATACTCTTGCATTGTGAATAGATCATCACTTGAACATAAGTAATCATATGACAAAATCTATATATGTTGCTGTTATGAGAATAAACATGATGCTTTCATGTCCGTATTTTATTTTTATCGACGCCTCTACTTATAAACATGAGGACATATTTATTGTTATCGGCTTTTCGCTTGAGGACAAGCGAGGTCTAAGCTTGGGGGAGTTGATACGTCCATTCTGCATCATGCTTTTATATCGATATTTATCGCATTATGGACTGTTATTTCACTTTATGTCACAATACTTATGGCTATTCTCTCTTATTTTACAAGGTTTACATAAGGAGGGAGAATGCCGGCAGCTGGAATTCTAGGCTGGAAAAGGAGCAAATATTAGAGACCTATTCTGCGCAACTCCAAAAGTCCTGAAACTCCACGGAACGTCTTAAAATAAATAAAGAAAAATCCTCGCCAAAGATGAAGGCCAGGGGGCCCACACCCTTATCACGAGGGTGGGGGGCGCCCCCCCTAGGGCGCGCCCCCCTACCTCGTGGGCCCCCTGGTGGATCTCCGATGTCCATCTTCTCCTATATGAGGTCTTTCGATGAGAAAAAATAAAGAAGGGATTTTTCGGGACGAGACTCCGCCGCCACGAGGCGGAACCTTGGCGGATCCAATCTAGAGCTCTGGCAGAGCTGTTCTGCCGGGGAAACTTCCCTCCGGGAGGGGGAAATCATCACCATCGTCATCACCAACGCTCCTCTCATCGGGAGAGGGCAATCTCCATCAACATCTTCACCAACACCATCTCATCTCCAAACCCTAGTTCATCTCTTGTATCCAATTCTTGTCTCAAAGTCGGGGATTGGTGCTAGTAGGTTGCTAGTAGTGTTGATTACTCCTTGTAGTTGATGCTAGTTGGTTTAATTGGTGGAAGATCATATGTTCAGATCCTATATGCATATTATTACCCCTCTAATTATGAACATGAATATTCTTTGTGAGTAATTACGTTCGTTCCTGAGGACAAGGGAGAAGTCTTGCTATGAGTAGTCATGTGAATTTGGTATTCGTTTGATATTTTGATAAGATGTATGTTGTCTAGCCTCTAGTGGTGTTATGTGAATGTCGACTACATAACACTTCACCATTATTTGGGCCTAGAGGAAGGCATTGGGAATTAATAAGTAGATGATGGGTTGCTAGAGTGACAGAAGCTTAAACCCTAGTTTATGCATTGCTTCGTAAGGGGCTGATTTGGATCCATATGTTTCATGATATGGTTAGGTTTACCTTAATACTTTTGTTGTAGTTGCGGATGCTTGCAATAGAGGTTAACCATAAGTGGGATGCTTGTTCAAGTAAGAACAACAACCAAGCACCGGTCCACCCACATATCAAATTATCAAAGTACCGAACGCGAATCATATGAACATGATGAAAACTAGCTTGACGATATTCCCATGTGTCCTCGGGAGCGCTTTTCCTATTATAAGAGTTTGTTCTGGCTTGTCCTTTGCTACAAAAGGATTGGGCCACCTTGCTGCACTTTATTTACTTTTGTTACTTGTTGCTCGTTACAACCTATCTTATCACAAAACTATCTGTTACCACTTATTTCAGTACTTGCAGAGAATACCTTGCTGGAAACCGCTTATCATTTCCTTCTGCTCCTCGTTGGGTTTGACACTCTTACTTATCGAAAGGACTATGATAGATCCCCTATACTTGTGGGTCATCAAGTTACATAAACCACAATGCATGCGTCTATAAGCAAAGGTATCGAAAGGGCAAGTAAAAGTTGTCTTTTCTTGATCCTCTTTTGACACAGGTATTTGAGACAAACCAGAATAACCCTCTAGAAAGCAAAAATGTGTATGATTGGATAATCTTTATAGCATTTGATCAGTAAAAGGTAAAGGGTAATGATCCTTTTTAGTAGCTTTATTTAATTTGCGGAAATCAATTACCATTCTATAACCTGTAACAATTCTTTGTGGGATCAATTCATCTTTACCATTAGGAACAACAGTAATAGCTCCCTTCTTAGGGACACAATGGACAGGACTTACCCACTGACTATCAGCAACGGGATAAATTATACCTGCCTCAAGAAGTTTTAGTATTTCTTTTCTTACCACTTCTTTTATCTTAGGATTTAACCGTCGTTGGTGATCAACAACTGGTTTAGCGTCTTTCTCCAGCTTTATTTTGTGCTGGCATAGAGTGGGACTAATGCCCTTAAGATCATCAAGAGTATATCCAATAGCAGCACGATGCTTCTTCAGGGTTTTCAATAATTTGTTTTCTTCATGCTCTCAAAGGTTAGCACTAATAATAACAGGATATATCTCTTTCTCATCAAGATAAGCATATTTGAGAGTATCAGGTAAAGGTTTAAGCTAAAACACAGGATCACCCTTAGGTGGAGGGGGATCCCCTAGGATTTCAACAGGCAAGTTGTGTTTCAAAATAGGTCCCTGTTTAAAGAATACTTCATCTATTTCCCTTCATTCATTCATAAACATATCATTTTCATGGTCTAGCAAATATTGTTCTAAAGGATCAGTAGGAGGCACGGTAATAGAAGCAAGACCAATAATTTCATATTTACTAGGCAATTCTTTATCATGGGGTTGTCTACGAAATTTAGCAAAATTAAACTCATGAGACATATCCCCTAAACCAACAGAAACAATATCCTTGTTGCAGTCTATCTTAGCATTACCAATATTCAAGAAGGGTCTACCAAATATAATGGGACAAAAGTCATCTTGTGGGGAACCAAGAACAAGAAAATCAGTAGGATATTTAACTTTCCCACACAAGACTTCAACATCTCTAACAATCCCAATTGGTGAAATAGTATCTCTATTAGCAAGCTTAATTGTAACATCAATTTCTTCTATCTCAGCAGGTGCAATATCATGCATAATTTCTTTGTGTAAGGAATGAGGTATTGCACTAGCACCCATATCACATAAGCCATGATAGCAATGATCTCCTATTTTAACAGAAATAACAGGCATGCCTACAACATGTCTATGTTTATTTTTAGTATCAGGTCTAGCAATTCTAGCAGATTCATTGCAGAAGTAAATAACATGCCCATCAATGTTATCGGCCAAGAGATCTTTAACCATAGCAACACTAGGTTCAACCTTAATTTGCTCAGGGGGTTTGGGTGTCTTAATATTACTTTTGTTGACCACGGTTGAAGCTTTAGCATGATCCTTTATTCTAACAGGGAAATGTGGTTTCTCAATATAAGAAGTAGGAACAACATGATCATTATAAGTGATAGTCTTTTATTCAACTTTAATAGGTGCAACTACTTTTACTTCAATGGGAGGATTATATTAAACCACTTCTCCTTAGGGAGATCAACATGAGTAGCAAAGGATTCACAGAAAGAAGCTACTATGTCAGAGTCAAGTCCATATTTAGTGCTAAATTCACGGGAAGCATCGGTATCCATAAAAGATTTAACACAATCAAACTTATGTGTTATACCTGACTCCTTACCTTTGTCGAGGTCCCAATCTTCAGAGTTGCATTTAATTCTTTCCAATAAATCCCATTTGAATTCAATAGTATTCATCATAAAAAATCCAGTATAAGAAGCATCGAGCATGGAGCGATTACTGAGAGAAAGCCGAGCATAATTTTTTTGAATAATCATTTCTTTTGAGAGCTCATGATTGGGGCATGAATATATCATTGACTTAAGCCTCCCCCAAGCTTGAGCGACGCTTTCTCCTTCGCGAGGCAAAAAATTATATATATATATATATATAAAATTACGATCAGGATGAACAAGAAGCATAGGATAAAACTTCTGATGAAATTCCAATTTGAATTGTTGGTAGTTCCATGATCCAATATCATCACATAGCCTCAACCATGTCAATACATCTCCCTTCAAAGATAAAGGGAAGACCTTCTTCTTGATAACATCCTCGGGCATACCTGCAAGCTTAAATAATCCACAAACTTCATCCACATAGATTAGGTGCAAATCGGGATGTAATGTTCCATCACCTATGAAAGGATTAGCTAGCAGTTTCTCTATCATACTCGAAGGAATTTCAAAGTAAACATTTTCAGTAGGTTCAGTAGTTTGAGGAGCAACTCTTTGCTCTACTGGTCGGGGTGAAGATACCCCAAACAAGCCCCTCAAAGGATTATCTTCCATAGTAACAAGTGACAGTAAATTTCAGCACACTATATAAAATTTTCCTTACCAAATTCCACCTACCAAAGGCGCTTCACTCCCCGGCAATGTCGCCAGAAAAGATTCTTGATGACCCACAAGTGTAGGGATCTATCGTAGCCTTTTCGATAAGTAAGAGTGTCGAACCCAACGAGGGCCGAAAGGAAATGATAAGTAGTTTTCAGTAAGGTATTCTCTGCAAGCACTGAAATTATCGGTAACAGATAGTTTTGTGATAAGGTAATTTGTAACGAGTAACAAGTTATGCAAGTAAATAAGGTGCAACAAGATGGCCCGATCCTTTTTGTAGCAAAGGACAAGCCTGGACAAACTCTTATATAAAGGAAAATGCTCCCGAGGACACACGGGAATTATCATCAAGCTAGTTTTCATCACGTTCATATGATTCACGTTCGGTACTTTGATAATTTGATATGTGGGTGGACTGGTGCTTGGGTACTGTCCTTACTTGGACAAGCATCCCACTTATGATTAACCTGTGACGCCCCCGATTTGACCATACACTAATCATACACGCAAATGTGTACGATCAAGATCAAGGACTCACGAGAAGATATCACAACACAACTCTAGACACAAATTAAAATAATATAAGCTTTAAATTACAAGCCAGGGCCCTTGAGGGCTCGAATACAAATTCTCGAAGAAACAAGAGTCAGCGAAAGCAACAATATCTGAGTACAGACATAAGTTAAACAAGATTGCCTTAAGAAGGCTAGCACAAAAGTAACAATGATCGAAAAGGCGAGGCCTCCTGCCTGGGACCTCCTAACTACTCCTCGAAGTCAAACTCCACGTAGAATCATCCTCGGGATCCTCTGGCTCCTGGACTCCATCAAGGACAGGCTATGCATCAGAATAGGATTAAAGGAAAGCAGTAACATGCTACACTACTCTAATGCAAGCAGTAGAGAGAAGAATAGGCAATATCTGGTAATCAGGGGGGTTGCCTGGTTGCTCTGGCAAGAAGGGGTCGTCAACAACGTAGTCGATCGGGGGTACCAACAGCGCTCTCGGAGTCTACCAGAAAGAAGAGGGGGATAAACAATAAATATAAAGCAAACAAAGCATCATAAAGCATGACATGACGAAAAGCAGAACTAGGGTCAACCTAACGAAGTGCTGCACGATATAGGTGAAGGGGGAATTCAACCGGGAATGTTTTCCCGATTCCGGACCTGTGTCAGATAGATGACCGGAGAGGGAATGTTCCATGTTGAAGGAAATATGCCCTAGAGGCAATAATAAAGTTATTATTTATTTCCTTATATCATGATAAATGTTTATTATTCATGCTAGAATTGTATTAACCGGAAGCATAATACATGTGTGAATACATAGACAAACAGAGTGTCACTAGTATGCCTCTACTTGACTAGCTCGTTGATCAAAGATGGTTATGTTTCCTAACCATAGACATGAGTTGTCATTTGATTAACGGGATCACATCATTAGGAGAATGATGTGATTGACTTGACCCATTCCGTTAGCTTAGCACTTGATCGTTTAGTTTGTTGCTATTGCTTTCTTCATGACTTATACATATTCCTATGACTATGAGATTATGCAACTCCCGTTTACCGGAGGAACGCTTTATGTGCTACCAAACGTCACAACGTAACTGGGTGATTATAAAGGTGCTCTACAGGTGTCTCCGAAGGTACTTGTTGGGTTGGCGTATTTCGAGATTAGGATTTGTCACTCCGATTGTCAGAGAGGTATCTCTGGGCCCTCTCGGTAATGCACATCACTTAAGCCTTGCAAGCATTGCAACTAATGAGTTAGTTGCGGGATGATGTGTTACGGAACGAGTAAAGAGACTTGCCAGTAACGAGATTGAACTAGGTATTGAGATATCGACGATCGAATCTCGGGCAAGTAACATACCGATGACAAAGGGAACAACGTATGTTGTTATGCAGTCTGACCGATAAAGATATTCGTAGAATATGTAGGAGCCAATATGGGCATCCAGGTCCCGCTATTGGTTATTGACCAGAGAGGTGTCTCGGTCATGTCTACATAGTTCTCGAACCCGTAGGGTCCGCACGCTTAACGTTCGTTGACGATATAGTACACTATGAGTTATGTATGTTGGTGACCGAATGTTGTTCGGAGTCCGAGATGAGATCATGGACATGACGAGGAACTCCGGAATGGTCCAGAGATAAAGTTTGATATATGGGATAATAGTGTTTGGTCACCAGAAGGGTTCCGGAGTTCACCGGAAGGGGTTCCGGATGTTTCCCGAAATGTTTGGGTACGAGAACACTTTATTTGGGCCAAAGGGGAAAACCCACAAGGTTTTTGGAAAGCGCAAAAGGAAGTTTTGTAGAGTCCAGGGGCCAGACGCCAGGGACCCTGGCGTCTGGGTCCAGACGCCGGGAACCCTGGCGTCTGGCCCTGGAGTCCGAGAAGGACTCTTGCCTTTCGGGTGAAACCGACTTTGTGGAGGCTTTTACTCCAAGTTTCGACCCCAAGGCTCAATATATAAATAGAGGGGTAGAGCTAGCACCCAAGACACATCAAGAAACACCAAGACGTGTGCCGGAAACCCCGTCCCCTCTAGTTTATCCTCCGTCATAGTTTTCGTAGTGCTTAGGCGAAGCCCTACGGAGATTGTTCTTCACCAACAGCGTCACCATGCCGTCGTGCTGCCGGAACTCATCTACTACTTCGCCCCTCTTGCTGGATCGAGAAGGCGAGGACGTCACCGAGCCGAACGAGTGCAGAACTCGGAGGTGTCATGCTTTCGGCACTTGGATCGGTCGGATCGTGAAGACGTACCACTACATCAACCGCGTTGATATAACGCTTCCGTGAACGGTCTACAAGGGTACGTAGACAACACTCTCCCCTCTCATTGCTATGCATCACCATGATCCTGCGTGTGCATAGGAAATTTTTGAAATTACTACGTTCCCCAACAGTGGCATCCGAGCCAGGTTTTATGCGTAGATGTCATATGCACGAGTAGAACACAAGTGAGTTGTGGGCGATATAAGTCATACTGCTTACCAGCATGTCATTCTTTGGTTCGGCGGTATTGTTGGATGAAGCGGCCCGGACCGACATTACGCGTACGCTTACGCGAGACTGGTTCTACCGACGTGCTTTGCACACAGGTGGCTGGCGGGTGTCAGTTTCTCCAACTTTAGTTAAACCGAGTGTGGCTACGCCCGGTCCTTGCGAAGGTTAAAACAGCACCAACTTGACAAACTATCGTTGTGGTTTTGATGCGTAGGCAAGAACGGTTCTTGCTCAGCCCGTAATAGCCACGTAAAACTTGCAACAACAAAGTAGAGGATGTCTAACTTGTTTTTGCAGGGCATGTTGTGATGTGATATGGTCAAGACGTGATGAGATATAAGTTTTTGTATAAGATGATCATGTTTTGTTGAAGTTATCGGCAACTGGCAGAAGCCTTATGGTTGTCTCTTTATTGCATAAGATGCAAGCGCCAGATAATTGCTTTACTTTATCGCTATGCGATAGCAATAGTTGCAAGAGCAATAGTTGGCGAGACGACCATGTGACGACACATTGATATAGATCAAGATGATGGAGATCATGGTGTCATGCCGGTGATGATGGAAATCATGGCGATGCTTTGGGGATGGAGATCAAAGGCACAAGATGATGATGGCCATATCATGTCACATGTTTTGATTGCATGTGATGTTTATCTTTTATACATCTTATTTTGCTTAGTTCGACAATAGCTTTATAAGACGATCTCTCACTAATTATCAAGGTACAAGTGTTCTCCCTGAGTATGCACCGTTGCAAAAGTTCTTCGTGCTGAGACACCACGTGATGATCGGGTGTGATAGGCTCTACGTTCAAATACAACGGGTGCAAAACAGTTGCACACGCGGAATACTCAGGTTAAACTTGACGAGCCTAGCATATAACAGATATGGCCTCGGAACACGAAGACCGAAAGGTCGAGCGTGAACCATATAGTAGATATGATCAACATAGTGATGTTCACCATTGAAACTACTCCATCTCACGTGATGATCGGACATGGTTTAGTTGATATGGATCACATGATCACTTAGAGGATTAGAGGGATGTCTATCTAAGTGGGAGTTCTTAAGTAATATGATTAATTGAACTTAAATTTATCATGAACTTAGTCCTGGTAGTATTAGCATATCTATGTTGTAGATCAATAGCTCGCGTTTAGCTCCCCTGTTTTATTTTTGATATGTTCCTAGAGAAAACTATGTTGAAAAATGTTAGTAGCAATGATGCGGATTGGATCCGTGATCTGAGGATTAATCTTATTGCTGCACAGAAGTATTATGTCCTTGATGCACCGCTAGGTGACAGACCTATTGCAGGAGCAGATGCAGACGTTATGAATGTTTGACAAAAGCTCGGTATGATGACTACTTGATAGTTTAGCGCACCATGCTTTACGGCTTAGAACCAGGACTTCAAAAATGTTTTGAACGCCAAAGAGCATATAAGATGTTCTAAGAGTTGAAATTGGTATTTTGTACTCATGCCCATGTCGAGAGGTATGAGACCTCTGACAGTACTTTGCCTACAAGATGGAGGAGAATTGCTCAGCTAGTGAGCATGTGCTCAGAATGTCTGAGTACTACAATCACTTGAATCAAGTGGGAGTTAATCTTCCAGATAAGATAGTGATTGACAGAGTTCTCTAGTCACTATCACCAAGTTGCTAGAACTTCGTGATGAACTATAATATGCAAGGGATAACGGAAACGATTCCCAAGCTCTTCGTGATGCTGAAATCGACGAAGGTAGAAATCAAGAAAAGCATCAAGTGTTGATGGTTAACAAGACCACTAGTTTCAAGAAAAGGGCAAAGGAAGAAGGGGAACTTCAAGAAGAACGTCAAGCAAGTTGCTGCTCAAGTGAAGAAGCCCAAGTCTGGACCTAAGCCTGAGACTAAGTGCTTATACTGCAAAGGGACTATTCACTGGAAGCGGAACTACCCCAAGTAATTGGCGGATAAGAAGGATGGAAAAGTGAACATAAGTATATTTGATATACATGTTATTGATGTGTACTTTACTAGTGTTTATAGCAACCCCTTAGTATTTGATACTAGTTCAGTTGCTAAGAATAGTAACTCGAAACAGGAGTTGACTAGTTAAGGGTGAAGTGACGATGTGTATTGGAAATGGTTCCAAGATTGATATGATCATCATCGCACACTCCCTATACTTTCGGGATTAGTGTTAAACCTAAGTAAATGTTATTTAGTGTTTGCATTGAGCATGAATATGATTGGATCATGTTTATTGCAATACAGTTATTCATGTAAGTTAGAGAATAATTGTTGTTCTGTTTACATGAATAAAACCTTCTATGGTCATAGACCCAATGAAAATGGTTTGTTGGATCTCGATCGTGGTGATACACATTTTCATAATATTGAAGCCAAAAGATGCAAAGTTAATAATGATAGTGCAACTTATTTGTGGCACTGCCATTTAGGTCATATTGGTGTAAAGCGCATGAAGAAAATCCATTCTGATGGGCTTTTGGAATCACTTGATTATGAATCAGTTGATGCTTGCGAACCATGCATCATGGGCAAGATGACTAAGACTTCATTCTCCGGAATAATGGAGCAAGCAACTGACTTATTGGAAATAATATATACTGATGTATGCGGTCCGATGAGTGTTAAGGCTCACGACAAGTATCGTTATTTTCTAACCTTCACAGATGATTTGAGCAGATCTGGGTATATCTACTTAATGAAACACAAGTCTGAAACATTTGAAAAGTTCAAAGAATTTCAGAGTGAAGTGGAGAATCATCGTAACAAAAATTAAAGTTTCTACGATATGATCGCAGAAGTAAAATATTTGAGTTAACGAGTTTGGCCTTCAGTTAAAACAATAGTTTCACTACTCACGCCACCTAGAACACCACAATGTAATGGTGTATCCGAACGTCGTAAATGTACTTTATTAGATATGGTGCAATCTATGATGTCTCTTACCGATTTACCACTATCGTTTTGGGGTTATGCATTAGACACAGTTATATTCACGTTAAATAGGGCGCCATCTAAATCCGTGGAGATGACACCGAATGAACTGTGGTTTGGCGAGAAACCTAAGTTGTCATTTCTTAAAGTTTGGGACTGCGATGCTTATGTGAAAAAGTTTCAACATGATAAGTTCGAACCCAAATCGGAGAAGTAAATCTTCATAGGATACCCAAAAGAAACTGTTGGGTACACCTTCCATCACAGATCCGAAGGCAAGATATTCGTTGTTGAGAATGGATCCTTTCTAGAGAAGGAGTTTCTCTCGAAAGAAGTGAGTGGGAGGAAAGTAGAACTTGATGAGGTAACTGTACCTGCTCCCTTATTGGAAAGTAGTTCATCACAGAAATTTGTTCCTGTGACTACTATACCAATTAGTGAGGAAGCTAATGATGATGATCATGTAACTTCAGATCAAGTTACTACCAAACCTCGTAGGTAAACCAGAGTGAGATCCGCACCAGAGTGGTACGGTAATCCTGTTCTGGAGGTCATGTTACTTTACCATGATGAGCCTACGAACTATGAGGAAGCGATGATGAGCCCAGATTCCGCGAAATGGCTTGAGGCCATGAAATCTGAGATGAGATCCATGTATGAGAACAAAGTATGGACTTTGATTGGCTTGCCCAATGATTGGCGAGCCATTGAGATTAAATGGATCTTCAAGAGGAAGACGGACGCTTATAGTAGTGTTGCTATCTACAAAGCTAGAATTGTCGCAAAAAGGTTTTCGACAAGTTCAAGGTGTTGACTACGATGAGAGTTTCTCACTCGTATCTACGCTTAAGTCTGTCCAAATCATGTTAGCAATTGCCACATTTTATGAAATCTGGCAAATGGATAAACAAAATTACATTCCTTAATGGATTTATTAAAGAAGAGTTGTATATGATACAACCAGAAGGTTTTGTCAATCCTCAAGGTACTAACAAAATATGCAAGCTCCAGCAATCCATCTATGGACTGGTGCAAGCATCTCGGAGTTGGAATATACGCTTTGATAAGTTGATCAAAGCATATAGTTTTATACAGACTTGCGGTGAAGTCTGTATTTACAAGAAAGTGAGTGGGAGCACTACAACATTTCTGATAAGTATATGTGAATGACATATTGTTGATCAGAGATAATGTAGAATTATTCTGCAAAGCGAAAGGAGTGTTTGAAAGGAGTTTTTCAAAGAAAGACCTCGGTGAAGCTGCTTACATATTGAGCATCAAGATCTATAGAGATAGGTCAAGACGCTTGATAAGTTTTTCAATGAGTACATACCTTGACGAGATTTTGAAGTAGTTCAAAGTGGAACAGTCAAAGAAAGAGTTCTTGCCTGTGTTACAAGGTGTGAAACTGAGTAAGACTTAAAGCCTGACCATGGCAGAAGATAGAAAGAGAATGAAAGCCATTCCCTATGCCTTGGCCATAGGTTCTATAAAATATGCCATCTGTGTACCAGACCTATTGTATACCCTGCCCTGAGTTTGGCAAGGGAGTACAATAGTGATCTAGGAGTAGATCACTGGACATTGGTCAAAATTGTCCTTAGTGGAATAAGGATATGTTTCTCGATTATGGAGGTGACAAAAGGTTTGTCATAAAGGGTTATGTCGATGCAAGTTTTGACACTGATCCAGATGACTCAAAGTCTCAATCTGGATACATATTGAAAGTGGGAGCAATAAGCCAGAGTAGCTCCGTGCAGAGCATTGTTGACATAGAAATTTGCAAAATACTTACGGATCTAAATGTGGCAGACCCGTTGACTAAACTTCTCTCACAAGCAAAACATGATCACACCTTAGTACTCTTTGGGTGTTAATCACATAGCGATGTGAACTAGATTATTGACTCTACTAAACCCTTTGGATGTTAGTCACATGACAATGTGAACTATGGGTGTTAATCACATGGTGATGTGAACTATTGATGTTAAATCACATGGCGATGTGATCTAGATTATTGACTCTAGTGCAAGTGGGAGACTGAAGGAAATATGCCCTAGAGGCAATAATAAAGTTATTATTTATTTCCTTATAGCATGATAAATGTTTATTATTCATGCTAGAATTGTATTAACCGGAAACATAATACATGTGTGAATACATAGACAAACAGAGTGTCACTAGTATGCCTCTACTTGACTAGCTCGTTGATCAAAGATGGTTATGTTTCCTAACCATAGACATGAGTTGTCATTTGATTAAAGGGATCACATCATTAGGAGAATGATGTGATTGACTTGACCCATTCCGTTAGCTTAGCACTTGATCGTTTAGTTTGTTGCTATTGCTTTCTTCATGACTTATACATGTTCCTATGACTATGAGATTATGCAACTCCCGTTTACCGGAGGAACACTTTGTGTGCTACCAAACGTCACAACGTAACCGGGTGATTATAAAGGTTCTCTACAGGTGTCTCCGAAGGTACTTGTTGGGTTGGCGTATTTCGAGATTAGGATTTGTCACTCCGATTGTCAGAGAGGTATCTCTGGGCCCTCTCGGTAATGCACATTGATACGTCCATTCTGCATCATGCTTTTATATCGATATTTATCGCATTATGGACTGTTATTTCACTTTATGTCACAATACTTATGGCTATTCTCTCTTATTTTACAAGGTTTACATAAGGAGGGAGAATGCCGGCAGCTGGAATTCTGGGCTGGAAAAGGAGAAAATATTAGAGACCTATTCTGCGCAACTCCAAAAGTCCTGAAACTCCACGGAACGTCTTAAAATAAATAAAGAAAAATCCTCACCAAAGATGAAGGCCAGGGGGCCCACACCCTTCTCACGAGGGTGGGGGCGTGTTGGGGAACGTAGCAGAATTTTAAAAAAAATATACGCATCACCAAGATCAATCTATGGAGTCATCTAGCAACGAGGGAGAGAGGAGTGCATCTACATACCCTTGTAGATCGCGCGCGGAAGCGTTCAAGAGAACGGGGTTGATGGAGTCGTACTCGTCGTGATCCAAATCACCGATGACCTAGCGCCGAACGGACGACACCTCCGCGTTCAACACACGTACGGTTGGGAAGACGTCTCCTCCAACTTGATCCAGCAAGGGGGAAGGAGAGGTTGATGAAGATCCAGCAGCACGACGGCATGGTGGTGGAAGCAACGGTGATCTCAGTAGGGCTTCGCCAAGCACAGGGAGAGGGAGAGGCCAGGGGCTAGGGTGCGGCTGCCCTCCCTCCCCCCACTATATATAGGGTCCCTAGGGGGGCGCCGGCCCTAGGAGCTCCAATCTCCAAGGGGGGCGGCGGCCAAGGGGGTGGCTTGCCCCCCAAGCCAAGTGGGGCGCCCCCCACCCCTAGGGTTTCCAACCATAGGCGCAGGGGGAGGCCCAAGGGGGGCGCACCAGCCCACTAGGGGCTGGTTCCCCTCCCACTTCAGCCCATGGGGCCCTCCGGGATAGGTGGCCCCACCCGGTGGACCCCCGGGACCCTTCCGGTGGTCCTGGTACAATACCGATTACCCCCGAAACTTTCCCGATGGCTGAAACTTGACTTCCTATATATAAATCTTCACCTCCGGACCATTTCGGAACTCCTCGTGACGTCCGGGATCTCATCCGGGACTTCGAACAACTTTCGGGTTACTGTATGCTAATATCTCAACAACCCTAGCGTCACCGAACCTTAAGTGTGTAGACCCTACGGGTTCGGGAGACACGCAGACATGACCGAGATGACTCTCCGGTCAATAACCAACAGCGGGATCTGGATACCCATGTTGGCTCCCACATGCTCCTCGATGATCTCATCGGATGAACCACGATGTCGAGGATTCAATCAATCCGTATACAATTCCCTTTGTCAATCGGTACGTTACTTGCCCGAGACTCGATCGTCGGTATCCCAATACCTCGTTCAATCTCGTTACCGGCAAGTCACTTTACTCGTACCATAATGCATGATCCCGTGATCAACCACTTGGTCACACTGAGCTCATTATGATGATGCATTACCGAGTGGGCCCAGAGATACCTCTCCGTCATACGGAGTGACAAATCCCAGTCTCGATTCGTGCCAACCCAACAGACACTTTCGGAGATACCTGTAGTGTACCTTTATAGTCACCCAGTTACGTTGTGACGTTTGGCACACCCAAAGCACTCCTACGGTATCCGGGAGTTGCACAATCTCATGGTCTAAGGAAATGATACTTGACATTCAGAAAAGCTTAGCAAACGAACTACACGATCTTTAAGCTATGCTTAGGATTGGGTCTTGTCCATCACATCATTCTCCTAATGATGTGATCTCGTTATCAATGACATCCAATGTCCATAGTCAGGAAACCATGACTATCTTTTGATCAACGAGCTAGTCAACTAGAGGCTCACTAGGGACGTGTTGTGGTCTATGTATTCACACATGCATTACGATTTCCGGATAACACAATTATGGCATGAACAATAGACAATTATCATGAACAAAGAAATATAATAATAACCATTTTATTATTGCATCTAGGGCATATTTCCAACAGCCCCCCACTTGCACTAGAGTCAATAGTCTAGTTACATTGTGACGAATCGAACACCCATGCAGTTCTGGTGTTGATCATGTTTTGCTCTAGGGAGAGGTTTAGTCAACGGATCTGCCACATTCAGGTCTGTGTGTACTTTACAAATATCTATGTCTCTATTTTGAACACTTTCACTAATGGAGTTGAAGCGACGCTTGATATGCCTGGTCTTCATGTGAAACCTGGGCTCCTTGGCAAGGGCAATAGCTCCAGTGTTGTCACAGAATAGAGTCATCGGGCCCGACGCATTGGGTATGACTCCTAGGTCGGTAATGAACTCCTTCACCCAGATTGCCTCTTGTGCTGCCTCCGAGGCTGCCATGTACTCCGCTTCACATGTAGATCCCGCCACAACGCTTTGCTTGCAACTGCACCGGCTTACTGCCCCACCATTCAAAATATACACGTATCCGGTTTGTGACTTGGAGTCATCCAGATCTGTGTCGAAGCTAGCATCGACGTAACCCTTTACGACGAGCTCTTCGTCACCTCCATAAACGAGAAACATATCCTTAGTCCTCTTCAGGTACTTCAGGATGTTCTTGACCGCTATCCAGTGCTCCATGCCGGGATTACTTTGGTACCTTCCTACCAAACTTACGGCAAGGTTTACATCAGGTCTGGTACACAACATAGCATACATGATAGATCCTATGGCTGAGGCATAGGGGACGACACTCATCTTTTCTCTATCTTCTGCCGTGGTCGGGCATTGAGCCGTGCTCAATCTCGTACCTTGCAATATAGGCAAGAACCCCTTCTTTGACTGATCCATTTTGAACTTCTTCAATATCTTGTCAAGGTACGTACTCTGTGAAAGACCAATGAGGCGTCTCGATCTATCTCTATAGATCTTGATGCCTAATATATAAGCATCTTCTCCAAGATCCTTCATTGAAAAACACTTGTTCAAGTAGGCCTTTATGCTTTCCAAGAATTCTATATCATTTCCCATCAACAGTATGTCATCCACATACAATATGAGAAATGCTACAGAGCTCCCACTCACTTTCTTGTAAATGCAGGCTTCTCCATAACTCTGCGTAAACCCAAACGCTTTGATCATCTCATCAAAACGAATGTTCCAACTCCGAGATGCTTGCACCAGCCCATAAATCGAGCGTTGGAGCTTGCACACCTTGTCAGCATTCTTAGGATCGACAAAACCTTCCGGCTGCATCATATACAATTCTTCCTTAAGGAAACCATTAAGGAATGCTGTTTTGACATCCATCTGCCATATCTCATAATCATAGAATGCGGCAATTGCTAACATGATTCGGACGGACTTCAGCTTCGCTACGGGTGAGAAAGTCTCATTGTAGTCAACCCCTTGAACTTGTCGATAACCCTTAGCGACAAGCCAAGCTTTATAGATGGTCACATTACCATCCGCGTTTGTCTTCTTCTTAAAGATCCATTTATTTTCTATGGCTCGCCGATCATCGGGCAAGTCAGTCAAAGTCCATACTTCGTTTTCATACATGGATCCTATCTTGGATTTCATGGCTTCCAGCCATTTGTCAGAATTCGGGCCCGCCATTGCTTCTTCATAGTTCGAAGGTTCACCGTTGTCTAACAACATGATTTCCAAGACAGGGTTGCCATACCACTCTGGTGCGGAACGTGTCCTTGTGGACCTACGAAGTTCAGTAGCAACTTGATCTGAAGTTTCATGATCATCATCAGTAACTTCCTCTCTAGTCGGTGCAGGCACCTCGGGAACATTTTCTTGAGCTGCGCTACTTACCGGTTCAAGAGGTAATACTTCATCGAGTTCTACTTTCGTCCCACTTATTTCTTTCGAGAGAAACTCTTTCTCTAGAAAGGATCCATTCTTGGCAACAAAGATCTTGCCTTCGGATCTGAGGTAGAAGGTGTACCCAATAGTTTCTTTAGGGTATCCTATGAAGACGCATTTTTCCGACTTCGGTTCGAGCTTTTCAGGTTGAAGTTTCTTGACATAAGCATCGCATCCCCAAACTTTTAGAAACGACAGCTTAGGTTTCTTCCCAAACCATAATTCATACGGTGTCATCTCAATGGATTTCGACGGAGCCCTATTTAAAGTGAATGTGGCAGTCTCTAAAGCATAGCCCCACAATGACAGCGGTAGATCAGTAAGAGACATTATAGATCACACCATATCCAATAGAGTGCGATTACGACGTTCGGACACACCATTACGCTGAGGTGTTCCAGGCGGCGTGAGTTGTGAAACTATTCCACATTTTCTTAAGTGTGTGCCAAATTCGTGACTCAAGTATTCTCCTCCATGATCTGATCGCAAGAATTTGATTTTCCTGTCACGTTGATTCTCAACCTCACTCTGAAATTCCTTGAACTTTTCAAAGGTCTCAGACTTGTGTTTCATTAAGTAGACATATCCATATCTACTCAAGTCATCAGTGAGGGTGAGAACATAACGATAGCCACCGCGAGCCTCAACACTCATTGGACCGCACACATCAGTATGTATAATTTCCAATAAGTTGGTTGCTCGCTCCATTGTTCCTGAGAACGGAGTCTTGGTCATTTTACCCATGAGGCATGGTTCACACGTGTCAAATGATTCGTAATTAAGAGACTCCAAAAGTCCATCTGCATGGAGCTTCTTCTTGCGTTTGACACCTATGTGACCAAGGCGGCAGTGCCACAAGTATGTGGGACTATCATTATCAACCTTACATCTTTTGGTATTCACACTATGAATATGTGTAACATTACGCTCGACATTCATTAAGAATAAACCATTCACCAACGGAGCATGACCATAAAACATATCTCTTATATAAATAGAACAACCATTATTCTCGGATTTAAATGAGTAGCCATCTCGAATTAAACGAGATCCTGATACAATGTTCATGCTCAAAGCTGGCACTAAATAACAATTATTGAGGTTTAAAACTAATCCCGTAGGTAAATGTAGAGGTAGCGTGCCGATGGCGATCATATCGACCTTGGAACCATTCCCGACGCGCATCGTCACCTCGTCCTTCGTCAGTCTCCGCTTATTCCGTAGCTCCTGCTTTAAGTTACAAATGTGAGCAACCGCACCGGTATCAAATACCCAGGAGCTACTACGAGTACTGGTAAGGTACACATCAATTACATGTATATCACATATACCTTTAGTGTTGCTGGCCTTCTTGTCCGCTAAGTATTTGGGGCAGTTCCGCTTCCAGTGACCACTTCCCTTGCAATAAAAACACTCAGTCTCAGGCTTGGGTCCATTCTTTGGCTTCTTCCCGGCAGCTTGCTTACCGGGCGCGGCAACTCCCTTGCCGTCCTTCTTGAAATTCTTTTTACCCTTGCCTTTCTTGAACTTAGTGGTTTTATTCACCATCAACACTTGATGTTCCTTTTTGATTTCCACCTCTGCTGATTTTAGTATTGAATATACCTCAGGAATTGTCTTTTCCATCCCCTGCATATTGAAGTTCATCACAAAGCTCCTGTAGCTCGGTGGAAGCGATTGAAGGATTCTGTCAATCACCGCGTCATCCGGGAGATTAACTCCCAACTGAGTCAAGCGGTTATGCAATCCAGACATTTTGAGTATGTGCTCACTGACAGAACTATTTTCCTCCATCTTACAACTGAAGAACTTGTCGGAGACTTCATATCTCTCGACCCGGGCATGAGCTTGGAAAATCATTTTCAGCTCTTCGAACATCTCATATGCTCCGTGTCTCTCAAAACGCTTTTGGAGCCCCAGTTCTAAGTTGTAAAGCATGCCGCACTGAACGAGGGAGTAATCATCAGCACGTGACTGCCAAGCGTTCATAACGTCTTGATTCTCTGGGAAGGGTGCGTCACCTAGTGGTGCTTCTAGGACATAATCTTTCTTGGCAGCTATGAGGATGATCCTCAGGTTCCGGACCCAGTCCGTATAGTTGCTGCCATCATCTTTCAGCTTGGTTTTCTCTAGGAACGCGTTGAAGTTGAGGGCAACATTAGCGTGGGTCATTTGATCTACAAGACATAGTGTAAAGATTTTAGACTAAGTTCATGATAATTAAGTTCATCTAATAAAATTATTCAATGAACTCCCACTCAGATAGACATCCCTCTAGTCATCTAAGTGAAACATGATCCGAGTCAACTAGGCCGTGTCCGATCATCACGTGAGACGGACTAGTCAACATCGGTGAACATCTTCATGTTGATCGTATCTTCTATACGACTCATGCTCGACCTTTCGGTCTTCCGTGTTCCGAGGCCATGTCTGTACATGCTAGGCTCGTCAAGTCAACCTAAGTGTATTGCGTGTGTAAATCTGGCTTACACCCGTTGTATTCAAACGTTAGAATCTATCACACCCGATCATCACGTGGTGCTTCGAAACAACGAACCTTCGCAACGGTGCACAGTTAGGGGGAACACTTTCTTGAAATTATTACGAGGGATCATCTTATTTAAGCTACCGTCGTTCTAAGCAAATAAGATGTAAAACATGATAAACATCACATGCAATCAAATAGTGACATGATATGGCCAATATCATTTGCTCCTTTTGATCTCCATCTTCGGGGCTTCATGATCATCGTTGTCACCGGCATGACACCATGATCTCCATCATCATGATCTCCATCATCGTGTCTTCTTGAAGTTGTCTCGCCATCCATTACTTCTACGACTATGGCTAACGCTTTAGCAATAAAGTAAAGTAATTACATGACGTTTATGTTGACACGCAGGTCATAAATAAATAAAGAAAACTCCTATGGCTCCTGCCGGTTGTCATACTCATCGACATGCAAGTCATGATTCCTATTACAAGAACATGATCAATATCATACATCACATATATCATTCATCACATCCTTTTGGCCATATCACATCACACGGCACATGCTGCAAAAACAAGTTAGACGTCCTCTAATTGTTGTTGCAAGTTTTTACGTGGCTGCTATAGGTTTCTAGCAAGAACGTTTCTTACCTACGCCAAAACCACAACGTGATATGCCAATTTCTATTTATCCTTCATAAGGACCCTTTTCATCGAATCCGATCCGACTAAAGTGGGAGAGGCAGACACCCGCCAGCCACCTTATGCAACTAGTGCATGTCAATCGGTGGAACCAGTCTCACGTAAGCGTACGTGTAAGGTCGGCCCGGGCCTCTTCATCCCACGATGCCGCCGAATCAAGATAAGACTAGTAACGGCAAGCAAATTGACAATATCAACGCCCACAACTGCTTTGTGTTCTACTCGTGCATAGAAACTACGCACAGACCTCATGATGCCACTGTTGGGGAACGTAGCAGAATTTAAAAAAAATTCTACGCAACACCAAGATCAATCTATGGTGTCATCTAGCAACGAGGGAGAGAGGAGTGCATCTACATACCCTTGTAGATCGCGCGCGGAAGCGTTCCAGAGAACGGGGTTGATGGAGTCGTATTCGTCGTGATCCAAATCACCGATGACCTAGCGCCGAACGGACGGCACCTCCGCGTTCAACACACGTAGGGTTGGGAATACGTCTCCTCCAACTTGATCCAGCAAGGGGGAAGGAGAGGTTGATGAAGATCCAGCAGCACGACGGCGTGGTGGTGGAAGCAACGGTGATCTCGGCAGGGCTTCGCCAAGCACAGGGAGAGGGAGGAGTGTCACGTGAGGGAGAGGGAGAGGCCAGGGGCTAGGGTGCGGCTGCCCTCCCTCCCCCCCATTATATATAAGGTCCCTAGGGGGGGCACCGGCACTAGGAGATCCAATCTCCAAGGGGGGCGGCGGCCAAGGGGGTGGCTTGCCCCCCAAGCCAAGTGGGGCGCCCCCACCCCTAGGGTATCCAACCCTAGGCGCAGGGGGAGGCCCAAGGGGGGCACACCAGCCCACTAGGGGCTGGTTCCCCTCCCACTTCAGCCCATGGGGCCCTCCGGGATAGGTGGCCCCACCCGGTGGACCCCCGGGACCCTTCCGGTGGTCCGGTACAATACCGATTACCCCCGAAACTTTCCCGATGGCCGAAACTTGACTTCCTATATATAAATCTTCACCTCCAGACCATTCCGGAACTCCTCGTGACGTCCGGGATCTCATCCGGGACTTCGAACAACTTTCGGGTTACCGTATGCTAATATCTCAACAACCCTAGCGTCACCGAACCTTAAGTGTGTAGACCCTACGGGTTCGGGAGACACGCAGACATGACCAAGACGACTCTCCGGTCAATAACCAACAGCGGGATCTATATACCCATGTTGGCTCCCACATGCTCCTCAATGATCTCATCGGATGAACCACGATGTCGAGGATTCAACCAATCCGTATACAATTCCCTTTGTCAATCGGTACGTTACTTGCCCGAGACTTGATCGTCGGTATCCCAATACCTCGTTCAATCTCATTACCGGAAAGTCACTTTACTTTTACTGTAATGCATGATCCCGTGATCAACCACTTGGTCACACTAAGCTCATTATGATGATGCATTACCGAGTGGGCCCAAAGATACCTCTCCGTCATACGGAGTGACAAATCCCAGTCTCGATTCGTGCCAACCCAACAGACACTTTCGGAGATACCCGTAGTGTACCTTTATAGTCACCCAGTTACGTTGTGACATTTGGCACACCCAAAGCACTCCTACAGTATCCGGGAGTTGCACAATCTCATGGTCTAAGGAAATGATACTTGACATTTGAAAAAGCTATAGCAAACGAACTACACGATCTTTGAGCTATGCTTAGGATTCAGTCTTGTCCATCACATCATTCTCCTAATGATGTGATCCCGTTATCAATGACATCCAATGTCCATAGTCAGGAAACCATGACTATCTTTTGATCAACAAGCTAGTCAACTAGAGGCTCACTAGGGACGTGTTGTGGTCTATGTATTCACACATGCATTATGATTTCCGGATAACACAATTATAGCATGAACAATAGACAATTATCATGAACAAAGAAATATAATAATAATAACCATTTTATTATTGCCTCTAGGGCATATTTCCAACAGGGCCCCCCCCTAGGGCGCCCCCCTACCTCATGGGCCCCTAGTGGCTCTCCGATGTCCATCTTCTCCTATATGAGGTCTTTCGATGAGAAAAAATAAAGAAGGAACTTTTCGGGACGAGACTCCGCTGCCACGAGGCGGAACCTTGGCGGATCCAATCTAGAGCTCCGGCAGAGCTGTTCTGCCGGGGAAACTTCCCTCCGGGAGGGGGAAATCATCACCATCGTCATCACCAACGCTCCTCTCATCGGGAGAGGGCAATCTCCATCAACATCTTCACCAGCACCATCTCATCTCCAAACCCTAGTTCATCTCTTATATCCAATTCTTTCTCAAAGTCTGGGATTGGTGCTAGTAGGTTGCTAGTAGTGTTGATTACTCCTTGTAGTTGATGCTAGTTGGTTTAATTGGTGGAAGATCATATGTTCAGATCCTATATGCATATTATTACCCCTCTGATTATGAACATGAATATGCTTTGTGAGTAATTACATTCGTTCCTAAGGACAAGGGAGAAGTCTTGCTATGAGTGGTCATGTGAATTTGGTATTCGTTTGATATTTTGATAAGATGTATGTTGTCTAGCCTCTAGTGGTGTTATGTGAACGTCGACTACATAACACTTCACCATTATTTGGGCCTAGAGGAAGGCATTGGGAAGTAATAAGTAGATGATGGGTTGCTAGAGTGACAGAAGCTTAAACCCTAGTTTATGCATTGCTTCGTAAGGGGCTGATTTGGATCCATATGTTTCATGCTATGGTTAGGTTTACCTTAATACTTTTGTTGTAGTTGCGGATGCTTGCAATAGAGGTTAATCATAAGTGGGATGCTTGTTCAAGTAAGAACAGCACCCAAGCACCGGTCCACCCACATATCAAATTATCAAAGTATCGAACACGAATCATATGAACGTGATGAAAAGTAGCTTGACGATATTCCCATGTGTCCTCGGGAGCGCTTTTACTATTATAAGAGTTTGTCCGGCTTGTCCTTTGCTACAAAAGGATTGGGCCACCTTGCTGCACTTTATTTACTTTTGTTACTTGTTGCTCGTTACAACCTATCGTATCACAAAACTATCTGTTACCACTTATTTCAGTACTTGTAGAGAATACCTTGTTGAAAACCGCTTATCATTTCCTTCTTCTCCTCGTTGGGTTCGACACTCTTACTTATCGAAAGGACTACGATAGATCCCCTATACTTGTGGGTCATCAAGACTCTTTTGTGGCGCCATTGCCGGGGAGTGTAGCGCTTTTGGTAGGTGGAATTTGGTAAGGAAAAATGTATACAGTGTGCTGAAATTTACTGCCACTTGTTACTATGGAAAGTAATTCTCCGAGGGGCTTGTTCGGGGTATCTTCACCCCGTCCAGTAGAGCAAAGAGTTGCTCCTAAACCTACTGAACCTATTGAAAATGAAACTCTTTTTGAATTTCCTTCGGGTGTGATGGAAAAACTGCTAGCTAACCCTTTTACAGGAGATGGAACAAAGCATCCTGATGAGCACTTAATATATGTGGATGAAGTTTGTGGATTATTTAAGCTTGCAGGTATACCCGATGATGTTTCTAAGAAGAAGGTCTTCCCTTTATCTTTGAAGGAAGACGCATTGATATGGTATAGGCTATGTGATGATATGAGATTCTGGGACTATAAAAGATTGAAGTTGGAATTTCATCAAAAGTATTACCCTATGCATCTTGTTCATCGTGATCGTAATTATATATATAATTTCTGGCCTCGCGAAGGAGAAAGCATCGCTCAAGCTTGGGGGAGGCTTAAATCAATGTTATATTCATGCCCCAATCATGATCTCTCAAGAGAAATGATTATTCAAAATTTATATGCTTGGCTTTCTGAAAACAATCGCACCATGCTCGATACTTCTTGTGCTGGCTCTTTTATGATGAAGACTATTGAATTCAGATGGAATTTATTAGATAGAATTAAACACAACTCTAAAGATTGGGACCTCGACGAAGGTAAGGAGTCAGGTATGACACCTAAGTTTGATTGTGTTAAATCTTTTATGGATACCGATATTTTCCTTAAGTTTAGCACTAAATATGGACTTGACTCTGAGATAGTAGCTTCTTTCTGTGAATCTTTTACTACTTATGTTGATCTCCCTAAGGAGAAGTGGTTTAAATATCATCCTCCCATAGAAGTAAAAGTAGTTGCACCTATTAAAGTTGAAGAAAAGACTGTCACTTATAATGATCCTATTGTTCCTACTTCTTATGTTGAGAAACCACCTTTCCTTGTTAGGATAAAGGATCATGCTAAAGCTTCAACTGTTGTTCGTAAAAGCAATATTAGAACTTATACACCTCTAGAGCAAGTTAAAGTGGAACCTAATATTGCTATTGTTAAAGATCTCTTGTCTGATAATATTGATGGGCATGTTATTTAGTTCGAAGGTGAAACTGCTAGAATTGCTAAACCTTGTGATAAAGATAAACATAGACCTATGGTAGGCGTGCCTGTTATTTCTGTTAAAATAGGAGATCATTGTTATCATGGCTTATGTGATATGGGTGCTAGTGCTAGTGTAATACCTATTGACTTATACGAAGAACTTAAGAATGAAATTGCACCTGTTGAATTAGAAGATATTGATGTTACTATTAAACTTGCTAATAGAGATACTATTGCACCAATTGGAATTGTTAGAGATGTTGAAGTCTTGTGTGGGAAAACTAAATATCCTGCTGATTTTCTTGTTCTTGGTTCCCCATAAGATAGCTTTTGTCCCATTATATTTGGTAGACCCTTCTTAAATATTGTCAATGCTACCATAGATTGCACAAAGAATGTTGTTACTGTTGGCTTGGATGATATGGTTCATGAGTTTAATTTCTCTAAATTTAGTAAACAATATCATGAGGAAGAATTACCTGTAAGGATGAAATTATTGGTCTTGCTTATATTGTCGTACCTCCTAGTGATCCTTTAGAACACTATTTGCTAGACCATGAAAATGATATGTTCATGAATGAAAGAAGGGAAATAGATAAAGTATTCTTTAAACAGGAACCTATTCTGCAACATAATTTGCATGTTGAAATTTTAGGGGATCCACGTCCACCCAAGGGTGATCCCGTGTTTGAGCTTAAACCTTTGCCTGATAATCTTAAATATGCTTATCTTGATGAAAAGAAGATATATCCTGTTATTATTAGTGCTAACCTTTCAGAGCATGAAGAAGAAAGATTATTGAAAACTCTGAAGAAGCATCGTGCTGCTATTGGATATACTCTTGATGATCTTAAGGGCATTAGTCCTATGTCAACATAAAATAAATTTGGAAGCAGATGCCAAACCAGTTCGTGATCCTCAACGATGTCTGAATCCTAAAATGAAAGAAGTGGTAAGAAAAGAAATACTAAAGCTTCTGGAGGCGGGTATAATCTATCACGTTGCTGATAGTGAGTGGGTAAGTCATGTCCATTGTGTCCCTAAGAAGGGAGGTATTACTGTTGTTCCTAATGATAAACATGAATTGATTCCACAAAGAATTATCACAGGTTATAGGATGGTAATTGATTTCCGCAAATTAAATAAAGCTACTAAGAAAGATCATTACCCCTTACCTTTTATTGATCAAATGTTAGAAAGATTATGCAAACATACACACTATTGCTTTCTAGATGGTTATTCTGGTTTCTCTCAAATACCCGTGTCGGCTAGAGATCAATCAAAGACTACTTTTACATGCCCTTTTCGTACTTTTGCTTATAGACGTATGCCTTTTGGTTTATGTAATGCACCTGCTACCTTTCAAAGATGCATGATGGCTATATTCTCTGACTTTTGTGAAAAGATTTGTGAGGTTTTCATGGACGAATTTTCCGTCTATGGTTCCTCTTTTGATGATTGCTTGAGCAATCTTGATCGAGTTTTGCAGAGATGTGAAGAAACTAATCTTGTCTTGAATTGGGAAAAGTGCCACTTTATGGTTAATGAAGGTATTGTCTTGGGGCACAAAGTTTCTGAAAAAGGTATTGAAGTTAATAAAGCCAAGGTTGATGCTATTGAAAAGATGCCATGTCCCAAGGACATCAAAGGTATAAGTAGTTTCCTTGGTCATGCCGGATTTTACAGGAGGTTCATCAAGGACTTCTCAAAAATTTCTCGGCCTGTGACTAATTTATTGCAAAAAGATATACCATTTGTCTTTGATGATGATTGTGTAGAAGCATTTGAAATACTTAAGAAAGCATTAGTCTCTGCACCTGTTGTTCAGCGCCCTAATTGGAATTTACCCTTTGAAATTATGTGTGATGCTAGTGATTATGCTGTAGGTGTTGTTCTAGGGCAAAGAGTTGATAAGAAATTAAATGTTATTCACTATGCTAGTAAGACTCTAGACAATGCTCAAAGGAATTATGCTACTACTGAAAAAGAGCTTTTAGCAGTTGTATTTACTTGTGATAAGTTCAGATCTTATATTGTTGATTCTAAAGTAACTATTCAAACTGATCATGCTGCTATTAAATATCTTATGGAAAAGAAAGATGCTAAACCTAGACTTATTAGATGGGTTCTCTTGCTACAAGAATTTGATTTGCATATTGTTGATAGAAAGGGAGCTGAGAACCCCGTTGCAGACAACTTTTCTAGGTTAGAAAATATTCTTGATGACCCACTACCTATTAATGATAGCTTTCCTGATGAACAATTAAATGTTATAAGTACTTCTCGTAGTACTCCATGGTATGCTGATTATGCTAATTATATTGTTGCTAAGTTTATACCACCTAGCTTCACATACCAGCAAAAGAAAAAGTTTTTCTATGATTTAAGACATTACTTTTGGGATGACCCACATCTTTATAAAGAAGGAGTAGATGGTGTTATTAGACGTTGTGTACCCGAGCATGAACAGGAACAGATCCTACGCAAGTGTCACTCCGAGTCTTATGGAGGACACCACGCTGGAGATAGAACTGCACATGAGGTATTGCAATCTGGTTTTTATTGGCCTACTCTCTTCAAGGATGCCCGTAAGTTTGTCTTGTCTTGTGATGAATGTCAAAGAATTGGTAATATTAGTAGACGTCAAGAAATGCCTATGAATTATTCTCTTGTTATTAAACCGTTTGATGTTTGGGGCTTTGATTATATGGGACCTTTTCCTGCCTCTAATGGATACACACATATTTTAGTTGCTGTTGATTACGTTACTAAGTGGGTAGAAGCTATTCCAACTAGTAGTGCTGATCATAACACTTCTATTAAAATGCTTAAAGATGTTATTTTCCTGAGGTTTGGAGTCCCTAGATATTTAATGACTGATGGTGGTTCACACTTTATTCATGGTGCTTTCCGTAAAATGCTTGCTAAATATGATGTTAATCATAGAATTGCATCTCCTTATCACCCTCAGTCTAGTGGTCAAGGGTCAAGTAGAGTTGAGCAATAGAGAGCTCAAATTAATTTTGCAAAAGACTGTTAATAGGTCTAGAAAGAATTGGTCCAAAAAACTTGATGATGCATTGTGGGCTTATAGAACTGCATATAAAAATCCTATGGATATGTCTCCGTATAAAATGGTTTATGGAAAAGCATGTCACTTACCTCTCGAACTAGAACATAAGGCATATTGGGCTATTAAAGAGCTTAACTATGATTTTAAACTTGCCGGTGAGAAGAGGTTATTTGATATTAGCTCACTTGATGAATGGAGAACCCAAGCTTATGAAAATGCCAAGTTGTTTAAAGAAAAATTTAAAAGATGGCATGACAAAAGGATACAAAAGCGTGAGTTTAATGTAGGTGATTATGTATTGCTATACAACTCTCGTTTAAGATTTTTTGCAGGAAAACTTCTCTCTAAATGGGAAGACCCCTATGTTATCGAAGAGGTCTATCGTTCCGGTGCCATAAAAATCAACAACTTCGAGGGCACAAATCCGAAGGTGGTAAACGGTCAAAGAATCAAACATTATATCTCAGGTAATCCCATAAATGTTGAAACCAATATTATTGAAACCGTAACCCCGGAGGAATACATAAGAGACACTTTCCGGAACGTTTCAGACTCCGAAAAAGAATAGGTATGTGGTACGGTAAGTAAACCGACTCCAAAACAATTTTAAGGCAATATTTCTCTGTTTTGGAATATTTAGAAAAATAGAAAAATAAGTAGCAGTCCGGGAAGGACACGAGGGCCCCACGAGGCTGGTGGGCGCGCCCTACCCCCCTGGGCGCGCCCCCCTACCTCGTGAGCACCTCGTGTGCCTTCCGGACTCCGTTTTCTTGCACAATACGTATTTTGGTTGGTAAAAATTCATTATATAACCTCCCGAAGGTTTTGACTCCCGTATCATGCAAACCTCCTATGTTCTTGTTTCGAGTTGTTTTCTGTCAGGGTTTTCCAAGCTAGGCATCATGTCATCTCCCTCCTCCAACAATGGTGACAACGATGCTTGGCTAATGAAGATAGATCTGAAGAGGGAAGAACCCACGAGGGTCAACAAGGATGAAAGGATCAAGAAGGCCACGGAGGATCAAGCTCCAGTAGCAAAAGACATCCTTGATATTGATCATAACCTTCTTACCTCAACTGAGATCGAAGCTTTCAAGATGATTGAGTTAGCTCGTATACAAAACAAGTATCTCACACAAGAAAATATTTTGTTGAAGGAGCATATTGTCGCACTCAAGGGCATTATTCGCAAGCTGGAGGACCTCTTACGCTCGATGTGCGATTATCCGTCACCTCTACCTTCTTCACCAACCAAGGAGATATAATCACATGGGTATGGGCACTCCCCTTGGCAACTGCCAAGCTTGGGGGAGGTGCCCCGGTATCGTATCACAATCACAACTCCTATCTTTACCGTTTTTCTTAGTTCGATCCTATTAGTAGTATCTTGATCTAGTAGAATAAAGTTCATGGCATGATATAGTTTTGAGTTTGCTTTATGATCTCTCTATGTAATCGAGTCCGTGAGCTATATATAATAAAGATTAGTGTTGAGTCAAGGGCTAGATTATTTTGCCATGATCTTGGGTGAATAAAAGAAAAGAGAAAAAGAATAAAAATAAACAAAAAGTTCATATTGATCTTATTGAGAGTAATGACTTCACATAGAAAGAGTATGATGATTAAAAGTTGTTGGGAGTTGGCAGACATAGCTTTGGTCATTGTTGCAATTAATAGGAAGTAATCAGGAAAAAGAGAGGTTTTCACATATAGATATATTATCATTGACATCTTTTATGATTGGGAGCACTCATTAAAATATGACATGATAAAGAGTTGATGTTGGACAAGGAAGACAACGTCATGAGTTATGTCTTTCTTATATCTGAGATAAAGTATGTTGTCATGGATCCTCTAACTTGTTGAGCTTGCCTTTCCCCCTCATGCTAGCCAAATTCTCAGCACCAAGTAGAAATAATACTTGTGCTTCCAAATACCCTTAAACCAGTTTTGCCATGAGATTCCACCATATCTACCTATGGATTGAGTAAGATCCTTCAAGTAAGTTTTCATCGGTGCAAAGCAATAAAAATTGCTCTAAATATGTATGATTGATTGGTGTTGGAGAAATAAGCTTTATACGATCTTGTGATGTGCAAGTAATAAAAGCGACGGACTGCATAATAAAGGTTCATATCACAAGGGGCAATATAAAGTGACGCTTTTTCGCATTGAGATTTTATACATCCAACCATAAAAGCGCATGGCAACCTCTGCTTCCCTCTGCGAAGGGCCTATCCTTTATTATTATCTTCTACCTTATGCAAGAGTCATGGTGATCCTCACCTTTTATTTTTCATTTTATCCTTTGGCAAGCTCAGCATGTTGGAAAGAACATGATATATATATCTAATTGGATGTAGGGGAGCATGAACCATTATTGTTGACATTACCCTTGAGGTAAAAGGTTGTGGGGCAAAACTATAAGCCCCTATCTTTCTCTGTGTCCGATTAAAACCCCGTAACCACAAGTACCGCGTGAGTGTTAGCAATTATGGAGGACTAAATGATAGTTGAGTATGTGGACTTGCTTTTTAGCTCTGACATAGACTCTTTCTGATGTTATGATAAATTGCAATTGCTTCAATGACAGAGATTATAGTTTGTCGGAGCCCAATAAGGTTTATTATTTATACTCTTGCATTGTGAATAGATCATCACTTGAACATAAGTAATCGTATGACAAAATCTATATATGTTGCTGTTATGAGAATAAACATGATGCTTTCATGTCCGTATTTTATTTTTATCGACGCCTCTACTTATAAACATGAGGACATATTTATTGTTATCGGCTTTTCGCTTGAGGACAAGCGAGGTCTAAGCTTGGGGGAGTTGATACGTCCATTCTGCATCATGCTTTTATATCGATATTTATCGCATTATGGACTGTTATTTCACTTTATGTCACAATACTTATGGCTATTCTCTCTTATTTTACAAGGTTTACATAAGGAGGGAGAATGCCGGCAGCTGGAATTCTAGGCTGGAAAAGGAGCAAATATTAGAGACCTATTCTGCGCAACTCCAGAAGTCCTGAAACTCCACGGAACGTCTTAAAATAAATAAAGAAAAATCCTCGCCAAAGATGAAGGCCATGGGGCCCACACCCTTCTCACGAGGGTGGGGGCGCCCCCCCCCTAGGGCGCGCCCCCTACCTCGTGGGCCCCCTGGTGGCTCTCCGATGTCCATATTTTCCTATATGAGGTCTTTCGATGAGAAAAAATAAAGAAGGGACTTTTCAGGATGAGACTCTGCCGCCACGAGGCGGAACCTTGGCGGATCCAATCTAGGGCTCCGGGGAAACTTCCCTCCGGGAGGGGGAAATCATCACCATCGTCACCACCAACGCTCCTCTCATCGGGAGAGGGCAATCTCCATCAACATCTTCACCAGCACCATCTCATCTCCAAACCCTAGTTCATCTCTTGTATCCAATTCTTGTCTCAAAGTCGGGGATTGGTGCTAGTAGGTTGCTAGTAGTATTGATTACTCCTTGTAGTTGATGCTAGTTGGTTTAATTGGTGGAAGATCATATGTTCAGATCCTATATGCATATTATTACCCCTCTGATTATGAACATGAATATGCTTTGTGAGTAATTACGTTCGTTCCTGAGGACAAGGGAGAAGTCTTGCTATGAGTAGTCATGTGAATTTGGTATTCGTTTGATATTTTGATAAGATGTATGTTGTCTAGCCTCTAGTGGTGTTATGTGAACGTCGACTACATAACACTTCACCATTATTTGGGCCTAGAGGAAGGCATTGGGAAGTAATAAGTAGATGATGGGTTGCTAGAGTGACAGAAGCTTAAACCCTAGTTTATGCGTTGCTTCGTAAGGGGCTGATTTGGATCCATATGTTTCATGCTATGGTTAGGTTTACCTTAATACTTTTGTTGTAGTTGCGAATGCTTGCAATAGAGGTTAATCATAAGTGGGATGCTTGTTCAAGTAAGAACAACACCCAAGCACCGGTCCACCCACATATCAAATTATCAAAGTATCGAACGCGAATCATATGAACGTGATGAAAACTAGCTTGATGATATTCCCATGTGTCCTCGGGAGCGCTTTTCCTATTATAAGAGTTTGTTCAGCTTGTCCTTTGCTACAAAAGGATTGGGCCACCTTGCTGCACTTTATTTACTTTTGTTACTTGTTGCTCGTTACAACCTATCTTATCACAAAACTATCTGTTACCACTTATTTCAGTACTTGCAGAGAATACCTTGCTGAAAACCGCTTATCATTTCCTTCTGCTCCTCGTTGGGTTCGACACTCTTACTTATCGAAAGGACTACGATAGGTCCCCTATACTTGTGGGTCATCACACATCACTTAAGCCTTGCAAGCATTGCAACTAATGAGTTAGTTGCGGGATGATGTGTTACGGAACGAGTAAAGAGACTTGCCGGTAACGAGATTGAACTAGGTATTGAGATACCGACGATCGAATCACGGGCAAGTAACATACCGATGACAAAGGGAACAACGTATGTTGTTATGCGGTCTGACCGATAAAGATCTTCGTAGAATATGTAGGAGCCAATATGGGCATCCAGGTCCCGCTATTGGTTATTGACCAGAGAGGTGTCTCGGTCATGTCTACATAGTTCTCGAACCCGTAGGGTCCGCACGCTTAACGTTCGTTGACGATATAGTACTATATGAGTTATGTATGTTGGTGACCGAATGTTGTTCGGAGTCCGGGATGAGATCACGGACATGACGAGGAACCCCAGAATGGTCCAGAGATAAAGTTTGATATATGGGATAATAGTGTTTGGTCACCGGAAGGGTTCCAGAATTCACCGGAAGGGGTTCCGGATGTTTCCCGAAATGTTTGGATACGAGAACACTTTATTTGGGCCAAAGGGGAAAGCCCACAAGGTTTTTGGAAAGCGCAAAAGGAAGTTTTGTGGAGTCCAGGGGCCAGACGCGGGAACCCTGGCTTCTGGCCCTGGAGTCCGAGAAGGACTCTTGCCTTTCGGTTGAAACCGACTTTGTGGAGGCTTTTACTCCAAGTTTCGACCCCAAGGCTCAACATATAAATAGAGGGGTAGGGCTAGCACCCAAGGCACATCAAGAAACACCAAGCCGTGTGCTGGCAACCCCGTCCCCTCTAGTTTATCCTCCGTCATAGTTTTCGTAGTGCTTAGGCGAAGCCCTACGGAGATTGTTCTTCACCAACACCGTCACCACGCCGTCGTGCTGCCGGAACTCATCTAGTACTTCGCCCCTCTTGCTGGATCGAGAAGGCAAGGACGTCACCGAGCCGAACGTGTGCAGAATCGGAGGTGCCGTGCTTTCGGTACTTGGATCGGTTGGATCGTGAAGACGTACGACTACATCAACCGCGTTGATATAACGCTTCTGCGAACGGTCTACGAGGGTACGTAGACAACACTCTCCCCTCTTGTTGCTATGCATCACCATGATCCTGTGTGTGCGTAGGAAATTTTTGAAATTACTACGTTCCCCAACAAATCCAATGGGCGGACCCCAACGGACATGCATTTCTTCCACTTTTTGTCCGTTTGGGTCGGCAAAACGGACAGCCGCGTTTGCTTTTTGATTTGGGTCCGCATGTGCGCCCAACGGATGGCCTGGCGCATTTTTGCCATGTCCGCCCTGGCATTTCGTCGAACATGTAGGAGGCAACGGGGTTGACGGTGGCTAGACGGCCGATGGCTGCAGCGACACAGGCCAGGCGCGGGCGCGAGGTGAGGCCGGCGGCCGGGACAAGCGTCGCCTGCTGGGCACGGCGAGGCGCGGCCTGGACGAGTGTCGCCTGCGGAGACAAGCGCCGGAGGGGAGAGGGATGAGCAAGAGGTGGTGCTCGCGACAGCTGGCTCGGTACGCGACGGCGAGGTGCGCGGCCGCGAGCGACAGGGACAGCAGGACCATGGGCTCCGGCCCGGTGGCGCCCTTCCCCTGCGCCGCGGCGCCGCGCGGTAGCACGGCGGCCGCCTTGGCCAGCAAGTACGACACGGACGCCTGCGCCTGGTCGAGCACGGCCGGGAGGAAGGAGCGGTGCTGGGGGTCGGTGCCGGCACGGAGGTGCGCGGAGAGGAGCATGGGCGGGAGGGCGAAGTCGAGGAGCACGACGAGCAGGGGCAGCGCGCAGACGAGCAGCAGCGAGGCGAGCATGGCGACGAGGCAGAAGGCCGTCTTGGCCCACCGCCACGGCCGCGCCCACGCGGGCTCCCGGCCCCGTGCTTATGCGCAAGCGCCAGCGGCAGCTTCTACTCCTGCAGCAGCTCGCCGGGGCTGCAGTAGCTCTCGCCCGTCTGCGCCCTGCACGCCCCTCGTGCTGCGCGCCCATAGCAGCTCACGCCCGCCCGCCCCCCGCAGCATCTCGCCCCCCGGTTGCGCCCCCTAGCAGCCCGTGCCCTTCTCCGGCGCTGCCCCGGCTCCGGCCCTTCTTCGGCACTATCCCGCGGCGTGGTTGGTGGTCTGGAGCAGGGTGGGTGGGTGGGTGGGAGAAGAGAAAGGAAAGGAGGAGAGAGATGGGATGGATGGTTGGATGACATATGGGCCACGCAGCATATGCAGTGGGCAGAAGCGGACGAGAAGAGCAAAGAAAACGTCCGCTTTGTGTCCGCCGCTGATCCAAATGTGTCCTAAATTTGAGATGGAAATGGGTCTGTGCGGACGCAAAATGAAAATGGGTCTCTGCGTTGGGCAGTCGTTTTTGTCCACACAGACTCAAACAGACATGGGCGAACGAAATGGATCGACTCATTGGAATTGCTCTAAGCCACTGGATGGACTGAATGCACTTGGCATACAAGCAGGAGCATCGTGTCACTGTATTGGTGCCATCATCAATACTGCCAATTGCCAAATATGCTATGCTAGTACTTGTGCCGAGCACTATTGCCGGGTCTTCATTGTATGACCATCATCACCATTTCGATCTGCATGCTCTTGGGTACTTCTTGATTAATCTGTGAGCTAGCAGACGTGCATGATGCAAGTGATCAATTACACATGCATGCATGTTTGATTAGTGACAACTTTTTTTGCAGGCAAATTGGAGAGCTTTATTCAAATAAAAGCATTGTTGGAACAGTCGGCCAAGAGGATGGTTACCAAGAAGCTTGGAGTTTCCTCTAGCCAGCTATCCGTAACATCCAGTGCACAAGCACGTTTAGCACATAGATGCGCTGGGAGATTAGCTGATCTACTTACATGACAAATATCAAAGGATGTAAAATAAGTACTGAGCTCTTCTATCTCATCTAATAAGTAGGCCACAACAGAACGAGAATTGTGACGAGAATTCCAGAGTGTCACCAACTCCGAGCAGTTCACTTCCATTAACACATGGGAGAAGCCTTGGAGAGAAGCCAAGAGAACACCATCGCGCAAGGAAAGGCCTTCTGTAATGAGGGGATCAGTGATCCCCGAATAAGGCTTGCACCACGCACCAAGTAGGCCAGAGGGAGAGCGTGCAACTCCTCCCGCACCACCCCGACCGAGCGCCAGGTTCAGCCCGCCATCAGTGTTAATCTTGAAAAAACCCTCATCAGGCGGGCGCCATCCAAAGCCAGGCAAAACGTGTGTATCTTTGCGTGGAAGATGAAGGAGTGCAATGGCCTCCTTAGTGGCTCGTATGGTAGAAACAGGGTCTCTGCCCTCTTCACCATGCTTGATACGGTTCTTGGAGTGCCAAATGGACCACATGATGGTTGTGATCAGTGCTCGATCATCAGAAGAAAAACTTGGAGCACAAGTGATGGCCCGCGCCCATGACTCAGGATGAAGGTTGGGAAGCCGTAGTCCAAAGCACGCACATGCTTCTTCCCAAAAGCTTTGAGCGTGTGGACATTGTAAAAGTACATGTTTCAAATCCTCATCCATCGTTAGACATACTTTGCATTGACGAGCCTCCGCAATATGGCGATGTTTGAGTGTTGTTTCATCAGGAAGAATCCCACGAAGCACTCTCCACCAGAACACTCTAACTTTTGGTATAACATTCAACTTCCACATGGCTTTCCACAGCTATTCATCACTCAATGAGGTCCCGGTAGCCGTCCCTTCCTCTAGAGCCAAACGCTCGTTATTAGTCACAAGAGAGCGGTACGCCGTTTTCACAGTGTAGTTGCCTAATTTTTCGAATGCCCAAGCAGGGAAATCATTACCTCCACCCGACCGGATAGGAATGTTAAGAATGGCCACGGCATCAGAAGCAATGAAGTTATCTCTGATCAAATCATGTCTCCAAGACCAGCTATCATAATCAATAAGCTCTAAGACTAACTGAATGTTAGTGTTCGGCGGTCGTGAAACAGGTGTCATGCTGATCGTCCCCGGGATCCATTTATCTGTCCAAACCGATATAGAACCGCCATCTCCAACACGAGTGATCAAACCCGGTCGTAAGGCTTCCCTTCCTGCTATGATCGCCTTCCAAGTGGCCGAGGCCGACTTGGGTGCAGAGGCATGCTTGAAATCTGTGTCGGGGAAGTAGCAACCTTTCAACACTCTTGCACACAGGGAATTTGGATTCGTCAAAAACTGCCAGCCATGCTTACCCAGCATAGCAAGATTGAAGAGATGAGTATCTCTGAATCCCATTCCCCCCATGCACTTGGGTGTCGCCAATTCTTTCTAGGACACCCAATGCAAATCCTTCTTGTCAAGAGAATTGCCCCAAAAGTATTTAGCCATGGGTGAAGTTAAGCTCTTGCAAACTTTCTTGGTAAGTAGAAAGGTACTCATAGGATATGTGGGAATAGCTTGAGCTATTGATTTCAACAAAGTGTCACGCCCCGCACAAGCTAGCAGCCTCTCTGACCATCCCTGGATTTTTTACCATATCCTTTCGCTGATATGATCAAAAGTCCCACTCGTGATCTGCCCAACAGCTGTGGGTAGACCCAGATACTTTTCACTGAAAGCTTCTACTTGAATGTTCAGAGTAGCCTTCAAGACTTGCCGCAGATCTGATGGTGTGTTGGTGCTGAAATATATTGAGCTTTTGTCTCTATTGACACACTGACCTGAAGCTTCACCATAAATTCTGAGAATTTCATTCAAATGGATAGCACTCAAATTGTTTGCATTGATGAAGATGAGGCTGTCATCCGCAAATAAAGATGGGTGACCCACGGAGAACGATAGCTCACCTGCAGCCCCCTGTCAACAACTCCTCCACTGTAGTATTTCAACAATGAGGAAAGGCCTTCAGCACACAACAGAAATAAATATGGTGACACAGGATCACCTTGTCGAAAGCCCCTCGTTGGTGTGAAATATGGTAGTAGCTCTCCATTAACACGAACTGAGAACCGTACAGAGGAGACACACTTCATGATTAGTCTAATGAAGCTAATGCTGAAACCGAGACGTGACAGTATTGCTTCAAGATAATGCCACTCTACACGATCATAAGACTTCATCATATTGAGCTTAACCGCATAAGAAAATTATGCCCCTTATTCCTTCTTTTCATCGTGTGTATACTTTCATAAGCAACTAGCACATTATCTGTAATAAGGCGTCCCGGGACGAAGGCGCTTTGTTCTTCACTGATGATTAGATCCATCATGTTTCTCAACCGATTTGTAATAGCTTTGACTGCAATCTTGTACAAGACCGGACACAAAGCAATAGGTCTATACTGTGAGATCAATTGCGGATGGCGTACCTTGGGGATTAGAGTAATAGATGTATCGTTCAGCCCTGCTGGTAACTCACCTCCATTGAGAAAGTCCAGAACTGCCAGCGTCACATCAGCGCCTAGCAAATCCCAATGGCGTTGATAAAACCCTGCAGTAAAGCCATCTACTCCAGGGGCTTTGGAGGGCGCCATATGGAATAGCGCCACCCTCACCTCTTCAGCAGTGTAAGGCTTAATGAGATCATCGTTCATGGCCTGGGTTACTTTCACAGGCACATGCGATAAAGTGACTAGCATCCAAGAAACCTTGCGTTAGGTACATATTTTGATAGAATGCTTGCACTTCCAATTTATCCTCCTCTTTAGACTTATAAACCGAGTCATTCGCTCGTCGAAGGCACGAGATTTTATTGATCCGTTTACGTTGTGCCGCTTGAGCCTGAAAATAGGATGTATTTCGGTCGCCATCACGAAGCCAGGGAACCCTGGAGCGCTATCGGAGCCACGCCTCTTCTTGGTGTAAAGCCTCCTTCAGCTTCTGAACAATACGCTTCTCTTCCTCCGTTGGGCCCGAGCCAATTGACCGGCATCGAATTCGGTCTAGCCTCTTCTGCAGTTGTCGAACCCCAGGGTTCAAGGGTCGCTTGTAATGTTCCTAAGACCGATGCAATCCCTTGAAGCTCTGGCGTATGTTGTATGCCCCGCCATGTATCCTCAACTATGCGGTCATAATCCACATGAGTCTGCCAAATGTTCTCATACCGAAATTGCTTCTTTGCCCGTGACCTACCAGGCATATGCAGTTTTATTTTTGCAACCACAAAGCAATGATCAAACTCCACCGACGGAAGGTGTCTAACTCTGATATGCTGAAAGTGTTGCTTGAACTCTTTGTTCGCAAAAACCCTATCCAGTCTGGCCTTGACATTTGACTCGCCACTTTGGCGATTGTCCCAAGTGTAGGCAGTACCCGACCAACCAAGATCCTGAAGAGAAACCTCATCCACTGTCTCCCTGAAAGCATACATCTGCCTCTCCGATCGCGCTGCTCTACTGAAGTGTTCGGAAGCATACAAAGTTTCATTAAAGTCTCCCATACACAACCATGCCGCATGTGGTAGTGCATGGAGAGTACGAAGGGACTGCCAGCTTTGTGTACGATCTTCAGCTCTAGGCACCCCGTAAAAGCCAGTGAACCGCCATGTTGAGGAAACTTGATCATTACTTTGGACAACCACATCGATATGGCACTGACTGTAGTTTTTTAGCTTGACGATAACATCTCGAGACCAGAAAAGACCAATGCTGCCACTAAGGCCGACACTATCTACAGCAAAACAACCTCCAAAACCAAGAGTGTATTTTAAATTCTCAACTCTTTTTGCATTGATTTTAGTTTCCATAACAAAGAGAAGAGTGGGTTCTTCTAGCTTCACGATACTGCGAAGCTCTCGAACTGCCTCGGGGTTCCCAAGCCCCCGGCTGTTCCAGCTCAAGCAACTCATTGGGACTGACAGGACTGCGGAGCGATCTCTGCCGAATTATCAGGAGTGGGCTTCTTCTTTTTCTGCTCGCGAACAAAATCCTTCCCGTCAGTATCATTGCTAGCTGAAGTTGGATCCTCATCAGTTTTACTAGTGCCAATTCCATCTACATCGGATCCTCCCCCGGTGAGAAGCAAGGTCTTCGCCACCGGCCTATAAACTTGGTTTGGGGCCTCCTTACGTTTCGTCTGTGGCTTGTTCTTATGGGGGGAGATCACCTCCTCTCCGGTGTCCTTGTCGGTGCTAGAGTTTCTCGTCGTTGGTTTGCTATTCGCACCAGACTTCGGCTCCCTGGAAGATCCTTCATTATAGGCTTGCTTCCTTGATTCGTCCGGTGCACGCAGCGTAGGACCGAATGGAAGCTCCCCTTTATCATCTCTAGATCCTGGTGTTGGACAATAGAGATCAGAGTGCCCCAATCTGCCGTAGGAGAAGCAAAAATACGATACCTGCTCATATTGAATATCATACATATCCACCTTTTTCCTCCTTGCAGAATCTATCAAAATCCACCTTCTAAGTGGCTTGATAACATCAATGGAGATCCTTGCACGCAAGAACCCCCCATTGTAATCAAACTTGACTTGTTGCGCGTGTATATCCATTTGTTTAGCAATTGGCATCCACCACAATTCATCCCTCAAGTTGTAGGGTAGATTGATAACCCTGGCCCAGATATGCAGCCTATCAAACTTTACCTCATCAGGCCTCATGCAATCATCAAACTCTGCCAGAATCACAGCATGCTTGTTGATGTGCCATGGTGATCCTCCCCAAACTCGGTCTCTATCTCGTTGGTTCTCAAATTCTGCCACAAACAGGTTTAGCCCCGCTGAGCAGAACTGCAGACCTCGTGGATTACCCCATGCCGGATGAAGCGCGTTGGTGATGGTTTGGAACTGCACTTTATGTCTGTAATCACACATTCACACCGATCACGGAGCATACGTCGCCGCTCGTAATTGCACTGCACGATTGGTTTTCCATTTATTATAGGATTATAAGGGCATCCTCAACGCCGACCCTCAAATCACGCGCATACGTCCGGATCGATCCAACTCAGGTATTGTCGGACCTCTATAACCTACTTCCCCTTGCTTTGCATCCGCACCCTACTTCTGACACCACCGTTGCTTTGCATCCGACCCTTCTTCCCCTTGCTTTGCATCCGCACCCTACTTCCGACATCACCGTTGTACCTCTCCGGCCACCACACGGGTATTGCCGGACCTTCGTAACCAGCACCGACACGCCCGCTCGCCTTTTACGACGGCGTCGTCCAACCAGGACATGCCCGTAGTCACATAAACTCCGCGTCCATGGCGAACACCATGCTCGGTAGGTGAATGCACATTGCACCCTATGGCATGCACATCATCCAACAACGCAATGTGAAGTCGTTATCGTATTGATGAAACACCATCCAGACCATCGTCACCAAGTTTTGTGACGCGATTGCTCGGCTGGAGGCAAGGTGGCCATTGCGCGGCAGCGGAGGAGATCCTAAGTTTTGCTTCTTCATGCTTAACTTGTTGACTGAATCACTCGTTCACTCAATGTTGCTCTACACATTCTGTAGCCTGTACGTGCTGTTGTGTGATACATCCATTTTGCATCATGCTTTTGTATCGATATTTATTGCATTATGGGCTGTTATTACACATTATGTCACAATTCTTATGCCTATTCTCTCTTATTTTACAAGGTTTACGTAAAGAGGGAGAATGCCGGCAGCTGGGATTCTGGGCTGGAAAAGGAGCAAATATTAGAGACCTATTCTGCACAGCTCCAAAAGTCTTGAAACTCCACGGAAGACATTTTCCAAATATATAAAAAATACTGAGAGCAAGAACTTCACCAGGGGGCCACACCCTGCCCACGAGGGTGGGGGCGTGCCCTACCCTCCTGGGCGCGCCCCCTACCTCGTGGGCCCCCTGATGGCCCTCCGGTGACCATCTTCTGCTATATGAAGTCTTTCGATGGGAAAAAAATAAGAAGCCATCTTCTCGGACGAAACTCCGCCGCCACGAGGCAGAACCTTGGCGGAACCAATCTAGGGCCCTGGCGAAGCTGTTCTGCCGGGGAAACTTCCCTCCCGGAGGGGGAAATCATCGTCATCGTCATCACCAAGGCTCCTCTCATCGGGAGAGGGCAATCTCCATCAACATCTTCACCAGCACCATCTCCTCTTAAAACCCTAGTTCATCTCTTGTCTCCAAGTCAGGGATTGGTGCTAGTAGGTTGCTAGTAGTGTTAATTACTCCTTGTAGTTGATGCTAGTTGGTTTAATTGGTGGAAGATCATATGTTCAGATCCTATATGCATATTAATACCCCTCTGATTATGAACATGTTTATGCTTTGTGAGTAGTTACTTTTGTTCCTGAGGACATGGGAGAAGTCTTGCTATTAGTAGTCACGTGAATTTGGTATTCGTTCGATGTTTTGATGAGATGTATGTTGTCTCTCCTCTAGTGGTGTTATGTGAACGTCGACTACATGACACTTCACCATTATTTGGGCCTAGAGGAAGGAATTGGGAAGTAATAACTAGATAATGGGTTGCTAGAGTGACAGAAGCTTAAATCCTAATTTATGCGTTGCTTCGTAAGGGGCTGATTTGGATCCATATGTTTCATGCTATGGTTAGGTTTACCTTAATACTTTTATTGTAGTTGCGGATGCTTGCAATAGAGGTTAATCATAAGTGAGATGTTTGTCCAAGTAAGGGCAGCACCCAAGCACCGGTCCACCCACATACCAAATTATCAAAGTACCGAACGTGAATCATATGAACGTGATGAAAACTAGCTTGACGATATTCCCATGTGTCCTCGGGAGCGCTTTTCTCTATATAAGAGTTTGTCCAGGCTTGTCCTTTGCTACAAAAAGGTTTGTGCCACCTTGCTGTACTTTATTTACTTTTGTTACTTGTTGCTCGTTACAAATTATCCTATCACAAAACTATCTGTTACCACTTATTTCAGTACTTGCAGAGAATACCTTGCTGGAAACCGCTTATCATTTCCTTCTGCTCCTCGTTGGGTTCGACACTCTTACTTATCGAAAGGACTACGATAGATCCCCTAGACTTATGGGTCATCATTGTGATGTACCACGAGATAGAGGGACGGCTATTTAGGTACATACATTGTTGGATGAAACTGAAGGGGGAGTATGTGTCGGAAGACATGATCCGCTCATGAAAAACTTGTTGAACATTCGGTTAATCTTGCTGAATTTGAACTAGTGTAGTACCAGACTATTTGCATGCTACGTATGGATGATTTGCACTATTTTCTATCAGAATTTTGATGAATTCCATCGTGTTTGATGAATTTTGTCTGGTTTGCCGAAAACCTGACTTAAAATGTATGCCAATAGCGTTGGATGGCCGGCTCCTGCATCCGTGTCCATGGACAGGTTCCCCCTACTAGCGGACGGATGAGTGAGCAAATTTGCGGGTCAACGTTGGAGATGCCCTAACCAAGTGAATGGCATCAGACCCGTGGGAAAGAACAAAAGAGTGGAGGGCGAAGAGGAAAAGGGAAACTCCTATTCATCGACTGTCGGTGTCAAAACCGTCGGGTAGTGGTTCCCGAACTGTGCGTCTAGGCCTGATGGTAACAGGAGGCAGGGAACACGATGTTTTACCCAGGTTCGGGCCCTCTTGATGGAGGTAAAACCCTACGTCCTGCTTGATTAATATTGATGATATGGGTAGTACAAGAGTAGATCTACCACAAGATCAAGGAGGCTAAACCCTAGAAGCTAGCCTATGGTATGATTGTCGTATATGGAGTTGATGTCCTACGGACTACAACCCTCCGGTTTATATAGACACCGGATAGGTTTAGGGTTACATAGAGTCGGTTACAATGGTAGGAGATCTTGAATATCCGCATCACCAAGCTTGCCTTCCACGCCAAGGAAAGTCCCATCCGGACACGGGACGAAGTCTTCAATCTTGTATCTTCATAGTCCAGGAGTCCGGCTGAAGGTATAGTCCGGTTACCTGAACACCCCCTAATCCAGGACTCCCTCAGTAGCCCCTGAACCAGGCTTCAATGACGACAAGTCCGGCGCGCAAATTGTCTTCGGCATTGCAAGGCGGGTTCCTCCTCCAAGTCCTTCATAGAAGATTGTAAACACCAAGAGTAGTGTCCGGCTCTGCAAAATAAGCTTCCACGTATTGCCATAGAGAGAATAATATTAACACAAATCAAATCTGCTAACGTATTCCGCAGTGCGTCATACAGCTCAGCCAAGTCCTTTACTCGAATCGTTTTCACTTTTCCACCTCAGCGTGTTTTGCGAGGCGGTTTCCTTGGCACGTCTTGTCAAAGCAGAGATCGTGTACCCCCCTTTTACGGGATTCTCATCAATACGGACGTGGGTAACCCAACCGCGCCACTTATCACGGCGCTTGGGAGGCAAGCGAGTTTTACTAGGCAGGTGGGGACGCACAACCGCATCCGCCCATATAAGGGGACAAGGATCCACCTTTTTACCTACGCCTTCTTCCTCCTTTGCCTATCCATCTCCTGCGCACCCGAGCTCCAGCGCCCAAGCCCGCACTTCCCACCTCAACCTTCTCCAGCAATGTCCGGAGCGGGAGGCAAGTGGATGGTCTCCTCCGCCACGGAGGGCCAAGTCAAGAAGCTAAGGAAGGCCGGATACCTGTCCAAGGACATCACGCACCGGCTTCCCAAAAAGGGGCAGCTTCTCCCCACCCCAAGGCCCAATGAGAGGGTAGTATTTCTCCCCTACTTCCTTCGCGGACTGGGTTTTCCACTCCACCCATTTGTCCGGGGGCTCATGTTCTACTACGGCCTGGATTTCCACGATCTGGCCCCGAACTTCATCCTCAACATCTCGGCGTTTATCGTCGTGTGCGAGGCTTTTCTCCGCATCCGCCCTCATTTCAGCCTCTGGCTCAAGACCTTCAACGTCAAGTCCAAGGTGGTGCGCGGCAGCCAGGCGGAGTGCGGAGGCGCCATGGCGGGCAAGATGGCCAACGTCCTATGGTTCGAGGGCTCTTTCGTGGAGACCCTAAAGGGATGGCAATCCAGGTGGTTTTATATCACCGAGCCGTGCGATCCAAAATGGACCGCAGCCCCCGAGTTCCGATCCGGACCCCCCACGCGGCTTATGTCTTGGAAAGAGACGGGCCTGTCGTGGGGTGACGAAAAAGAGGTGACCGGATTGCAAACATGCATCCAGTCCCTGGTGAACAAGCCAATCCGGCTTGTTAATGTAACCCAGGTTATGCTCGTCCGCCGGATCCTCCCGTGCCAACAACGGGATTTTAATCTGTGGGAGTTCGACCCGGCGCAGCATCAAACCCTCAGCAGGCTCTTCGACATGACATACGAAGACGCCTGGAAGATGCTATTCAAGGGCGCCGAGGCTCCCGCATCCGCTTCCGAGGACCACGGATACAGCTCGCAGCGTCACGCTAGCGAGGTAAGCCATCTACACCTTTTACAGGATGTTAAGCTTTTTTCATAGTTTGACTCTATGCGGGATCTAAACTCCCTTACCTTTGACAGGCTTGGCGGGCGATATCCGGACCGATTAACTGTCCGGCTCCGCTGCCCGAAGACCCAGCCCCAGCTCTACTAGTGAAGCTGCTGGTTCCGGCGCCTTATGTGGTGCCGGAGAAGAAGGCCAAGAAGAAGAAGACCACGGGGACTCGAAAGAGTGCCCGCAACGTGGTGGTGTCAGACTCGTCATCTGACGAGTCCGAGACGCCCTCCTCCCACGAAAACGAGGAGGAGGAAGAAGAAAACTCTCCCCTCCCAGCGGAGGGAGGAGAGAAGAGGAAGGCCGCCCCAACGGGGGAGGCCGAGGGGTCTAGGAAAAGGAAGACCCCTCCGCCAGACTACGCCCCCAACGCCGAAGAGGGCAAAGAGGAGTGGCCAAACAAGGCCAAGCGTCCGGCGAAATTGTAAGTTCGGATATCAGAGTAACTCATGATGTTCCTTTGTTGCACAGCTTTCCCTAATGTCGAATGTAATTATGCAGTCCGCCCCGGGCTGAATTCGACGAATCGTCGGGCGGCTCCCTGGATTCATCGGACATGAACTCAGTTCCGCCCGCTGTCTCCCCCCGCACTGCAGACGACGCCGAAGTGGCGTCGCGACAAGCTCCGGGGCAGGAGGAGGTGGTCCCGGAGGAACCGCAAGGCAACCTCCCGGACTCCAGGAGTGAAGGGGATAAGGCTCCCCAGGGCTCTAAGTCCGGCTTTGTGCCGGACACCGCGCCGGAATCAGTTCCGGACCGCGGTAGGCGAACTCCTTCCAAGAGGAGCAAGCCTTCTGAGCCGGCGGCCTCCGTCCAACCGGAGGTGCCGGACAATCTGCTGGAGGTGCTCGACGACGCCTCCATCGACGAGGGGCACCGTACTATTATGAGTACGGTGATCCAGAAGGTTCAGTCCGCCAAGAGTGGACTGACTGAAGCTTGCGCTAGCCTTCTAACAGGCTTCGAGGTAAGTAAAAATATGTAAAAATATTACCGCATAGACAGTAGCCCCTGATGCTCTGTTTGGCGTTCGGAAAGAAAAGCCGAATAGAGGATCTATTAAATTTCGCAGGAGTCTAAAAAAAGAGTCAATATGCGTATGCAGGCTTCGCTGCTATCCACCGCCGCACTGACTGCGGAGGTGGGTGTCCTGAAGCAGGACCTCAAGCGGACCGAGCAAGAGCTCGGCCTTGCCAAGCGGCGGCTCGAGGAGGAAGAAGGTAAGAAATACCTTACAGAAAAAGTGCCTATAAAAAGGCTAGATTGCAAAAAGAGTAATAGGATTGTACTGCTTATTGTAGGGGCCACGACTGAGGTGGCGGCCCTTAAGCAGGCGCTGTCTGAGGCCGAAAAGAAAACGGCCGCGGAGCGCACCGAGTGAGACAGACTTGGGGCTCAGGTCGGCGAGGTGCAGCAAGAGCTTCAGGCTCTCATGAAAAAAAATGAGAGTTTGGAGCTGGAGTCGAAGGCGCAAGCATCCGAGCTTGCAACGGCCCTAGAGGCTGCCAAGTCTGCCAAGGCCGAAGCCCAAAAGGCCCTCCAAGAGTTGGAGGAGATGAGGAAGATAGCAGCGGGTAAGGCATTCTTTATGCAAAGCAGAAATATAAAAGTGAACTACTTGTTACTTACCCGAATTCGGAGCTCTCCAGGGGCATTCGCAGATCTTCCCCGCAGCGTATCCGACGCCGCCGCATTCTATCGAGCTGAAGAGGGTAGCTCGACGGAGAAGGTGTTCTGGTCTCAGTATTCTGAGGCCGGACACCCTGTGCCCTTGAGCGACCAGCTGAAACAGCTGGTCGAGCTCCACAAGGCGGCCGAGCGGGCCATGGAGGGCTTCATAGTTCGGCTGTGGCCCGGAGAGGCCCTGCCTGGGAGCTATTTTGGGCTGGTGCGGCGGCTGGTGGAGGCCTGTCCGAGGCTCGAGGTCATCAAGCGCTCCGTCTGCATCGAAGGTGCCCGTCGGGCCCTTGCCCGTGCAAAGGTGCACTGGGGTAAGCTGGACGGTGAGAAGCTTGTGAAGGACGGGCCGCCGCCGGGGAAGGAGCATCGCAAGCCCGAGAACTACTACAAGGATGTTCTTGCAGGTGCCCGCCTTATGGCGGATGAATGTACCAAGGATGTGATTTTTGAATGAACTCGCTCGTGTTTATCCTGTGCGCTGAAAACTTGTTCATATGCGCTAAGCAATGCTTATTGAATTTAAAATATTACTTTCTGTGCGGCCATTTATCAAAAATTGAGAGATGGCCAGTCGTCGGCTTCTGCCCCCATGCCACTAGTGCTGGGGTGTTCGGGATAAACCTGAGCGCTCTTTTTCCCATAGTTGGGTCCTTCGAGGGAGGTGCTCAGCACAACGAACCAGGCAATCGGACTATAATGCTTGAACACTCTCACTTAGCCATAGAACTCTATAATTTTAAATTTCGGCGAAGCCCCTAGTTCGGAAGACCGAGTTCGGGGCGCTATCCATGCCTTGGCCGGACAAAGCCAGCTCTTCGCTCGAAGCGGCATAAGCCTTTAGGGACTCGAAAAACCTCTCAAACAGCGATCGGTCTCTCGCCACATCATGACAGTCAGTTTTAGCTTTCTCCACTGAGGTGCTTAACCCAGCTGAACCGGGGCACAATCGCAGTGGTTCTCCTAGTGCTACCTTAGCCGATAGAGCGGAACGTAAGGCACCAAAACATAGGAGCCGGGCAAACCCAACTATTGACCCAAATCATGATTCGGAGCCGATGCATATAGTGCTATAAGTTCGGGGTGCCGCACTTGTGAAAGTGTACGGACTTCTCACACCATTATGAGGGGTACTGAAGCCCCTGGCGTGTTTGCTGTACCATGGTGTACGGGTGTAATCATGTCATTTAATAAACATAAATGTGAAAAGAAGATAATGCAAAAAATAGACAAGAAGCTAAGCATTGTTTATAGAGAGGCTATTTATCAAAGCCGAACGATACAAATAGTGCGGTAAGCAAAAGATATTGGACTATTTAGTATGTCCTGACCAGGGGCAGGCCGCGGAATTGTATTTAAAACAGGTATACCGCTCGTAATAGAGACCACCTGGGAGTTCCATAATGCGGCATGGCTTGTCTGCCTCCCTGGAGCTTGCATCGTTTGTGCGGCAGTCGAATTGCCGGACAGGTCGTCCGAAGTATGGAGTCCTGAAAGTAAGAAAAAAAATAAAAAAAAAGAATCCGGCAGCCCCTAGTACGTTTTAAGCCGTATTTTGGGCATGCCGTTATTGTGCCCCTTCCCCTTTGCCCATGGTATTTTAAGGGCGTAGTTATGTACACGAGGTACTGGTTTTGCTATGTCGCGAGAGCTGGGGTTGGGGCCGCATTGCTACGCTTGCTCAGAGTGTGCCAGACGGTCCTGCTGTGGGTTACTCCGGGCGCGCTTGGCAGTGTCTGGCTTTTTAATGGCCGGACTGGAGAATTGCCTGAGAAGGCTACTTTGTACCTCCGCTACGAGAGCCTCCGTGTGCTCCTCCGTACGGAGGGAGCGTTCGGTGTTTCCGTTGACCGTGATTACTCCTCGATATGCGTAGTGCGGCACCGCATTGAACTTTGCGAATGCGGTTCGTCCGAGCAGGGCGTGATAGCCACTGCGAAACGGGACTATATCGAAGATTAACTCTTCGCTTCAGAAATTGTCCGGGGATCCGAAGACCACGTCAAGTGTTACTGAGCCTGTACAGTTGGCTTCTACACCTGGTATAACGCCTTTAAAGGTCGTTCTTGTGGGCTTAATCCTTGAGGAATCTATGCCCATTTTCTGCACTGTATCCTGATAAAGCAGGTTCAGGCTACTGCCGCCGTCCATGTGGACTCTTGTGAGATGAAATCCGTCGATAATTGGGTCGAGAACCAATGCGGCGAAGCCGCCATGACGGATGCTAGTGGGATGGTCCCTTCGATCAAAAGTGATCGGGCAGGAGGACCATGGGTTGAACTTTGGGGCGACTGGCTCCATCGCGTATACGTCCCGTAGCGCACGCTTCCGCTCCCGCTTGGGAATGTGGGTTGCGTATATCATGTTCACCGTCCGCACTTGTGGGGGAAAGCCCTTCTGTCTATTGTTGTTCGGCGGCTTGGGCTCCTCGTCGTCTCTATGCAGCCCCTTGTCTCTGTTTTTGGCCCTTAACTTGCCTACTTGCTTGAACACCCAACAATCCCTGTTAGTGTGATTGGCTGGCCTTTCGGGGGTGCCATGTATCTGGCACAAGCGATCGAGTATTCGGTCCAAACTGGACGGGCCCTGAGTATTCTTTTTGAATGGCTTTTTCCGCTGACCGGATTTATAGCCTTTGAATCCGGCATTGACTGTCGTGTCTTCATTGCTGTCACTGCTAACACGGCGTTTTTGCTTATTCCGACGTGTCCTGCCACTTTTGTCCTTGGTATCCGAATTACCAGGGTTCTTTGATAAGTTGTTACTGCGAGCTAGCCAGCTGTCTTCTCCCACGCAAAAGCGGGTCATGAGTGTCGTGAGGGCTGCCATAGATTTCGGCTTTTCCTGTCCCAGGTTCCGGGCAAGCCATTCGTCGCGGATGTTATGCTTGAAGGCTGCTAGGGCCTCTGCGTCCGGACAGTCGACTATCTGGTTTTTCTTTGTTAGGAACCGTGTCCAGAATTTTCTGGCCAATTCCTCTGGCTGCTGAATTATGTGGCTTAAGTCGTCGGCATCCGGTGGTCGCACGTAAGTGCCCTGGAAGTTGTCGAGGAATGCGGCTTCCAGGTCCTCCCAAGAACCGATTGAGTCTGCTGGCAAGCTGTTAAGCCAATGCCGGGCCGGTCCTTTAAGTTTGAGCGGGAGGTATTTGATGGCGTGTAGATCATCGCCACGTGCCATGTGGATGTGAAGGAGATAATCCTCGATCCATACCGTCGGATCTGTTGTGCCATCGTATGATTCGATGTTTACGGGTTTGAAACTCTCTGGGATTTTATGATCCATTACTTCATTCGTGAAGCATAGCGGGTGTGCGGCGCCTCTGTACTGGGCTATATCACGACGCAGCTCGGAAGAGCTATGTCTGTTGTGTTCGGCCCGTCTGGATTTGTTGTATCCGGAGTGAAGATCATTGTCACATGCCGTAGGGCGCCTGCGCGATCCGTAGATCGATCTTGTTTGTCTTGCCTTATCCTCCAGTATGTCTCGCAGGTCTGGCGCATTTTCCCGTGCCTTAGTTGAGCGGCGTCGGGGCATGGCTTGGGTGGAGGGCCGAGAGGCCTCTCTGTCGCGGCCGCGAGGTGGCCGGTCTGCCATGTCATGCGCTGGTGATGTAGGCGCTTCCTCCTCTGATCGGGGTAGCGGCCTGCGCTTTGGGTAACTCTTGGAGGGGCGTTCGAGTTCGTACTCTTCGGCCGCAAGGACTTCAGTCCATCTGTCAGCTAGCAAATCTTGGGCAGCTCTAAGCTGTTGCTGCTTTTTCTTGAGGCTGCTTGCCGTGGCTAAAAGCCTGCGTTTAAAACGCTCTTGTTCAGCGGGGTCTGATGGTATGACGAATTCGTCATCATCGAGGCTTGCCTCGTCTTCGGAGGGAGGCGTATAGTTATCATCCTCGACCTCTCGGTCTGCCGCTCTCTTATGAGGGCTGGCTTCTCCATCTTCCTGTGCCGAATCTTGCTGAGGTGGGTGTTCTTCGGCGCTATCTGGGGTAGTATTATCTCCCGTGCCGGAATCACCGTTTTTGCTTTGGCGGGATTTAGAGCGGCGCCGCTAACGCCGGCGCTTTGGCTGTTTCTTGGGGGCGTCATCCCCCACTGTTCCATCGCCATCTCCATCTTTTGGAGTATCCACCATATATATGTCATATGATGAGGTGGCCTTCCAGCGCCCTACAGGTGCTGGTTCCTGTTCGTCTCCTACATCGTCGTCCATGCCGTCGATGTCTTTGGAGCCGAAGTCAAGCATGTCGGTTAGATCGTCGACAGTGGCTACAAAGTGGGTGGTGGGTGGGCTTTGAATTTTCTCATCGTCCGTATCCTACCCTCGCTGACCGTAGTCCGGCCAGGGCTCTCCTGATAAAGAGAGAGACTTAAGAGAATTCAGGATGTCGCCAAAGGCGAATGCTGAAAGATGTCTGCGGCGGTGAACTCCATTATCGGCGCCCAATCGGATTCGATTGGCAGGGGCGCGGGGGTTCGGAGTCCGGGGAAGAGTCCGGATCCTCGGAGTCACGGGTCGTGCAGAGTGCAGGGCTAGCGTCCGGCTCGATCGCTTTTGGGATCGCAGCCCCCGAGTTGACGCCCAACCGCTCATCCTCGATTGGCGCAATAGGCTCCGAGTTAGGGGTCGGAACCGATGCGTGTGCGGCCTCCAGGACACTGTCCGGGGGCAGAGCTAGATCATGCCCCTCGAGATAGTGCGGCGCGCTTGGCCGTGGCTCGAACCCGTCGAAGATCAAGTCTCCGCGGATGTCAGCTGTGTAGTTTAAGCTTCCAAACCTGACTTGATGGCCAGGGGCGTAGCTTTCGATCTGCTCCAGGTGGCCGGGCGAATTGGCCCGCAGAGCGAAGCCGCCGAAGACGAAGATCTGTCCGGAGAGAAAAGTCTCACCCTGGACCGCATCGTTGTTGATGATCAAAGGAGCCATCGTGCCTAAAGGCGACGACACAGAGGAACTCTCAATGAAAGCACCAATGTCGGTGTCAAAACCGGCGGATCTCGGGTAGTGGGTCCCGAACTGTGCGTCTAGGACGGATGGTAACAGGAGGCAGGGAACACGATGTTTTACCCAGGTTCGGGCCCTCTTGATGGAGGTAAAACCCTACGTCCTGCTTGATTGATATTGATGATATGGGTAGTACAAGAGTAGATCTACTACGAGATCAAGGAGGCTAAACCCTAGAAGCTAGCCTATGGTATGATTGTCGTATATGGAGTTGATGTCCTACGGACTACAGCCCTCCGGTTTATATAGACATCGGATAGGGTTAGGGTTACATAGAGTCGGTTACAATGGTAGGAGATCTTAAATATCCGCATCACCAAGCTTGCCTTCCACGCCAAGGAAAGTCCCATCCGGACACGGGACGAAGTCTTCAATCTTGTATCTTCATAGTCCAGGAGTCCGGCTGAAGGTATAGTCCGGTTACCCGAACACCCCCTAATCCTGGACTCCCTCATCGACCTACCCGCTCAATATGCAGGAAACACGCACATCCCTCGCCCCGCACATTTTCTAGGCCGGCTCATGTGCGGGGAAGGACGCCCTTTTTTCTACCTTTTATCTTTTCATTTTTTTCTTCTTTAATATAATTCAGGATTTCAAAGAAGTTTCAAATTTTAAAAAATAGTGAAATTTTTAAAAAATATTTGAGAATCATAATATGTTTGTGATTTCATAAAATGTTCATGATTTTATGGATTCAAAAAATGTTTGTGATTGTGAAAAAATGTTTGCATACTCAAAACAATTCATGATTTTATGGATCCAAATTTTTTTTGTGATTGTGAAAAAATGTTTGCGTACTCAAAAAATGTTCATAATTATCAAAAACCACAGCATATTCAGAATATGTTCACGAATTTTAAATAATATTCACAAATAAAAAAATCTTCATGATTTTTAAAAAATTCATAGTATTCAAGAAATGTCTGCGAATTAAAAAACTCAGAAATAAAAAAAGTACATATATTCGAAAAATGTTCATGAATTAGAAAAATGTCAAAACAAAAAAATGTTCATGACTTCCAAAAATTGTTCCCAAAATTCGAGAATTTTTCACCCATTAAAAATGTTAACAATTTAAAAAATCAAAAATTCGAAAATTGTTCATGATTTTGAATAATGACATTTGTGCAGTCTCATGTGGACCACGACAGATGAGGTTCATGATTTTAAAACAACAGCGTATTCAAAAACAATCATAAATTTGAAATAATATTAGAAAATTAAAATTGTGTTCATGTTTTTTTGTAAAAATGTGCCCAAAGTTCAAGAAATGCTTGAGAATTTAAAAATTGTTTCATAATTCAAAAAAAATCAATTGAAAAAATGTTCATGAATTTAAAAAACTGTCAAAACAAAAAAAATTGTTTGTGAATTCCAGAAATTTTTCCCAAATTTCGAGAAATGTTCACCTATTAAAAAATATTCACAAATTTGAAAAGTGTTCACGATTGCAAAGAATGGGATGTGTACAGTCTCATGTGGACCACAGCAGGTTGGGCTCGAGACAGTTTGGCCGACATGTCATGTTTCTTCTTGAAAGCATCATGAAATTTATCGTTGTGTTAAAACTATAAATCCCACTCATGGTAGTGATACTCAGTCTTCGAGCAGTAGTTCTCCTCCCAGCAGCAAGTACGTACGTGTTCGCCTCTAAGGCCTTGTACAATAGGAGGTGCTTAGACAGATGCTTAGAAAAATAAATCGGGTTTTTCTGAAGCACCGGTGCCTATTTCTACAGAAGAGACGCTTAGTTAAGTGTCTGTCCTGTACAAATAAGCACCGATGTTTAAAAAAAGCTTGATTTATTTCTCTAAGCACCTTCCATTGTAGAAGGCCTAATTGTGCCTCCGAGCTCTTTGCATAGCCTCAACAAAATCGAGAGGGCATTGCTCCGTGAGTACGTTTGTGACCTTGCAATGTTTCGTCCCGACTCCGAGCAGTAAAACAACTGGTCTACTGGTGGCGCCAATTGGCAACACTGACCGATCGCTTAAGGTAGATCACACAAACTACGAGATTTATCCCAAGAGATTATTGATCACTGGAATAAAGCGATTAAGTAACAGCCAGTGGTACTGTATCTGTATGCGTGCTGAGCACGACGGGTGCACAGTGAGGCAGCGACGGATGGTGTGGAGGTGGAGAAAGTCAGCTCAGACATCACACTGTCGACGGTTTTGTCGAGGGGAATCTAACACCACGCTGTCGACGCGACGGTGCCCGCGGCCGGTCGGTCGGTCGGTGCCGCCGCCATCCGTTGCTCCGCGCACGAAATCGGCGGAGGTCGCGCTCCGGTCGACGTACCCTGGCGCGCGCGCCCTCCCGTGCCTCCCCGCTCGAGCCACTACAGTCGACAGTGCGAGTTATCGATCGATCGTTGTTTGGGGATGCATGCAATCGGCCAGGAGGTCATGCACGCACCATGTTCTTTGTGGTTCGAGATCGCCCTGCCGGTCGATCTGTCTATCATTCTCGTCTCGGTCATGCACACATAGATCTTTGCTGTCGAATTATTATTGACCTGATCGGCCATTTCATGATGGGAGAGCATTCGATGTAGAAGCACTGCACATCCCGGTACGTGTGTACATACGTACGCATGTGGGGAGGCACGTGCCTGCATGACCCTAGCTCGCTGTACTCGATCTCGATTCAGGAGCAAACTTGTATGGTGTACATGGGCCCTCCCTCGGAGCTATATTCGCCTCCCAATTGCCTCTAATGATCGTGCTACGTACAGTGCTGTCTGATCGAGCGACTGAGACAAAATAAGATACAAGCCACATACCCAAAGCACGACAACAGCACCACACTATCACATGGAGAGTTATGCTTTTTTTTTTTGAGAAAAGAAAAAAGGAGAGTTATGCACGGCCGAGGCCTATACGGCGGTTGGGCCAGCTCCCTCATGGCCCACACAGCGTCTCGTCGGCCCTGTAGGTTCCTACCCGCTGGGCACTGCCAAAGTGCCAATGTGCTTCGTTGCCTCCCTGCCATGCCTGTCTCACAATCACAGCTAGCTCCGATTTGTTGAAGCTTCGTGATGACTGCAGTTGAAAAACTGACATATAAGCAGGGCCGATGGGAAGATGGAGAAAGCCGTGGGCAGTAGAGTTTTCTACAAATACAACAAAAAAAGTGATAGAGTATCCAGTTAAATAAACATTTTTGTGCAACCTTTGTTGCTGCAATGCCGTGCACATGCTAAACTTTTTTTAATGGTAAAAGATTTGCCACATCTATAATCTTCTACATCTAAATAGCTAGCCCCCACTAATCTATTTCTCTCAACATGCAAGCATGCCACCTCATCAAGCAACATGCATTAGAAAAGACCCACTTCAGCATTCAATGAGTCATAGGAAAAGGTTGACTTCAACATTCAAACATGCATGATATATTTAATAAATATTTTACAAAAATACAATAATCAAACACAACAAACCATATGTATTTTTAGATTTAGCTCACATATTATTTCTTCGAATATTCTTATTTCCATAAAATTATTAATATCTTAGAAAAATATTGCAAAATAATCCCGCAACAACGTGCGGGGCATCGTCTAGTATCTAAATAGTTCATCCCCATTATCTTATTTCTCTTAACATACAAGCTATCCACATCATCCTACATGCCCCACACATTTCACATAAAAAAAACTCTAACAAATCATGCTACACTTGACATGCAAGGTATCCACGTCATCCCACACGCCCCACACATTCCACCTTAGAAAAAAAACTAATTGATCATGAGATACAACTTTTATTTACTCCTCGATCGTTTGCTCTTTAGACACCACTTTTATTTAGCAGAAAGGATCAGCCACCCCTCTATCCTTTTTTTGACAGCACCTCGATCCTTCTATTTAGCACAAATGATCAGCCATCCCTCATCGGTTGCTCTTCCATCTTCTATTGTAAGTGAGGTAGTCAAAGAGGTCAGGTGCATCTAACACGTTGCTTTGATCTACACATCTCATCATGTCCCGTCCCTTCCTCTTCCCCTACATGTGTATCTTCCTCCGTCCAGTTAGGATCTAGGCAACCGAACAGGCGCTACTCCACTAACACTAGTAGAAAACAGGGGCTTTGGTTCGGCCAGAAAAGAGCATTAATCCTGGTTGCATTACGAATCAGGACTAATGTGAGCATTAGTCCCGGTTCGAGCGGCTAGGGCACCGTACATGCATTACTCCCGGTTCAAATGGGACCTTTAGTCTCGGTTAGTGCCACGAACCAGGACTAAAGGGTGCGATGCCCATTAGTACTGGTTCGTGCCACGAACCGGTACTAATGATGCAATTTTCAAATCCTACCCCCCTGTATCGCCTTTTCTGTTTTGTAAAAAGTAAAAGAAAATGATAAAAACTTCAAAAGTTAAAATCCTTCGAGATGTAGTTATGTTACTACATCTACTGGTTAGGAAAATTTAAAAACTTCAACAAATACATGTTTTGCAAAAAGTGTAGGGAAAATGTAAAACAGCTATAACTTTTGCATACGATGTCAGAAAAAACGAATAATATATCAAAATGTTCAGCACGAAAATCCGCATCCGATTTTGATAGCCTATGGCCTGTTTGCAAATTTTTAGAATCCTCAAATTTCAAAAGGAAAAATTTCATTAAATCTAGTCAAACTATGATCAAACTACTTATTCAAGAAGTATTAGTGTACTAAATAATTATTCAATAATATTAGTGTTACTAAATAATTATTCAAGAATATTAGTGTTACCAAATAATTATTTCAGTTTTTTTTAAATTTTGGTCAAATCTAGTCAAATTGTGGTCAAACAATGGTCAAACTACTTATTCAAGAAATATTAGTGTTACTAAATAATTATTGTTTTTTAGAACAATAGTTTCAAACTCAAACAGTGAAATTTGTGACTTCATGCTTGAGCTAAACTCCTGAGGGTTAATAGGATTTACATCTTACTATTGTCAGGAAAACAACAAGTGCAGACTTGGAAACTAGGGAGAATAGAATCCGGAAGTTAAGCGTGCTCAGGCTGGGGGAGTGGGAGGATGGGTGACCATCCAGAAAGTTAGATGGTTTGGAATGATGAGGGGTGATTAGAGATTAAATTGAGCAGTGATGAGAGGTGATTAGAGATTGGAGGTTAAAATAATTAGAAATTTTAAAATCAGGATAATATTTCAAAAAAATCATTTAAAAAAATCCTTTAGTCCCGGTTCGCATAAGCTTGAATCAAAAAAATCGGGAAAAAGATTTGTTACCAACGGGACTAAAGGTAGACCTCCAGACAGCAGCCACGTGGAGGGCCTTTAGTCCCGGTTCGTATAAGAACCGGGACTAAAGGGGAGGACCTTTATAATGACCCGCCCTCTAGAATCAGGATAAAAGGCTTTTTTTCTACTAGTGTAAGCGGATCCCTGGACCTCTCCTATTCGATCTATAAAGCCTTGGAAATCAAGAGCCCCTTCATAGCTCTACTCCTCTTCCGGCTGCCTCCCATCTCCACGCCCAACTTAAACTTCGTCCGAGAGTTATAGCCAACACAGCGGTCTTGCCGACATCAGTCTCGAGATGGTCGTTCAAGCCTATAGAAGCTGAAGTGTTGATCATGTTGTCGGCGCCGTCGTCATCTTTGGTTCAAGCTAATCCAGTCCATCGTCATTTTTCTTGAATTCACCCAGAAGCCAACGTACAGCCTGCGTCCCTCCATGGATTACTCCGTATGGTTGGCAGGTAATATAAGGCGATTTAGATTATGCAATTGGCGACCCTGGAAAAGTTCATAATTTTGTTCTTGCGATCTGAAGCGATTCTACGTTCTCATATGAGCAAATCTCACGGGCCGTTCGGTTAAGCGGCCATGCATGCAATCATGCCGAACATATCTACCATCAGCTCCCGTAAAGATAGGATCAGGCACCTAAGTTTGTTGTGTAAAGCATGCGTGTGTATCTCTCCGCTCCCTTCTGATGTACTCCCTCCGTTCTGAATTACTTGTCACAGGTATGGATGTATCTAGATGTATTTTAGTTCTATATACATTCATTTCTGCAACGAGTAATTTGGAACGAAGGGAGTATCTCATATAAAATTGTACCCTCACTGATAGAAAAAGGGCCTATAGTTCCGGTTCGTAAGAGCCTTTAGTCCCGGTTCAGGAACCGGGACTAAAGTGTCGGTACTAATACCTCCACCCTTTAGTCCCGGTTCAATCCAGAACCGGGACCAAAGGCCCTCCACGTGGGCAGTGCGCAGAGCCCAGTCAGGAGACCCTTTGATCCCGGTTGATGGCACCAACCGGGACCAATAGGCATCCACGCGTCAGCACTTCTGTGGCTGGGGTTTTTGTTTTTTTTGAAAGGGGGGGTGGGGGTTTTAGGGGGTTAATTTAGGTGTTTCATATATTGTGTTAGCTAGTTATAATTAATAGAGAGAAGTGTCCTCTGTTATGTCTGTGCTTGGTCGACGCTACGTACTATACATACGTATATAGAGAGGACTAGACACGCTAGCTAGCTAGTAAGCAAACGAAGGAAACAGAAGATCGTCATGAACATATATGCATATATACAGAGAGAAGTGATATCGACCACCTCTCCTTCTCCGAGAGATTGGTCGAACAACAAGTTCTCGTATATCTATCTGACACTACCGGCTACATATATACAGTAATTATCTCTTACAAATATAATCATACGTACTCAGGGTTAACATAGAATTCTCCGTCTTCAGGGATCACGTGGTCAAGAAAGAATGCCGCCAATTCCTCTTGAATTCCTCGCATGCGAGCTGGTGCTAGGAGTTCATCCCGCTTCCGAAACATCTAATTTAAAGAAGGGGGTCAATACATATATATATGAATGAATGAAACTCAACACAAATGATGGTAATAAAATAAAATTGTGAATGTTGTTATTTACGTACTTCATATTGTTCGTCAGTGTAGCCCCGCTCACAGGTCGTGTGGCGGATGGACTCGCAAACATAGTAACCACAGAAATCATTCCCTTGTTGCTGCCACAACCACTTTACAAGAAATAGAGGTTAATCAAACTGATAAGCAAGAATGCCAAATGGTATTGATGAAACTAGCGCTTGAATGACTAGTAGATGCGCTTAAAATGCTACTATAGCTAGTACTTACTTTCGGGTGTCTAAATTGCAGCTCCTTCGGCAGTCCCGGAGCTTTTCTGGTGAATTTTCTCCAAACCCTGCCGGACAAAGAAAACAATTACTTGATATATCAGGAAATGAACAAAGTTGCTGATATGGTGGATAATGATCGATTTAACTTACTTCTCGAGTATTTGAGTCATGTCTGCATAGTCCTTGGGATCTTTTCGTCTTGAGTCTAAGACGGTTACTAGTCCCTGCTCAAGCTTAATATGTAGGAGAATATAGTGGAAACTGCACACGCATGCATAACTCATCAATTACATTACTATGACCTTGACTAATATATAAGGGAAACCGAATACGCACAAGACAGTAACACTCACTTGAAGTTGTAAGGAAAGAGTATTATATCTTTGTTTTGATTTATTATCAACGATTCTAGCATGCTGGCCTCGGTTTCTGCGGCATGAAATTTAACCTGAGTTGCATCTATGAGATATGTGTTAATGAACCCAATATCACCGACTTGTCTTTTCTTCAATTCGATGATCTTCAATCTGCATAATATAGTGAGGATGATTATAAATACATGCAATGAAAGAGCTAAGCTATATAGAGAAACTTAATGACAGAAGTAGTACTACTTACAGGCAGTAGCAGGTGACAGTTGCTTTATCGAGGGCCAATTGATTGAAAAACTGATAGAACTCCTCAAATGGAACAGGCAACAGATCAATTCCAACGAGGTCATGCTCCTTTTTAACTTTCAAATACAAAGTACTCCTCCCCTAGAGTCTCTGCAGATTTTCAAGTACCAATCATGCAATCTTCGCATCATCGTTGATAGAGATCTTTCATCTTTGACGAGAGGCTTCCCGTACTCGTATCTTTGTATCTGCACATCCATGGGTTCATAATGTACATCGTCGGGCAGGTAATCTGCAAGATTGCTATAACCGGGCACCATCCTCGGATCATTAGCGACGTTGTGGCTAGGCACCTTAAGCGGGGGGCACGATTGCTTCGCTTGTTCGCCGAGCTGGGCAATTTGTTTCCCAGCTCGTCGTTCTTTCAGCCTTTGATCACTGACAGTACTTCCGGACCGCTCCGCTTCGGCAAATTCCTTTCCAATAATGCGGTCATAGTTTCCTTTCGGCGAATCAGACTTCGGTGGTTTTGTCAGGGCAGCCAGAGTGCGCTTCACTTTCACCCGATCTACCTTCTCCTCCGGAGGTGGATGTTTCTTTGCTTTCACCCCTTCAAAGAATTTCCTTCACTTCTTCTCGCGCGATCTCGGCGTTCTCCTCCAGGGTCCTCTCGTATGGTAACTTCTCTGGAGTCTTCAGAGAAGGACCGAATCTGTATGTCCTCCCGCCTCTGGTTGTACTGCTAGACGCCGACCGAGCAGACGGTAGCGGTTGTCTTCTTTACTTGCTTAAGCGGCGGAGGAGAAGGACTACGACGCGCCGGAGCAGCTGGAGCGGCGGCAGGTCTCTTCCGCCCTTGCTGACGAGGCGGAGAAGGAGGAGGCGGGCTGCTCGGGCGCGTCGGCGCAGGCGGAGAAGGAGGCGGAGTGCCGCCGCGTGCCGGAGAAGGAGCCGGCCGAGGGCCCTGATCGTCACTCGCCGGAGGAGGAGGAGGCGGTGGAGGCGGAGTGCCCTGACTCGCCGGAGGAGGAGGAGGAGGCGGTGGCGTCCAGTTCGAAAGGTTGATGAGGTCCTTCCGCCATAGGCATGGAGTCTTCAGAGCAGACCCCAGCCGAGTCTCCCCTTCACCGGTAGGGTGGTCAAGCTGGAGGTCCTCAAATCCCTCCGTTATCTCATCCACCATCACCCTAGCATATCCTTCTGGAATCGGCCGGCAGTGAAAAGTTGCGCCGGGTTCAGTAGGATAAACAGAGCCAACAGCCGCCTTGACCTTCAAATTCATCCATTGCGTCATAAGGTGGCAATTTTGAGACTCCGTGATAGCATCCACGGGATAGCTGGCAGGAGCCGTCAAGGCATGCTCTAGCTGAAGCAGCTCGGTGGAAGCCACGCTGCTTCTGCGCTGAGATGGCGGGGTAGCTTCGGGGGAGGCTTCGGCAGTACGTTTGCTGCGATTTGCTTCTCGTTCCTCTATCGCGTCTACCCTTGCTTGCAGCGCCTGCATTTGGGTCTGCTGCACTTTTTTCCTCCTCTCATGGGATTTGTAACCGCCTGCGTCCGGAAACCCAACCTTCCACGGAACGGAGCCTGGCGTGCCTCGTGTCCGTCCAGGGTGCTCAGGATTCCCGAGGGCCATTGTGAGCTCGTCGTTCTCTCTGTCTGGAAAGAACGTCCCTTCCTGCGCTGCTTCGATATACTGCTTAAGCTTACTGACTGGTATGTCCATTTGATCGTTCGTCCAAATGCACTTCCCTGTTTCAGGGTCCAGGGTTCCGCCAGCCCCGAAGAACCAAGTCCGGCAACGGTCTGGCCAGTTATTTGTCTCTGGTTCGATCCCTTTATGAACCAGATCATTCTCACTCTTGGACCACTTAGGCCGGGCTACGAGGTAGCCACCTGACCCCGTGCGATGGTGAAGCTTCTTCTTCGCAGCATTTTGCTTGTTTGTCGCCGACATCTTCTTACTCTTTTCTGATGTCTTGTGGGCCACAAATGCGGGCCAGTGATCTCTGATCTTCTCATATCTGCCCTTGAATTCTGGTGTCTCATTTTTTTCGACAAACTTATTCAGCTCTTTCTTCCACCTCCTGAATAGTTCTGCCATCCTCTTCAGAGCAAAAGACTTGATTAATTTCTCTTTAACTGGGTTCTCTGGATTATCCTCAGGCGGTAGGGTGAAATTTGACTTCAGCTCAGTCCAAAGATCATTTTTCTGCATATCATTGACATAAGACACCTCAGGGTCTTCTGTAGCTGGCTTAAACCATTGCTGGATGCTTATCGGGATCTTGTCCCTAACCAGAACCCCGCACTGAGCAACAAATGCGCTCTTTGTCCGGAGGGGTTCAATAGGTTGGCCGTCGGGCGCGATTGCTATGATCTCAAACTTTTCATCCGAGCTCAACTTTTTCTTCGGGCCTCGTCTCTTTACCGAAGTTGTGCTCGATTCGGAGGGCTAGAAAAAAGAACAAAGACTTAATTAATATGTGTACATACCAAAACAATGAATGCATCAATCAGCTAGTCAGCATAGGCTTAACTAATATATTATACCTGGCCGGACTCGGTTCGGTCACCGGAGCCGTCATCACGGTCTCCTTCTTGCACCGGCATTGGGTCACCGGAGCCGTCCTCATGTTCTTCTTCTTGCACTGACATTAGGTCACCGTAGCCAGCTTGTTCACCCTGTCCTTCCAGACCATCGGTTTCGTTGAGAAACAACGAGATGGCATCACTTCCTTCTGCGATTATGTCCCTCAACAACGCTTCTTTTGTTGCTTCGTCTAGGGCGGTGTCCATAGTTTCTACAAATATTTACAACATGGCAATTATTATTCAAACATGATAGATGGATATATTAGTGCCAAACGTAGAACTAGCTACCTAATCATAGTAAGCTATCGGGAGGGGGTATATATCGACAACGACGACACTACATCTATGTCCCTCGACGACCCTCGTTCCCGATAAAAAAAAGAGGAAGAAGAAGAAAAATAAGAGGAGAAGAAAGAATAGAGGAGAAGATCTCCTCTATTCTTTCTTCTCCTCTTTTTTTCTTCTTCCTCTTCTTTTTTTATCCTCTTCTTCCTCTCATGTTCGATAGGATCGCCGAGGGGTCGGGAGGTTGCGTAGTGTCTCAGGATTCAACAAAACCATGTCTTCATCGTTAGGCGAAAGTAACATGTGCATGATGGTACGAAGCTCTTCAAAGTTGTTCTGGAACGGACTCCCAGATAGGATAATCCGCCTTTTGGTACAAAGTTCAGCAAGAGCCTTCCGAATATCGCTATTTGGAAGGCCTTTGCTGAATTGGTACCAAAAGGCGAATTATTCTATCCGGGACTCCATTCCAAAACAACTTTGCAGAACTTCGTACCAACATGCCCTGGTTACTTCCGGCTAATGATGAAGGCATGGATTTCTTCAATACTTTGACACTAGGAAACCTCTCTCGACCCCTCGGCGATCCTCGACCCCTCGAACCCTCGACGACCCTGGAACCCTCGACCCCTAGACGACCCTCTTCTTCCTCTCATGTTCGAGAGGATCGCCGAGGGGTCGGGAGGTTGCCTAGTGTCAAAGGATTCAACAAAACCATGTCTTCATCATTAGGCGAAAGTAACATGTGCATGATGGTACGAAGCTCTTCAAAGTTGTTCTGGAACGGAGTCCCAGATAGGATAATTCGCTTTTTGGTACAAAGTTCAGCAAGAGCCTTCCGAATATCGCTATTTGGAAGGCCTTTGCTGAATTCGTACCAAAAAGCGGATTATTCTATCCGGGACTCCATTCCAGAATAACTTTGCAGAACTTCGTACCAACATGCCCTGGTTACTTCCGGCTAATGATGAAGGCATGGATTTCTTCAATACTTTGACACTAGGAAACCTCTCTCTACTTCCGGCTAAGAAGAAGAAGAAGAAGAAGAAGAAGAAGAAAAGAAGAAAAAAAAGAGGAGAAGAAGAAAGGAATAGTGGAGAAAAGAGAAAATAGAATATATTCTATTTTCTCTTCTTCTCCACTATTCCTTTCTTCTTCTCCTCTTCTTTTTCTTCTTTTTTCTTCTTCTTATTTATTTCTCCTCTTCTTTTCGGTAGAGGAAACCCTAAATAGCTAGCAAGTATCGTGGGTGTGAGATACATGTGGCCTTCGGTGTCGGACACTACATCCACGTCCCACAAGTGACGTGGGGGTCGAAGCCCGCGCCACTTGTGGGATGTGGATGTAGTGTCTGACAGCGACGGTACATGTATCTCACACCGACGATACTTTCTATTTAGGGTTTCTCCTCTATCGCTCGGCGACCCTCTCGACGACCCTCGTTCCCGATAAAATAAAGAGGAAGAAGAAGAAGAAAAAAGAAGAGAAGAAAGAATAGAGGAGAAGACTTCCTCTTCTTCCTCTCTTCTTCTTCCCCTTCTTCCTCGCCTCTCTCATGAATGTCCGGCGTTCTCGACCCCCCCCCCACGTGTCGAAGAAAAAAAAGAAGAAGAAAAATAGGAGAAGAAGAAAGGAATAGAGGAGAAGAAGAGAAAAATAGAATATTTTTCTTCTTTTTTCTTCTTCTTATTTATTTCTCCCCGTCTTCCTCTCCCCCCTCGGCGACCCTAGACCCCCTCTTCTTCTCCCTCTTCTAATTCATTTGTTCATATGAATATACAAACATTTTCATATTTACAATAATTAATATCACCAAAAAAATCTATGAACAGAAAAAAAATCCTATATTCTTTCTTCTCCTTCATATTTACTATTTTTTGCATATGAACAGAAAAAAATCTATGAAAAAAATCATATGAAAAAAATCCTATATTCTTTCATATTTACTATTTTTTGCATATATACATGAAAAAAGCATATAACAGAAAAAAAAGCATATAACAAAAAAAAAGCATATAACAAAAAAAATATGCTAGCTAGGGCGCCGCGGCCGGACCAGAGGACGACGGCGACGGCGACGCGGGGCGGCGCGCGGCGCGGGCGACGGCGACGATGGGGGCGGGCGGCGTCGGGGCGGCACGCGGCGCGGGCGACGTGGGCGACGGCGACGGGGGCGGGCCGGGGCGGCACGCGGCGCAGGCGACGGCGACGATGGGGGCGGGCGGCGTCGGGGCAGGGACGAGGGCGGTGCGGGGCGGCGCAGGGACGAGGGCGACGGCGACGGGGGCGGGCCGGGGCGGCGCGCGGCGCGGGCGACGGCGACGATGGGCGCGGGCGACGGCGACGATGGGGGCGGGCGGCGTCGGGGCAACTGCAGGATGAGAATGAAAAAAATGCTAAGTGCTTCCTTATATAGAACAGGCTTTAGTCCCTGTTCGTGGCAGCAACCGGGACCAAAGGTGGGCAATCACTTTCGAAGTATCAAAGTTTCGAACCATAAGATATGAAAGCATTTCAAATGAACTCTGAAAAAGTTGAAAGTTGGGATGCTATCATATCACCCACATAGCATTTGCTTATTGCAGGAGAAAGTCTTCACTTTTTCTTTGCTTGTGTCATTTTCTTATTGCGCCGTAACCATGGATAATCTTCATTGTTTATCAGGATGCTTGGGTCAGCCTTGACATTGAAGGGAGGAATTTCATGAAACTTTTCATAATCTTCAGACATGTCTGTCTTGCCGTCCACTCCCAGGATGTCCCTTTTTCCTGAAAGAACTATGTGGCGCTTTGGCTCATCGTATGATGTATTCGCTTCCTTATCTTTTCTTTTTCTCGGTTTGGTAGACATGTCCTTCACATAGATAACATGTGCCACATCATTGGCTAGGACGAACGGTTCGTCAGTGTACCCAAGATTTTTCAGATCCACTGTTGTCATTCCGTACTGTGGGTCTACCTGATAATATGTGTCCTTTCCGCTCTCGGTTGCTGCATCAAAGCGGACACCGCTGTTTTGGTTGGTGCTCTTTTGATCTTGGGCGATCGTGTAAAATGTATTCCCATTTATCTCGTATCCTTTGTAAGTCAATACAGTCAAAGATGGTCCCCTGGACAACAAGTACAACTCATCACAAACAGTGTTGTCACCTCTGAGACGTGTTTCCAACCAACTGCTGAAAGTCGTGATGTGTTCACATGTAATCCAGTCGTCGCACTGCTCCGGGTGTTTGGAGCGCAGACTGTTCTTGTGTTCATCGACATACGGGGTCACCAAGGTAGAGTTCTGTAGAACTGTGTAGTGTGCTTGAGACCAAGAATATCCGTCCCTGCAGATTATTGAGTCTCTTCCAAGAGTGTCTTTTCCAGTCAGTGTCCCCTCATACCTCAATTTTTTTTTATTTTTTCCTTCAACAAATTGTTTTCTTCTTCATCTAAATTTAACCTCTCGACAATAGGGTCGGTTGGCATTTCCGATTCACATACATCCTAGATAAATAAAATCTATGTCACGTTGGTCGGCATAATTTTCATAAACAATAAATGAACCAATAGTTATGAAGATAATATACATACCAAATCCGAATCATAGACAGGACGAGGGCCGACGGGGGCGGATACCAAAACCATCGCACTATATAAGATGCAATAATAAATGTAAGAAAATGATACAAGTATCTATCTAAACAGACAAGTAAGAATATTTTTTCTTTCAGAAAGAAGATAAGAACAAGAGGCTCACCACGGTGGTGTCGGTGATGAGATCAGCGCGGGTGATCGACGGCGGTGAAGACGGGGACGGGGCGTGACGGACCGCTAAATCTAGACAAATCTCGAGGAAAATGGAGTTTGGAGGTCGAGCTTCGAGAGGAGAAAGTTTAAGTAGTGTGGCTCGGGCATTCCATTGAACACCTCATGTGCATAGGAGGTGAGCTAGAGCACCACAAACCCCTCCCCTCGCCGGCCAGAGAAAAACAGAGCACTGGAGTGCTCTGCTCGCGGGCGAGGGTATATATAGGCACCTCATTGGTCCCGGTTTGTGGCAAGAACCGGGACTAAAGGGGAGCCTTTGGTCCCGGTTCAGGCCACCAACCGGGACCAATGGTGGTGGGCCAGGAGCGAGGCCCATTGGTCCCGGTTCGTCCCACCAACCGGGACCAAAAGGTCCAGACGAACCGGGACCAATGGTCCACGTGGTACGGCCGGCCCCCTGGGCTCACGAACCGGGACCAATGCCCACATTAGTCCCGGTTCTACACTGAACCGGGACTAATGGGCTGAGCCGGCCTGGACCATAGCCCTGTTTTCTACTAGTGCCCGGAGTGGATGGATACAAGCATGTTATCACTTTACATATTGGGAATCATATCAGGTATCCTTGGACTGCCATACCATTCTTTGCTATATTATATTCATAACGGCTGTTCTTAATTGACTGTGTCAGGGTTATTTTCGTTCTGGCTGTATTGGCTGATACAGAAAAATTCTTCTTGCAGCTTTCAGTTTTGTCTAGATGCACCATTGAACTCTAGAGTGATTGAGAGTTTTCCACTATCCGATTAATGATATTTCCTCAGATTTATTTTGGTCCTTTTTCCAAAAAATAAATGAAACGCCCATGTGTGCAGAAGCGGTTTGTATGCATGTGTGCAACGTGGATGCAAAAGGAACTTTGTGCATGAAAAATCCATATCCACGAGCCCATCAACTTCTGACCCTAGAATCCATGATTTTGACTAATTATATGAAGCACGTAGTATTGTAATCTCTGTGACGACGTCATGCATCAAGTGAGATAAATGCATGGAAAAGAATATGTCTTATACATTTACTGCTCTTGATGTGCCAATAAAATGTACTCCCACTATAAATAAATATAAGACATCTTAAATCATTAAATTAGTGATCTAAAACATCTTATATTCATAGGGAGAGTATGAGTTTGTTCCTTATTTCCTACAGCTCCAAAAATATGGTTCTTCATTTTTAAGATGCATGGATCAGTTGAAAGGATTATGATATCTATCTACATTGAGACTATCAGATTAGTTCACACATCTAATTTCTTACCATGTGTAGTTACATTCTATACTTCACATGTAATTATGAGGGTAAAAGGTAAGGCATGTTGTATCTTTTGACAGCAGAAAATAGAAAATCATTTTTGTTCATATTTATCTATCCTACTTTTTTTGCATTTCTTTCTCTTTTTATAGAGGCCTCTCTTATGAACTCATCCGAGTGTTTCATATTCAACTCACATATACAAAATGTTGTGTTCTCTATTATTTCTTTGAAAATTTCCTTATGAGACGACCTCACATGCTACATCATCAACAATGCATGCAGCTTCTTACAAATCACACTATAGATTCTACATAAAATTAGTAATTATGTTGCCTAAATTTAGAATTATTTTATTAGTAGAGCAATCACCTTTGTAATCAAGAAAAATGTCATTAGTACTCTTCGGTCAGCTTCTACTTGCAATTGTACCATACCAAATCTTTAACATATTTTTCATGTTTATAGGGTAATGACTTTGATCCATATATTTTTATACGTTACACTACTTGCTACTATGAATTAACCTTTGGCACGTCCGCGGTGATACAAAATTTCCGCAGCAACGCGCGGGGTATCATATAGTTTAATTAAAAGGAAGTGTTCAATAAAAGTACATGTTTGAGGGACACCCTGCGAGAACAAAGTCTACTCTTCCGGCATATTATTACACAAGTCTTTGGCTCCTGCATTCACCCAATTATTAGCCTTGCTACAAATTATTGTGAAGACAACGGCCGGTGTAGCGTATTTAATATTAACGATCCTCGCATTGAGCTTATCCCATTTTTCCTAAGACACTAGCCTTGCAAGCGATGCCATGCCCTTATAGCGACATCAACTACCTTGCATAAAGCCATACCACCACGATTCGACGTTGTTGAAACCCTTCCACGAGGATGGATCAAAAACCGGGGAGAGGAGGGAGGGGGTCAATCTTTAATTTGTAGAAATCCGGAAGGGCAAGTGAAATGCATGCAAATAACACATATGGTTGCATAGAGAGCCACAATTGGGACTTGTGTGCTTTGCCAGATGGTCCGCAATCCAAAGTTGTACATAACTTTGAAAATATTGATTGTTAGATAAATAATTAATGTATGATTATTGGCTTGGATATATTTTTCCAGTATATGAAGGATTCCAGTATATGAAGAATGGGCACTCCCTTCATTATTATTCATGGGATCACTTCATAAAAGTGAAGACGCTTCGTTTCAGTCGGTGGACCGCACACGAGCGCCCGTCACCTCCTCCGTGCGACTCATGTCATTGAGTTTTTGTACTTTTTCTGCAACATCATATGTGTTACAAAATTGACTTCCGTAATAGCATCCATGTTGCAAAAAAATATTAAGAAAAAATATCTCTAACATCATCTTTGTTGCAAAAATCCCTTCCGCGACAACACCCATGTTCCAAAAATCTCTAAGATCCGCTGGCCGACACGCAACGGCCCTTTATAAAATTTTAATGCTTTATTAATTTTCTCTTGTGTATTTCTTTGGGCCTTACTATTTTCCTTGAAAATAAGTAGCAGATCCACTCATCATCTAGGCAGACCACTCACCAGCCCACCCGAGCGTAACCCAACCCAGCAACCAAGCCCGCCCACCCACTGGCCTCCGAAGCCGCCACTCCGTCGGAAGGGCATAGGCGCGAAAAATAGCATATTCCCAGCGCGCGTCATCTCCCTTCCCCGCCAAAACAATCCGAAAACCGACCAGATCGGCCACTATTTCCCCCCTCCAATGCCGAAACCGTCTTCCCCTCCCGCCCCCGCTCCCATTTCGCGCCAATTCCAGCCACCAACCCCCCGCCGGCGCCGGCGGCCATGGACATGTCGGCGATCGCCGCCCGCCTCGGCCTCTCCGGGTCCCGCCCCGTCGTGCGCAAGGCCGCCGAGCTCCGCCGCCTCTGCGACATCAACTTCGACTCCTCCGTCCTCGGCATCGTAAGCATCCCGCACCCGCCCCTTCACTCGCTTCTTCCCCTCCCTCGATCTCTCTGGTGTGCGTGTCTCTGACGCTGGTTTCGCGCAGGGGGAGGTGTGCAAGGCGATTAAGTTGGGTAACGCCAGGGTTTTCCCAGTCACGACGTTGTAAAACGACGGCCAGTGAATTGTAATACGACTCACTATAGGGCGAATTCGAGCTCGGTACCCGGGGATCCGTTTGCTTTGTCTGTGATTGTCCAGGTTTCAAGTGATATTTGATCGGTCGGAGGCGGTGCGGATGAGTGGGATGTCCGAGAAGGCATACATCAGATCATTCAATGCGCTGCAGAATGGGCTTGGTGTCAAGTATGCCACTTTGCACTTCTGTTCTGCTAATTGACACACGCAAGTGACTAGCCTTACTGAATTGAGCGGTTTCTTCTTGTAGGACGACACTGGATGTGCGTGAATTGGGCATCCAGTTCGGCTGTGTCAGGTTGATACCTTTTGTGCAGAAGGGATTGGCGCTGTAAGTCTGCTCCCTTTGCTAGTTCTGTTGTGCTGCAAGGCTAACTTGCTGTAGATGATTGGATGTACAATTGGCCTGGGATGCAAAGACCTTGATGCCTGAAGCCTTGAATGATATACTGATGGTGACATTGTATGTTTCAGGTACAAAGAACGTTTCCTGGCTGCATTGCCTCCTTCTCGACGCTCAAGCACGGATTTTGGCCGCCCAGTGTTTACTGCAGCAGCATTCTATTTATGTGCGAAGAGGCATAAGGTGACAGCTGAATCAGTAAAAATGGTTCACTTTGCATGCTAGTTGGAGGCGTATAAATGATTTGCTTCTTGTAGCACTAAACCTTTCCTCAATTTCCCTGCAGCTCAAAGTTGACAAACTGAAGCTAATTGACCTTTGTGGTACATCTAGCTCTGAATTTACAACGGTAATGGACCTGAAATGTCTTATCTTTGCATACAGTTGTCCATTCCCTCATCTCATATATGCTAGCGTCTGCTAAGTTTGTCATCACAAAAATGTTTAGATTGGTGCTACACATTATCCTGTTTTGACTGTTATTTGTGCTGGTTGCAGGTTTCAACATCCATGGGAGACCTTTGTTTTGATGTTTTTGGGATAGCCAAGGAGAAGAAAGATCCAACCTCCATCAAAGGGAATAGAGGTATCTGCGCATGCTCTAATATTGATGCAATCATTCTTCATACATGATATGCTAAAAGTTTGTGGATTGAGTGATTGCCATTTTTTCTAATAGCTTGTAATTTGCAATTGTTGATGTAGAACTGCTGGATGTTTTGCCTAGCAAAAGGAAACATGAGGATGACAGCGATCATTCTGATGAATCATCTGGGGATGACAATGATGATGAGCTAGATGTATGAACCTGCTTAATGTCCCTTTACCTTTCAAGTATTATGCTGATTGCCACTTCTGAAATTCATGACATAAAGCCATAATAGTTTGGTACTCACTGCGTTCCAAGTTTGAACCAAAACCATGACAAGAATTATGGAATGGAGGGAGTACTTGATTAACCAGAAGGCACTGATGAAGTGAGATCAAATGCATCTATATAAGAGGGAACATAGACTTGCAGCTAGTAATTGTTATAGCATCTTGTTTGCCAGACACATGGACACTGGTTTTTGTCATGTAGTTTGCAGTTTGATATTTTGTTGTTTATGTCCTGCTTGCGACTGCTGCCTGATTCTTGCAATTTCAGCTACCAACCCACAAAAGGCACAAGAAGATGGAGAAACAAGCGTACAATCAGTGGAAGTCTTCAGTTATCTCCACCAACAAGCAAGCCAAACCAGGTTAGTACTTGGGACTTGTTTACATTGCGGTCTAGGCCACTCGAACCCTCGCACTACCCATGAAGCTAAATTACCTCTCTGGTTTGTCTTAGACCCTACTAAGCCCAGGAAGCAAGCTCAGCTCAACTTCAAGAAGAAACTGCCAGACGCCGCCTTGGAAGTGCCGCCACCAGCTAGCTAAATGAACATGTAAGGGAACTGAAGCTTGGGAGTTGGAGTGTCATGCACAATCCTTGATGCAAAAAGGGCACTTCTGGCTCCATTCCTCTTCGTTTTTGATATGTTTTGTAAGGCGCTGACATGGTACAAAGTGTTATACAATCAGGGGATGCTCTTCTGTAAACGGCGGTGGCATGCTTGTTTGATTATGTGCACGGGGTGGGAATCTCTTGACAGTCGCCCGTTTACATGCCGTCACCAACCACCGGCTCGTCGGGCCTCCAGTTACGCTGTGATATTTGCGCCGTGTTAGGTACGCGGCGCAGATCCTGAGTGCTCGCCTACTGGACGACCATTTCATCTCCAACTGGAAGATATTTCTGTCCTGTCTTTTGGATAGAGAAAAAGTGGTATGCTAAATACAGTATTAAACCAAACAGCTCTCGACCAAGTGCACTGTCCTCTGTGGAGGGCTGCGCGCTTTAGCCTGCCTCCACCACTAGGTTGCATTTTCGGGTCGTTGGGTCTGCAATTTTGTAGGGCATTCGGACATCTTTCAGCCGTTTTCTGATGCTTGGGTCGTCACTTTTCACGCCGTCACCGGTGCCCACTCACGCCTCCTTGTTGCTGCCTGACGCCCATGTGTTTCGGTGCTCCCTAGTGCTCGGCGACGAGGCGATCGGGAGCCTTTCCGCTGCGCTGCCAAGATATTTGCGTCGCCCGGATTGAAAAATGCAGGCCGGGTAGTTTTTCCTAGCACTCTTTTAAAATGTGTGCGTTGCGCAAACTTAGAAAACGAATCGTGCTAGGGCATGTGCAAAAGTCGCCTGGTAGGGAAGCCAATGCTCTCTCGTGAGTCGTGACCCTGAAGCCTACGCGAAACTGACAGCAAATCACGATGGTGGGGTGGACGATCTGATGCTATCGTCTAATTATTCTTTTATGGGCACCATGGTGGGCAAAAGTCGGCCCAAACCATTTTCATTTTCTAAAAGATGAAAGGCGATACAAAACAACGGCTACATGTAGCTTCATGGTGGACAAAGGTCGGCCTGAACCATTTCCATTTTCTAAAAGATGAAAGGCAATACAAAACATTAGTCGAAAGGAGATCCGATACCAAGAAAACCGAGAGAAGTTGCCAGCTTGCCCTGCAATCAGTCTACACCTTAAAGGACTAGGAGAGTCGCAACCACCGTCGAATGGCTTCCCACTCCCTAGCCACACCGTGACAACGAAAACACCATAGACCATGCCGAAGGGCGATGTTCCGCCAAGACGACCCATGCACCTCCCCTTGGCCACCACGGGCCACCATCACATATAGAGAGAATCATAACACTATGCGAGGCAACAAAACCTCAAACGCCATCAAAGGGCACCGATCTCCGAGACCACACTGCCGTCACGAGCACACAAGAGAGAGGTCGACCAACAACACCAGGATGACCAAAGCAATAACCGTCTGCCAAATCAGTTCCACCGCCACCACCGTACATCCCAACAAACCAACGAATACCGAGCGAGACACTTGCGACCAACGATGGATCCATGGCTCGAGACTGTGCCCCCAAGGAGGGAAACGACACCTGAAGCATCACATCCCGGACCACCCCACAACACGTCGACTGCCGAGTCTGACAAGTGCATGGGGAAGCGACGCGCAAACTCAGGTTCGCCATATCTTAGCATGCATAATTCAAACACTTGATTCCCATCAAATTTAAATATTTACCACATCAAGCAAACATGCATGTAGTTTTTGATAAATTGCGTGAACAAAAGTAATTTCACCTGCGGCGTGTACAAATCACATCTTCCTGCCGTGTGCATGGTCCGCTCATTTGAGTTCCCTGAAATGAATAATCAAATCTCGCTGCCGCGCACCAAAATCTCTCGTGACATCGATCCGTTTTGTTGGAATCTATCATGATTAAGAAATCATGCTCGGATATGGGTTCACCTTTCGCTCGGTCCTTAAATTTGAAGCCTACACGCTTTCATCTGAATTTGGAGCCTACACGCCTCCATCTCTTCCTCATGTCATCTGCTCTCTTGCATTTCATCCCATCTCGCCCTCTTCTCTTTGTTCTTATTCTCCTTCATCCCTAGCTTTTCTTGCTTTCTCATCTCGGTGTACTCGTTTCTTGTCCTCATAAAATGATATAACATTTTTTCATCGTCTCCACCTCTCCTCTCTTAAGCCTCAACTTTTCTGACTTCCTTCAGTCAGGCTGACCGATGCTAGACACTAGAGTGGTACTTCTAGGCACCTTTGCCCTTTCCTCTCCATCAACACCATCTATGTTGTCGTCCATCTCCAGAGAGGAATTGGCGCATTTCCTAGCTTTTGGATTGGCATCAACATTCCTCATCTTCGAATTCTCATGCTCTTCCAACAAATACCAACAATTTTGGAGGACAAACGGTTTGCCCTTGGCTTAGGCATTTGTTTGTAGATGTCTTCAGCTATCTCATCCTAAAACAAACAAATGCAAAAATTGATGACAATGCTCAAAGTAATAGAAATGTGTCAATAAAAGAACAATAAGATTGCTTACATATTGATCGATGGTGACACCACTAAGAGGAGGGTGCTTCACTTTATCCATACAACCTGCCCAAGGACTGCACATCTTTTAAACCATACCTGATACGTCTTCAACGTATCTATAATTTATGAAGTATTCATGCCATGTTTACAATAATATTATATGGTTTTGGTGCACTTTTACATCATTTTTATGGACTGACGTATTGACCTAGTGTCTGGTGCCAGTTCCTGCTTGTTGCATGTTTTTTGTTTCGCAGAAAATTCATACCAAACGTGACAAAATTTACGGAGATTTTTTTTGTAATATATGTGATTTTTAGGAAAATGAATCAACACAAGACGGTATCCGAGGGCCCCACAAGACACCATGGCGCACCCTACCCCGCCAGGCGCGCCCTGATGTCTTGTGGGCATCTTGTAGGTCGGTTGGAGCCCTTCTTTTGCCGCAAGAAAGACAATTTCTGGATAAAAATCCTCTCAAAACTTCAGCCCAATCGGAGATACGGATCTCCGGGACTATAAGTAACGGTGAAGGGATCCGAAAACAGTATGTAGTGACCCGACCTCAAACAGTCAAGTCTCTGTGCTTCAGTGTCATTCCTGGATCGGTAATGCTGACACACACAGTACTCAAGGATTTATAGCAGAGTAGCAATCACACACTTATTATAACGAATTTCTCAAAAGAGAACTTATTACAATAAATATGGCTTAAGGCCATCTAATACGATAACAGCGGAAGGCTTGGTAGATAAAATGAGTCCATCAACTCCAATGGCATAGCTAAGCTGCACGGCAACGACCTAACGAACCTTACTCCTCGTCTGAAAAGTCTGCAAAATAATACGTTGCAGCTCGAAAACGGGTCAGCACATGGAATATGCTGGCAAAATAACACAGTAGAGCAAAAACTGAATAATACTATCACTATATGAATATTTGGCTGGTGGAAAGCTCTATGGTTATAGTTTTTGCGAAAAGCCAATTTTTTCCTACAACAAAGGAATAGATTTTATTTAACTATCATGGTAGTTGAAACATCATTGAGAAAGTTCCTCCAACTCAATCCCAATTAAAGTAATTAACAACCCAACAAATTTATTTAGTAGTGATGAGATACTTATGATACTCCAAGTACTAGATACTCAAGATGTCCATAACCGGGGACACGGCTAACCATGATTAGTTTATACACTCTGCAGAGGTTTGCGCACTTTTCCCCACAAGACCCGATCTCCTCTATTGGATTTCTCGCACTACATGGTGTTTGAGAAACGGATGACCGAGACACAGTCTTTCAGAAGCATTAACCCCTTACTCCGGGCAGACCATACCAACCTACATCCCACTACCTGCTGATCCACCTCTTCGGAAGCTTCACGCAACTTACTCAACTATGCTAGAGCCCATCATAGCTTGTGGCTGCACACGGAAGTTTCTAGCATGAAAATATCTCAGTTTCCTTTGAGCCTGGGTGGCGGACCATAGGATTATCACACGGGTACTCCGGGATATCCTAGGACAACACTGGATTCCCCAGGTGCCCAACAAACAATCCACCCAGATGTGTATTCAAGTTGCCACCTTAAGTTGAACCATTAATTAACAATCTCACATCTGTCATGGATTTCACTCACCCAACCACGTCTACGAGCATAGCATAGCAATATAAGCAATACGTAGAAGTAACTCCCAAGGGTTTGAATACAACAGGGCAATAGGTTCTACCTCATCAACTACTTCCCAACCCACATGTTAATCACATCCTAACCATGCAATGTTTGAGGATTGGAACTAATGCATAAAAACTGGGTGATAAAGGGGTATGATCAAAGTGTTACTTGCCTTGCTGATAATCCGCAAAACAACATAGGGACTCTTAGTAGCACGCTTCGCACTCCGGGTGTTCTATCGCAAACAAACAGTAGCATACATAAGCAATCAAGCAAAGAAACACGAGTAAATCTCAAATAAGAAGATCTAACCAGAAAGTTCAACTAAAGAACTCCGGTTTGCGAAGAGAATCAAATCAAACGGAGCAACGAAACTCAAACTGCGAAAGAAACAAGCTTCGTTTACTAATCTGGACTAAGGTCAAATTTTACAGTAGCAAAATCTTGTTCAAGTTGGTTAAACAGAAAGAGGGTTTCGAGACGAAGATCTGGGCGCTTGAATCACCTGATTCCGACAAACGAGCGAAAAGATAAACTGAAACGAAAATTGGATCAGAAATCGCGATCCGGAATAATCGCGGAAAAATCCGAAAAAAGAAAACTGACGAACAGGCTAACGAACGAGCGTTCGTTGTCTGCGGCTAATGAGTGAACACCGTTCGTTAAAACGAACGTACGGACAAACGTCCGCAAAGTAACTAAATCGAGAAAAACCGACGAACCCATTTTTTTTTTAAAATGAACTAGGGTCTCCTAAGAAAAAACCGAACCGGTTTAAAAAAAACGAACGACGCTTATACCTCCGGCGAGGTTCGGCGCGGCGGGGCGGCTCCGGCGAGTGGGGCAGGGCGGCGCGGGGCAAGCGGCGGCGCGGGGCAACGACGGCTTGTGGCAGCAAGGCGGCGGGGCAGGCGGCTTGCGGCGGCGGTGTGGGGCGGCTCGGGGCTCCAGGGGGGCGGCGGCTTATAAGAGGAGGAGGGGGTGCGGCGGCTTGGGGAAGGGGCGAGGCGCGGCATGTCCGGGTCGGACACGACGCCGGCGGCGCAGCTCGGGAGTCCTCTCCCGAGCCGGTGCGGGGAGACGCGCGGCTGGGCCGGCTCGGCCTCGGCTTAGTGCGGTCCGGCGGGAGTATTTTTTTCAATAATTTCGCCGGAACTAAAATAAATCCTAGAAAATAAAATAAAAATCTAAAAATGCCAAAACAAATTTTCACCGTCTAAATAAAATATTTAGAACAAGATGAACATTTTCTTGGCCCTAAAACGCAATTTTGAAAAACGTGCTATTTTTTCTAATTTAAATAAAAATAGCAATAAACTCCGAATAAAACCAAATATTTGATTTTAATATTTTCCCACCAATATTTCATTTATTTTGGAGAAGTCATGTTATCTCCTCTCATATATTTTAATATGAAATATTTTTGGATAGAAAAAAAATTAAAACCAAAATCCTCGTTTCAATATTTGATAAAACTCAAATATGAAAACGGGGAAACCCCCAACTCTCTCCGAGGGTCCTTGAGTTGCTTAGGATTTCGAGGATTCGCGAAACGAAATGCAATAAAATATGATATGCATGAATGATCTATGTATAACATTCCAAATTGAAAATTTGGGATGTTACAAACCTACCCCCCTTAAGATGAATCTCGCCCTCGAGATTCGGGTTGGCTAGAGAATAGGTGTGGGTGGTCTTTGCGAAGATCATCCTCTCGTTCCCAGGTGGCTTCATTCTCGGTATGGTGACTCCACTAAACTTTGTAGAACTTGATAACCTTGTTGCGGGTGACTCGGCTGGCAAATTCAAGAATCCTGACTGGCTTTTCCTCATAGGTCAAATCACTGTCCAACTGAATCGCCTCCAAGGGTACTGTATCTCTTAACGGTATATCGGCCATCTCAGCATGACAGTTCTTCAGCTGTGAAACATGAAATACATCATGAACTCCTGACAGTCCTTCAGGTAACTCCAACTTGTAGGCAACCTTTCCCATATGTTCCAAAATTCGATACGGTCCTACAAATCTCGGGGTTAACTTTCCCTTAACTCCAAAACGTTTCACTCCTCGCAGGGGTGACACTCACAGATATGCTCTATCTCCAATTTCATAGGTTATTTCCTTGCGTTTCGAATCTGCATAACTCTTCTGCCTGGACTGAGCTATCTTCAGTCTATCTCGGATCAACTTAACTTTCTCTTCAGACTCTTTGATCAAATCTGGTCCAAACAACTGTCGGTCTCCGACTTCATCCCACATCAACGGTGTTCTGCACCTTCGTCCATACAGGGCTTCGAACGGTGCCATCTTCAAACTGGCTTGATAGCTATTGTTGTATGAGAACTCCGCGTAGGGTAAATTGTCATCCCAACTAGATCCATAATCTAGCGCACAGGCCCTCAACATATCCTCCAGAATCTGGTTGACTCTCTCGGTTTGTCCATCGGTCTGCGGGTGGAATGCTGTACTGAACTCCAACCTTGTCCCCAAAGTTTGGTGCAGCTGATGCCAAAACATTGAAGTAAACTGTGTTCCTCTATCTGATACGATGGTCCTTGGAACTCCATGCAGACATACGATCCTGGTCCTATATATCTTGGCCAACTTCGCACTTGTATAGGTGGTTTTCACTGGGATAAAGTGAGCCACTTTGGTCAAGCGATCAACTACTACCCATATAGAATCATATCCTGATTTGGTCCTCGGTAATCCGGTGATAAAATCCATGCCAAGTTTATCCCACTTCCATTCAGGTAGCGGCATAGGCTGTAACAATCCTGCTGGCTTTCGATACTCAGCCTTCACTCTCTGGCATACATCACATACGGCTACATACTCGGCAATATCCTTCTTCATACCAGTCCACCAGAAATGTTCCTTCAAATCCAAATACATCTTGGTGTTTCCGGGGTGTATTGAGTATGGTGAGTCATGAGCCTCATGAAGTATTAACTTCCTGATCTCTGGGTTATTGGGCACATAAACACGGTCCTCAAACCATAAGGTGTCGTGCTCATCCTCACGAAAACCTTTGGCCTTTCCTTCGCTCATTCTCTCTTTTATCTCGGCAATCTCTTTGTCATCCTTCTGAGCTTTGATAACCCACAAGTATAGGGGATCGCAACAGTTTTCGAGGGTAAAGTATTCAACCCAAATTTATTGATTCGACACAAGGGGATCCAAAGAATACTCTCAAATATTAGCAGCTGAGTTGTCAATTCAACCACACCTGGAAACTTAATATCTGCAGCAAAGTGTTTAGTAGCAAAGTAGTATGATAGTAGTGATAACGGTAGCAAAAGGTAACAATAATAAAAGTAATATTTTTGGTATTTTGTAGTGATGATAGCAATAAGAACTGAAAAGTAAATAGGCGGAGAAAAATATATGGAAAGCTCGTAGGCAATGGATCAGTGATGGAGAATTATGCCGGATGCGGTTCATCATGTAACAGTCATAACCTAGGGTGACACAGAACTATCTCCAGTTCATTGATATAATGTAGGCATGTATTCCAAACATAGTCATACGTGCTTATGGAAAAGAACTTGCATGACATCTTTTGTCCTACCCTCCCGTGGCAGCGGGGTCCTTACGGAAACTAAGGGATATTAAGGCCTCCTTTTAATAGAGAACCGGAACAAAGCATTAACACATAGTGAATACATGAACTCCTCAAACTACGGTCATCACCGGTAAGTATCCCGGTTATTGTCACTTCGGGGTTAACGGATCATAACACATAATAGGTGACTATAGACTTGCAAGATAGGATCAAGAACACTCATATATTGATGAAAACATAATAGGTTCAGATCTGAAATCATGGCACTCGGGCCCTAGTGACAAGCATTAAGCATAGCAAAGTCATAGCAACATCAATCTCAGAACATAGTGGATACTAGGGATCAAACCCTAACAAAACTAACTCGATTACATGATAGATCCCATCCAACCCATCACTGTCCAGCAAGCCTACGATGGAATTACTCACGCACAGCGGTGAGCATCATGAAATTGGTGATGGAGGATGGTTGATGATGACGATGGCGACGGATTCCCCTCTCCGGAGCCCTGAACGGACTCCAGATCAGCCCTCCCGAGAGGTTTTAGGGCTTGGCGGCGGCTCCGTATCGTAAAATGCGATGATTTCTTCTCCTTGATTTTTTTCTCATCAAAACTCAATATATTGAGGTGGAGTTGGAGTCGGAGAGGCAACAGGGGGCCCACGAGGTAGGGGGCGCGCCCTAGGGGGCAGGCGCGCCCCCTGCCCTCGTGGCAAGGTGGTGGCCCCCTGGCCTCCATCTTTTGTAGGTGTTTTTCTTATTTTCTGAAAAGTAGCTCCGTGAAGTTTCAGGTCATTCCGAGAACGTTTGCTCCTGCACATAAATAACACCATGGTAATTCTGCTGAAAACAGCGTCAGTCCGGGTTAGTTCCATTCAAATCATGCAAGTTAGAGTCCAAAACAAGGGCAAAAGTGTTTGGAAAAGTAGATACGTTGGAGACGTATCAAGCTTCTCGAATCTTTCCTAACAATGTAGACTGAACTTCCATTGTTGCAACAAAACCTTTAGGAACAATCTCCAATCGAAGTTCCCTGAGATCCTCTGCTAACTCCTTTGGCAATCCCGTGCTCACTAGGGTATTAGCATAACTCTTCCGGCTCAAGGCATCTTCTACGACATTGACCTTGCCTGGATGATAGTGAAGCTTCATGTCATAATCCTTTATAAGCTCCAACCATCTCCTCTGCCTAAGGTTCAGCTCTTTCTGTGTGAAAATGTACTTCAAACTCTTACGATCCGTGTATACATCACAACGATTTCCAATAAGGTAATGCCTCCAAGTCTTCAACGCATGAAGTACGACAGCCAACTCCAAATCATGCGTGGAATAATTCAACTTGTGCGGTTTCAGTTGTCGCGAGGCATACGAAACAACTCTTCCGTCCTACATAAGCACACTTCCAAGTCCTAGGCGAGAGGCATCGCAATACACTTGAAACTCCTTGCGTATATCCGACAGAATGAGCACTGGGGCGGTGGTCAATCGTTTCTTTAACTCCTGAAAACTCGCCTCACATTCTTCTATCCATTTAAATTTGGTATCCTTCTTCAATAACTCCGTCATTGGCTTCGCAATTTTGGCAAAATTCTCAATGAATCTCCGATAGTATCCTGCGAGTCCAAGAAAACTGTGGATCTCGCTAACTGAAGTGGGTGCCAACCAGTCGGTGACTGACTGAACCTTGGTAGGATATACTGCTACACCTTCTCCTGATATAACATGTCCGAGGAATCCGACTTCCTTCACCCAAAACTCGCATTTGCTGAACTTGGCATACAACTGATGTTCCCTGAGTTTCTCGAGAACTAAGCGCAAATGCTCTTCGTGCTCCTCCTCGTTCTTCGAGTATACCATTCTATCATCAATGAACACCACAACAAACTTATCCAAATATTCCATGAACACCTTGTTCATCATGCTCATGAAATAGGCAGGGGCGTTAGTCAGTCCAAACGACATGACCGTATATTCATACAACCCGTACCGTGTGGTGAATGTTGTCTTTGGTATGTCCTTCTCTCGTATTTTCAGCTAGTGATATCCAGATTGCAGATCGATCTTTGAAAACACCTTGGCTCCTTGCAGCTGGTCAAACAAATCATTGATCATCGGTAGTGGGTATTTGTTCTTGATCGTCACCTCATTTACGCACGATAATCAACAACCATTCTTAGAGACTTATCCTTCTTCTCGACCAAAAGCACTAGGGCTCCCCGAGGTGATGAGCTCTGTCGAATGTAACCTTTCTCCAATAACTCCTTGATCTGTTTCTTAATCTCCTCCAGATCATTTGCGGGCATCCGGTATGATCTCTTCGATATATAGGTGTAACGCCCTCGATGCGGCTATAGCTCCCACGTGTCGAGGCACGACTTAGAGACATAACCGCATTGAAAGCAATGTCGCAAGTCAGGCAATCATTACAACATCCCATGTAGTACATAATAAAAGGGGGAGATAACATAGTCGGCTTACACTCGCCACATCACATCAGAGTACATAAATAACATCCATCAAACAAACACTCATGGCCCGACTACGGCGCCAAAATAGAAGAAAACCCAACATGCGACAAGGCCCTGAATCAAACCCCAACTAGGCACCACTACTGATCATCGGGAAAGGAAACATAATAACGCTGAGAGTCCTCGTCGAACTCCCACTTGAGCTCGTACTCGTCACCTGGAGCGGAATCACCTGGACCTGCATCTGGAATTATAGTATCTGTGAGCCACAGGGACTCAGCAATCTCGCACCCTCGCGACCAAAACTATTTAAGTGTATAGGAAAGGATGAGGCAAATATATGTGGAGCTGCAGCAAGCGACTAGCATATATGGTGGCTATCTTATACGCAAAAGAGGGCGAGAAGAGGAGGCAAAGCGCGAGCGAGAATCTAGAAGGACAACCGGCGCAAGCATAACTCCAACACCGTGTCCACTTCCCGGACTCCGCCGAGAAGAGGCCATCACGGCAACTCACTCAGTTGGTTCATTTTAATTAATTAAGGTTTAAGTTATCTACAACCGGACATTAACAAATTCCCATCTGCCCATAACCACGGGCACGGCTTTCGAAAGTTCAAATCCCTGCAGGGGTGTCCCAACTTAGCCCATCACAAGCTCTCACGGTCAACGAAGGAATAGACCTCCACCCGAGACATTCCGATCAGACTCGGTATCCCGGTACAACAAGACATTTCGACAGGATAAAACTAAACCAGCAACACCGCCCGAATGTGCCGACAAATCCCGATAGGAGCTGCACATATCTCTTTCTCAGGGCACACTCAGATGAGACTAGCTACGAGTAAAACCAACCCTCAAGTTTCCCCGAGGTGGCCCCGCAGGCAGCTCAGTTCGGACCAACACTCAGAGGAGCACTGGCCCGGGGGGGGGGGGGGTTAAAAATAATGATGACCCTTGGGCGCGCGACCCCCAAGGGAAAAGAAAAAGGCTAGGTGGCAAATGGTAAAACCAATGTTGGGCATTGCTGGAAAAGCTTTACTTAAGGCGAACTGTCAAGGGGTTCCCATTATAGCCCAACTGCGTGAGGAACGCAAAATCCGAGAACATAACACCGATATGACGGAAACTAGGGCGGCAAGAGTGGAACAAAACACCAGGCATAAGGCCGAGCCTTCCACCCTTTACCAAGTATATAGATGCATTTATTAAATAAGATATATTGTGATATCCCAACAAGAAAATAAATATTCCAACAAGGAACGGCCTCCAATCTTCACCTGCAACTAGCAACGCTATAAGAGGGGCTGAGCAAAGCGGTAACATAGCCAATCAACGGTTTGCTAGGACATGGTGGGTTAGAGGTTTGACATGGCATTTTGGGAGGCTGACAAGCAAAAGGTAGACATCGTAGCATTGGCTTAGCAAAGAGCGAGCAAACTAGCATAGCAAAGATAGTAGTGATTTCGAGGGTATGACCATCTTGCCTGAAATCCCGCAAGGAAGAAGAACGAGTCCATGAAGGAGACAAACGGACGTAGTCGAACGGATCCTCACAAACACGACGTTACCGGAAACAACCCGAAGACGCAACACCGGAAAGAAGCAAACAACATAGTAAACAACCACCACATAAATATGGCATGATGCACAATCAAGTATGATGCATGTCCGGTTTAATGAAGCATGGCATGGCCAAATGCACAAAACAATACTACAAATTAAGTGGATCTCAATATGCAACGAGTTGCATATTGACGGAACACCACATGACTTATTTAGTTCTCTCTCGGTTATGTACCCCAACAAAATTAAATGTTGATTAACATGGCAAGAGGTGAAGCATGACGAAACTACCTACTCTAGGCAAGTTTAAATGAGGCCGGAACAACAACCAACAAGTCCGGAAACTCCTCATGAGCATATTATAGATTTGGTACTGTTTTGCCCTAAACACAATTTTAGAGTTGTTTAACATGCAAATAAAGGTCACCATGATAAACTAGGCAAAATTCTACCCCAAAAACATATAAAGTTTATTAAAATCGGAGTTACAGTTATTTAGTTATGAATAAAATCATTTTAACATGGCATAGGAGCAAATTAATGCAAACAGCATTTTAAATATTTTAAACATAGATGAAAGTTGGATATTATTAATCTACACAAAATTCTGAGCAAGTTTCATATATAAAACATTTTAATCCGATGCACGGTTAGTGAGTTTTTAAATGCATGAACATGAGGGTCTAAACTGTAAAACTGGCAGTCTCTGGATAATTGGACAAATTCCCAGGTCGGAAAAAAAACGAGGCGGGCCGAAACAGGAACTGGAGCACTGGGCAGCCCAACCAGAGGAATGGAAAAAAAAACAAGGTGGGGCGGGTGGCGGCTCACCCAGTGGGCTTCGGCCCGGCTGGAGGAGGAGGCAGGCCAAGGCGAGGCCGGCTGGGCTGGCGCGGTGCGGATCTGGACCGAAGGCGGGGACGGCACGCTGGGCCTGGGAGGCCACGGCGGGGCCCAAGAGCGGGGACGCGGTCAACGCAGACGGATCGGGGCTCCTCCCGATCCTCTCCGGCGGCGGCGCGCTGGGAACTCCGGCGACGGGGACGGCAGGAACCGAGGCGGCGGCGCCGGATCTTGGGGCGGGCGGCACCGGGGCTCCTCCCTGGGGTCGGATGGAGGCCGCTGCGCTCCGGGACGGCGGCGGGAAGCGAAGGGCGACGGGGGCGGCATCCGGCGAGCTCAACGGTGGCCGGGACCGGGCAGGGCACGAGGCGGCGAGCGGCGTCGGCGGGCGGCCGGCGTCGAGACGGCGTGCGGCGGCGCATGGGAGGACCGGGCGGCGCGGATCTGGTCTCCCCGTGGCTCGGGCGGCGGCGTTGAATGGGCCGCGGGGGCCGGTCGCGGGCTCTCCGGGCCCGGCGGCGAAGTGGGGCAGCGCGGTGCCATGTGGCGCGCGGTGAGTGGAGGGGAAGCGGCGGCGGGGAGACGTGGCGGCTTCTGATTGGCTGGAGTGAGGTGGCGCGCGGGGGCGGACATGTCCGGTGCAGCGCAGACGCGTCCGGTGGCGCGGGGAGGAGTGGATCTAGGGTTTAGACTGCGAAATGATCCGAAATTTCAGGGAGGGGTGCTCTTTTATAGGTAGAGGGAGCTAGGAAGCTCCAAATGAGGTGCGGTTTTTGGCCACGCGATCGTGATCGAACGACCGAGATGATGGAGCAGAGTTAGGTGGGTTTTGGACCAAAATGGAAGGGTGTTGGGCTGCAACACACACGAGGCCTTCTCGGTCCCTCGGTTAACCGTTGGAGTATCAAACGAAGTCCAAATGGTACGAAACTTGACAGGCGGTCTACCGGTAGTAAACCAAGCCGCTTGGCAAGTCTCGGTCCAATCCGGAAATGTTTAATGCCCACACACAAAAGAAAGGTAGAAATGACCACCGGAGGAGAACGAAGCGCCGGATTGCGAAACGGACAACGGGGAAAAAGCTCGGATGCATGAGACGAACACGTATGCAAATGAAATGCGCATGATGACATGATATGCAATGCATGACACATAAGCAATGACAAAGCAACAACAGCGAATAACTGATCGACACCTGGCACATCGGTCTCGGGGCGTTATAATAGGCCCGGTGCCTGGCAATAGCTCTATCAAAAACTCGATGTCTCGATCCGGTGGCATGCCTGGTAACTCCTCTGGAAAAACATCCGGGTAATCCTTGACTACAGGCACTTCGTCCTGAACAACTCCCGTGAGGGTATTCACTTGGCTACTTCTTGGTGCATGCCTAGATACATACTTGATCCTTTTTCCCTCAGGGGTGGTGAGACAAATTGACTTACTAACACAATCAATGTTTCCTCCATACTTTGACATCCAGTTCATGCCTAATATCACATCCAATCCTTGTGACTCCAAGATTATTAGGTCAGACGGAAAAACATGGCTACCAATGGTTAAGGGTATCTGGTCGCACCATCGACTAGCCATATACTCTGCTCCAGGTGAACTCACTAACAGATGGGTCCTAAGGGTTTGGGTTGGTAGTTTAAACTTATCCACGAATTCCCTTGATATGTATGAATGCAATGCACCAGTATCAAAAAGAACAAGGGCGGTAAAATACTTAACCAAAAACTTACCAATAACTGCGTCTGGCTGCTCTTCAACCTCCTCCACGCTGACGTGGTTCACTTGTCCTTTGTTGAATGGATTGGGCTTCTTTCCCGCGCTCCCATTGCCGTTTCCATTCTTCACTTCAGGGCACTCCGTGGCATAGTGTCCAATCTTCCTGCACTTGAAACAAGTAACGTGGCTTAGGTCTCTCTTGGCGGGTGTGGCTGGATTGGAGCGGTTCTGATTGTTGTTTGCTCCATTTCCATTCCCATTCCCATTCCTTGGGCCAGTATGATTATGGTTACTTCCTCCATTGTGGGTGTGGCCTCCATGGTTATGAACAAGTCCTCCTGAGTTCGGGGTTAGGCGAGGCTTCTGCTGAGCTCCTGAATTATACCTTCCTTGTCCATACTTCCTCTTACGGCTCTCAATCTGCTGCTGCTTCCCTTCAATCATAAGAGCTTTATCTACCAACTCCGGGTAGTTGTTGAATGTTGCCACCATCAACTGCATGCTCATCTCATCATTCAGCCCTTCCATAAACTTCTCTTGCTTTGCGGCATCTGTGGCCACATCATCAGGGGCATAACGAGATAACTTGCTAAACTCATCCGCGTACTCAGCCACAATACGGTTCCCCTGGCGTAAGTTGCGAAACTCACGCTTCTTCATACTCATAGCTCCAGTTGAGACATGGGCTACGAAAAGCTTGCTGAAACTGATCCCATGTAACAGTGGCTATAGGGTAGGTGACAGTGTAATTCTCCCACCATGAGGCTGCTATTCCATTCAACTGATGTGCGCAAAACACACCTTCTCAGCATCGGTACATCCTGCAGTGGTTAACTCCCTTCCAATCCTGTGGAGCCAATCATCTGCCACTATCGGCTCGGTGCTACTGGAAAACATCGGCGGCTGCAACCTCAGAAAACGGGCTAAGTTATCAACTTGTGGTGGTGGCAGTGGATTGTTGTTGTTGTTGTTGTTGCCTTGGTTCTGAACTAACAATTGAAAAATGCAGGTCGGGTAGTTTTTCCTAGCACTCTATTAAAATATGTGCATTGCGCAAACTTAGAAAACGAATCGTGCTAGGGCATGTGCAAAAGTCGCCTGGTAGGGAAGCCAACGCTCTCTCGTGAGTCGTGACCTTGAAGCCTACGCGAAACTGGCAACAAATCACGATGGTGGGGTGGACGATCTGATGCTATCGTCTAATTATTCTTTTACGGGCACCATGGTGGGCAAAAGTCGGCCCAAACCATTTTCATTTTCTAAAAGATGAAAGGCGATACAAAACAACGGCTACATGTAGCTCCATGGTGGACAAAAGTCGGCCCGAACCATTTTCATTTTCTAAAAGATGAAAGGCGATACAAAACATTAGTCGAAAGGAGATCCGATACAAAGAAAACGGAGAGAAGTTGCCAGCTTGTGCTGCAATCAGTCTACACCTTAAAGGACTAGGAGAGTCCCAACCACCGTTGAATGGCTTCCCACTACCTAGCCACACCGTGACAACGAAAACACCATAGACCATGCCAAAGGGCGATGTTCCGCCAAGATGACCCCTGCACCTTCCCTTGGCCACCACGGGCCACCATCACATATAGAGAGAATCATAACACTATGCGATGCAACAAAACCTCAAACGCCATCAAAGGGCACCGATCTCCGAGACCACACTGCCGTCACGAGCACACAAGAGAGAGGTCGACCAACAACACCAGGACGACCAAAGCAATAACCGTCTGCCAAATCAGTTCCACCGCCACCACCGTACATCCCAACAAACCAACGAATACCGAGCGAGACACTTGCGACCAACGATGGATCCATGGCTCGAGACTGTGCCCCCAAGGAGGGAAACGACACCTGAAGCATCACATCCCGGACCACCCCACAGCACGTCGACTGCCGAGTCTGACAAGCGCATGGGGAAGCGACGCGCAAACTCAGGTTCGCCATATCTTAGCCTCCATAATTCAAACACTTGATTCCCTTCAAATTTAAATATTTACCACATCAAGCAAACATGCATGTAGTTTTTGATAAATTGTGTGAACAAAAGTAATTTCACCTACGACGTGTACAAATCACATGTTCCCGCCGTGTGCATGGTCCGCTCATTTGAGTTCCGTAAAATGAATAATCAAATCTCGCTGCCGCGCACCAAAAACTCGTGACATCGATCCGATTTGGTGGAATCTAACATGATTAAGAAATCATGCTCGGATATGGGTTCACCTTTCGCTTGGTCCTTAAATTTGGAGCCTACACGCTTTCATCTGAATTTGGAGCCTACACGCCTCCATCTCTTCCTCATGTCATCTGCTCTCTTGCATTTCATCCCATCTCGCCCTCTTCTCTTTGTTCTTATTCTCCTTCATCCCTAGCTTTTCTTGCTTTCTCATCTCGGTGTACTCGTTTCTTGTCCTCATAAAATGATATAACATTTTTTCATCGTCTCCACCTCTCCTCTCTTAAGCCTCAACTTTTCTGACTTCCTTCAGTCAGGCTGACCGATGCTAGACACTAGAGTGGTACTTCTAGGCACCTTTGCCCTTTCCTCTCCATCAACACCATCTATGTTGTCGTCCATATCCAGAGAGGAATTGGCGCATTTCCTAGCTTTTGGATTGGCATCAACATTCCTCATCTTCGAATTCTCCTGCTCTTCCAACAAATACCAACAATTTTGGAGTACAAACAGTTTGCCCTTGGCTTAGGCATTTGTTTGTAGATGTCTTCAGCTATCTCATCCTAAAACAAACAAATGCAAAAATTGATGGCAATGCTCAAAGTAATAGAAATGTGTCAATAAAAGAACAATAAGATTGCTTACATATTGATCGATGGTGACACCACTAAGAGGAGGGTGCTTCACTTTTTATCCATACAACCTGCCCAAGGACTGCACATCTTTTAAACCATACCTGATACGTCTTCAACGTATCTATAATTTATGAAGTATTCATGCCATGTTTACAATAATATTATATGGTTTTGGTGCACTTTTACATCATTTTTATGGACTGACATATTGACCTAGTGTCTGGTGCCAGTTCCTGCTTGTTGCATGTTTTTTGTTTCGCAGAAAATTCATACCAAACGTGACAAAATTTACGGAGATTTTTTTTGTAATATATGTGATTTTTAGGAAAATGAATCAACACAAGACGGTATCTGAGGGCCCCACAAGACAACATGGCGCCCCCTACCCCGCCAGGCGCGCCCTAATGTCTTGTGGGCACCTTGTAGGTCGGTTGGAGCCCTTCTTTTGCCGCAAGAAAGAAAATTTCCGGATAAAATTCCTCTCAAAACTTCAGCCCAATCGGAGATACGGATCTCCGGGACTATAAGTAACGGTGAAGGGATCCGAAAACAGTATGTAGCGACCCGACCTCAAACGGTCAAGTCTCTGTGCTTCAGTGTCATCCCTGGATCGGTAATGCTGACATACACAGTACTCGAGGATTTATAGCAGAGTAGCAATCACACACTTATTATATCGAATGTCTCAAAAGAGAACTTATTACAATAAATATGGCTTAAGGCCATCTAATACGATAACAGCGGAAGGCTTGGAAGATAAAGTGAGTCCATAAACTCGAACGGCATAGCTAAGCTGCACGGCAACGACCTAACGAACCTTACTCCTCGTCTGAAAAGTCTGCAGCATAATACGCTGCAGCCCGAAAACGGGTCAGCACATGGAATATGCTGGCAAAATAACACAGTAGAGCAAGAACTGAATAATACTATCACTATATGCATATTTGGCTGGTGGAAAGCTCTATGGTTATAGTTTTTGCGAAAAGACAATTTTTCCCTACAACAAAGGAATAGATTTTATTTAACTATCATGGTAGTTGAAACATCATTGAGAAGGTTCCTCCAACTCAATCCCAATTAAAGTAATTAACAACCCAACAAATTTATTTAGTAGTGATGAGATACTTATGATACTCCAAGTACTAGATACTCAAGATGTCCATAACCGGGGACACGGCTAACCATGATTAGTTCATACACTCTGCAGAGGTTTGCGCACTTTTCCCCGCAAGACCTGATCTCCTCTGTTGGATTTCTCGCACTACATGGTGTTTGAGAAACGGATGACCGATGCGCAGTCTTTCAGAAGCATTAACCCCTTACTCCGGGCAGACCATACCAACCTACATCCCACTACCTGCTGATCCACCTCTTCGGGAGCTTCACGCAACTTACTCAACTATGCTAGAGCCCATAATAGCTTGTGGCTGCACATGGAAGTTTCTAGCATGAAAATATCTCAGTTTCCTTTGAGCCTGGGTGGCGGACCATAGGATTATCACACGGGTACTCCGGGATATCCTAGGACAACACTGGATTCCCCAGGTGCCCAACAAACAATCCACCCAGATGTGTATTCAAGTTGCCACCTTAAGTTGAACCATTAATTAACAATCTCACATCTGTCATGGATTTCACTCACCCAACCATGTCTACGAGCATAGCATAGCAATATAAGCAATACGTAGAAGTAACTCCCAAGGTTTTGAATAGAACAGGGCAATAGGTTCTACCTCATCAACTACTTCCCAACCCACATGTTAATCACATCCTAACCATGCAATGTTTGAGGATTGTAACTAATGCATAAAAACTGGGTGATAAAGGGGTATGATCAAAGTGTTACTTGCCTTGCTGATAATCCGCAAAACATAGGGACTCGTAGTAGCACGCTTCGCACTCCGGGTGTTCTATCGCAAACAAATAGTAGCATACATAAGCAGTCAAACAAAGAAACACGGGTAAATCTCAAATAACAAGATCTAAGCAGAAAGTTCAACTTAAGAACTCCAGTTTGCGAAAAGAATCAAATCAAACGGAGCAACGAAACTCAAACTGCGAAAGAAACAAGCTTCGTTTACTAATCTGGACTAAGGTCAAAATTTACAGTAGCAAAAACTTGTTCAAGTTGGTTAAACGGAAAGAGGGTTTCGAGACGAAGATCTAGGCGCTTGAATCGCCTGATTCCAACAAACGAGCGAAAAGATAAACTAAAACGAAAATCGGATCAGAAATCGCGATCAGGAATAATCGCGGAAAAATCCGAAAAAAGAAAACTGACGAACAGGCTAATGAACGAGCGTTCGTTGTCTCCGGCTAACGAGTGAACACCGTTCGTTAAACCGAACGTACGGACGAACGTCCGCAAAGTAACTAAACCTAGAAAAACCGGCGAACCGATTTTTTTTTAAAAACAAACTAGGGTCTCCTAACAAAAAACCGAACCGGTTTTTTTTAAAACGAATGGCGCTTATACCTACGGGAGGTCCCGCGCGGCGGGGCGGCTCCGGTGAGTGGGGCAGGGCAAGCGGGGCAGCGGCGGCGGCGCGCGGTGGCAAGGCGGCGGGGCACGCGGCTTGCGACGGCGGCGTGGGGCGGCTCGGGGCTCCAAGGGGGGGCTTATAACAGGAGGGGGTGCGGCGGCTTGGGGAAGGGGCGAGGCGCGGCGTGTCCGGGTCGGACACGACGGCGGCGCAGCTCGGGAGTCCTCTCCCGAGCCGGTGCGGGGAGACGCGCGGCAGGGCCTCGGCCCAGTGCGGTATGGCGGGAGTTTTTTTTAAAATAATTTCACCGGAACTAAAATAAATCCTAGAAAATAAAATAAAAATCTAAAAATGTCAAAACAAATTTTCACCGTCTAAATAAAATATTTAGAACAAGATGAACATTTTCTTGGCCCTAAAATGCAATTTTGAAAAACGTGCAATTTTTTTCTAATTCAAATAAAAATAGCAATAAACTCCGTATAAAACCAAATATTTGATTTTAATATTTTTCCACCAATATTTCATTTATTTTGGAGAAAAATAATTTCGGATAGAAAAATAATTAAAACCAAAATCCTCGTTTCAATATTTGATAAAACTCAAATATGAAAACGGGGAAATCCCCAACTCTCTCCGAGGGTCCTTGAGTTACTTAGGATTTCAAGGATTCGCGAAATGAAATGCAATAAAATATGATATGAATGAATGATCTATGTATAACATTCCAAATTGAAAATTTGGGATGTTACACAGTAGCGAGAAACAGAAGACAACAAAGAGATCCAATCTAGGGGAGAGCTCCCTCTCTCCCAGAAGGCTAATGAAGAAGGAGGACGGGCCCCTTCCCCCTCTCATCTAGTGGCGCTGGGACGCTGCCAGGGACATCCCCTCCATCATCATCACCACCAACTTCTCCTCCGTTCTCATGGTGATGTGTGAGTAGTTCATCCTAGGGGCTGAGGGTATGTACCAGTAGCTATGTGTTTGATCTCTCTCTCTCTCTCTCTCTCGTGATCTTGATAGGGCACGATCTTAATGTACCATGAGCTTTGTTAATATAGTGGAATCATACGGTGTTCTCCCTTCTCTATCTTTGTTGTGAAGAATTGAGTCTTGATCTTTGAGGTCTCATTGTTATCAGATTGAATATTTGGATTTGAGATCACTTGATATATGTCTTGCATGCGGATACCCATGGTGGCAATGGGGTATTCTATTGAGTCACTTGATATATGTTTTGGTAATCAACTTGCGGATTTCCGTGGTGACATTGGGGTAATCTAGGCATATAAGTTGATACACGTTTTCGTCCTACTTTCTCCGGTAGAAACTTTGGGGTAATCTTTGAGGTTCTTTGTGTTGGATTGAATAATATGAATCTAAAATTGTTTGATTCATATCAAATAATTAACTCATGGATACGTGTGGTGACATTTGAGTATCTAGGTGACATTAGAGTTGGTTGATGCGTCTCATGTGGTGCTATTGTAGTACGCTCTCTATGGTTGTTTGTGACAGTTATAAGGATGACTCAATATATTGATCGGAAAGAAAACTTTGAGGTGGTTTGCTACCCACAACAATTGCATCTTATGTTCTATGCTATTGATAAGAACTTTGGAGTAAATATTTGTCGCACATTCAGGATTGTTATATGATTCGGTTGTGTTAGCACTGTTGAGAGATTGCACTAGTGAAAGTATGAACCATAGGCCTTATTTCTAACCATTGATATAACGTCTTGCTCGTTGTTTGCAACTTGCTACCTTGTAGTTTTCATAATTTCATATTACAAAAACCTATATATACTATCCATACTACACTTGTATCACCACACTTTGCCAAACTGGATAGTTGTGCTTCTCCAATTACTTAATGCTTTGCCTGATCATCCTCTTAAGAAAAATGAAATACTTGATATCTTTTATAATGGACTAACCGATGCTTCTAGAGACCACCTGGATTGTTGTGCTGGTTGTGTTTTTAGGGAAAGAACACCGGATGAAGCTGAAATATTATTGAATAATATGTTGACTAATGAAAATAATTGGACACTTCCCGATCCAATTCCTGAACGAACTCCTGAGCCAACTCCGAAGAAAAGGGGTATTCTATTTCTCAGACCTGAAGATATGCAAGAGACAACGAAATCTATGAAAGAAAAAGGTATTAAAGCTGAAGATGTTAAGAATTTACCTCCTATTGAAGAAACACATGGTTTTAATTTGCCACATGTTGAAGAAATACATGGTCTTGATAACCCGACACAGGTAGTAAAGGGGCTGTTATTGATTGCACCAAAGGCAATGTCACTTTTCATGTTAACGGTAATGAGCATACGGTACACTTTTCGAGGAAACAACCTCAAGTCCACAGTATCAATTCTATTGGAAAAAATTCAACAATTACTATTGGAGGTTTTGAATTTCCTCTTCCTACTGTCAAGAAGAAGTATGATATTCTTATTGTTGAGGATATGCATATCCTCGTTGAGGTAACATAGTGTTATTCGAAATTTCTCCGGTTTCATGTTACTCGAAATGAGTTTGTTAACAAGACCTGATCAACCTTGTTAGTGGATTCCTTTTGATGAGCATGAGATGGATGAATTTAGAAAACACAACTCTCTGTACCCTCTTTTTACTTTCTGTTATTTATATTAAATAAAGCAAAAATAGTATTTTTTCTGTCTGTTTTCTGAATTATCAATGCAATAAAAAATACCCCGAAAATAAAATTCTCCAAATGCCCTGAAAATTAAATATGATTTTGAAGGAAATATCCCCTAGAGGCAATAATAAAGTTATTATTTATTTCCTTATTTTATGATAAATGTTTATTATTAATGCTAAAATTGTATTAACCGGAAACATAATACATGTGTGAATACATAGACAAACATAGTGTCACTAGTATGCCTCTACTTGACTAGCTCGTTGAATCAATGATGGTTATGTTTCCTAACCATAGACATGAGTTGTCATTTGATTAACGGGATCACATCATTAGAGAATGGTGTGATTGACTTGACCCATCAGTTAGCTTAGCACGATGATCGTTTAGTTTATTGCTATTGCTTTCTTCATGACTTATACATGTTCCTATGACTATGAGATTATGCAACTCCCGTTTACCGGAGGAACACTTTGTGTGCTACCAAACGTCACAAGATAAATGGGTGATTATAAAGGTGCTCTACATGTGTCTCCGAAGGTACTTGTTGAGTTGGCGTATTTCAAGATTAGGATTTGTCACTCCGATTGTCGGAGAGGTGTCTCTGGGCCCACTCGGTAAGGCATATCACTATAAGCCTTGCAAGCATTGTAACTAATGAGTTAGTTGCGGGATGATGTATTACGGAACGAGTAAAGAGACTTGCCGGTAACGAGATTGAACTAGGTATTGAGATACCGACGATCGAATCTCGGGCAAGTAACATATACCGATGACAAAGGGAACAACGTATGTTGTTATGCGGTTTGACCAATAAAGATCTTCGTAGAAAATGTGGGAGCTAATATGAGCATCCAGGTTCCGCTATTGGTTATTGACCGGAGACGTGTCTCGGTCATGTCTACATAGTTCTCGAACCCGTAGGGTCCTCACGCTTAAAGTTTGATGACGATTATATTATGAGTTTATGTGATTTGATGTACCAAAGGTAGTTCGGAGTCCCGGATGAGATCGGGGACATGATGAGGAGTCTCAAAATGGTCGATACGTAAAGATCGATATATTGGACGACTATATTCGGACATCGGAAAGGTTCCGAGTGATTCGGGTATTTTCGGAGTACCGGGGAGTTACGGGAATTCACCGGGAGAAGTATTGGGCCTTATTGGGCCATACGAGAATAGAGGAGAGAGGCCAAAAGGAAGGAGGCGCGCGCCCCCCCTCTGGTCCGAATTGGACAAGGGGTGCAGCCCCCCTTTCCTTCTCCATCTCCCCTTCTTTCCTTCTCTCCTACTCCGGAAAGGAAAGGGGAATCCTACTGGACTTGGGAGTCCTAGTAGGACTCCCCACACTTGGCGAGCCCCCTCTAGGGTCGGCCTCTCCCTCCCTCCTTTATAAACGGGGGCAGGGGGGCACCTCTAGACACAACAATTGATCTCTTGGATCTCTTAGCCGTGTGCGGTGCCCCCCTCCACCATAATCCACCTCGATAATATCGTAGCGGTGCTTAGGCGAAGCCCTGCATTGGTAGAACATCATCATCGTCACCACACCGTCGTGCTGATGGAACTCTCCCTCAAAGCTCGGCTGGATCGGAGTTCGAGGGACGTCATCGAGTTAAACGTGTGCAGAACTCGGAGGTGCCGTGCGTTCGGTACTTGATCGGTCAAATCGTGAAGACGTACGACTACATCAATCGCGTTGTGCTAACACTTCCGCTTTCGGTCTACGAGGGTACATGGACACACTCTCCCCTCTTGTTGCTATGCATCACCATGATCTTGCGTGTGCGTAGGAATTTTTTTGAAATTACTACGTTCCCCAACAGTGGCATCCGAGCCAGGTTTTATGCGTAGATGTTATATGCACGAGTAGAACACAAGTGAGTTGTGGGCGATATAAGTCATACTGCTTACCAGCATGTCATGCTTTGGTTCAACGGTATTGTTGGATGAAGCGGCCCGGACCGACATTACGCGTACGCTTACGCGAGGCTGGTTCTACCGACGTGCTTTGCACATAGGTGGCTGGCGGGTGTCAGTTTCTCCAACTTTAGTTGAAACAAGTGTGGCTACGCCCGGTCCTTGAGAAGGTTAAAATAGCACTAACTTGACAAACTATCGTTGTGGTTTTGATGCTTAGGTAAGAACGGTTCCTACTCAGCCCATAGCAGCCACGTAAAACTTGCAACAACAAAGTAGAGGACGTCTAACTTGTTTTTGCAGGGCATGTTGTGATGTGATATGGTCAAGCCATGATGCTATATTTTATTGTATGAGATGATCGTGTTTTGTAACCGAGTTATCGGCAACTGGCCGGAGCCATATGGTTGTCGCTTTATTGTATGCAATGCAATCGCCCTGCAATGCTTTACTTTATCACTAAGCGGTAGCGATAGTCGTAGAAGCATAAGTTGGCGAGACAACAACAATGCTACGATGGAGATCAAAGTCGCGTCGGTGACAATGGTGATCATGACGGTGCTTCGGAGATGAAGATCACAAGCACAAGATGATGATGGCCATATCATATCACCTATATTGATTGCATGTGATGTTTATCTTTTATGTATCTTATCTTGCTTTGATTGACGGTAGCATTATAAGATGATCTCTCACTAAATTATCAAGGTATAAGTGTTCTCCCTGAGTATGCACCGTTGCGAAAGTTCTTCGTGCTAAGACACCACGTGATGATCGGGTGTGATAGGCTCTACATTCAAATACAACGGGTGCAAAACAGTTGCACACGCGGAATACTCAGGTTAAACTTGACGAGCCTAGCATATGCAGATATGGCCTTGGAACACTGAGACCAAAAGGTCGAGCGTGAATCATATAGTAGATATGATCAACATAGTGGTGTTCACCATTGAAACTACTCCATCTCACGTGATGATCGGACATGGTTTGGTTGATTTGGATCGCGTGATCACTTAGAGGATTAGAGAGATGTCTATCTAAGTGGGAGTTCTTAAGTAATATGATTAATTGAACTTTAATTTATCATGAACTTAGTCCTGGTAGTATTAGCATATCTATGTTGTAGATCAATTGCTCGCGTTTAGCTCCTCTGTTTTATTTTTGATATGTTCCTAGAGAAAACTAACTTGAAAGATGTTAGTAGCAATGATGCGGATTGGATTCGTGATCTGAGGATTATCCTCATTGCTGCACAGAAGAATTATGTCCTTGATGCACCGCTAGGTGATAGACCTATTGTAGGAGCAGATGCAGACGTTATGAACGTTCGACTAGCTCAATATGATGACTACTTGATAGTTTAGTGCACCATGCTTAACAGCTTAGAAACGAGACTTCAAAGACGTTTTGAACGTCATGGATCATATATATGAGATGTTCCAGGAGTTGAAGTTAATATTTCAAGCAAATACCCGAGTTGAGAGATATGAAGTCTCCAATAAGTTCTATAGCTAAAATATGGAGGAGAATAGCTCAAGGAGTGAGCATGTGCTCAGATTGTCTGGGTACTACAATCACTTGAATCAAGTGGGAGTTAATCTTCCAGATAAAATAGTGATTGACAGAACTCTCTAGTCACCATCACCAAGTTAGTAGAACTTCGTGATGAACTATAGTATGCAAGAGATGACAAAAATGATTCCCGAGTTTTTCATGATGATGAAATCGATGAAGGTAGAAATCAAGAAAGAGCATCAAGTGTTGATGATTAACAAGACCACTAGTTTCAAGAAAAGGGCAAAGGGAAAGAAAGGGAACTTCAAGAAGAACGGCAAGAAAGTTGTCGTTCAAGTGAAGAAGCCTAGTCTGGACCTAAGCCTGAGACTAAGTGCTTCTACTTCAAAGGGACTGGTCACTGGAAGCGGAACTGCCCCAAGTATTTGGCAGATAACAAGGATGGCAAAGTGAACAAATGCTATATTTGATATACATGTTATTGATGTGTACTTTACTAGTGTTTATAGCAACCCCTCGGTATTTGATACTGGTTCAGTTGCTAAGAGTAGTAACTCGAAACGGGAGTTGTAGAATGAACAGAGACTAGTTAAGGGTGAAGTGACGATGTGTGTTGGAAGTGGTTCCAAGATTGATATGATTATCACCGCACACTCCCTATACTTTCGGGATTAGTGTTAAACCTAAATAAATGTTATTTGGTGTTTGTGTTGAGCATGAATATGATTTGATCATGTTTATTGCAATACGATTATTCATTTAAGTTACAGAATAATTGTTGTTCTATTTACATGAATAAAACCTTCTATGGTTATACACCCAATGAAAATGGTTCGTTGGATCTCGATCGTAGTGATACACATATTCATAATATTGAAGCCAAAAGATGCAAAGTTAATAATGATAGTGCAACTTATTTGTGGCACTGCCATTTAGGTCATATTGGTGTAAAGCACATGAAGAAACTCCATGCTGATGGGCTTTTGGAATCACTTGATTATGAATCATTTCGATGCTTGCGAACCATGGCTCATGGGCAAGATGACTAAGACTCCGTTCTCCGGAAAAATGGAGTGAGCCACTGACTTATTGGAAATAATACATACCGATGTATGTGATCCAATGAGTGTTGAGACTCACGGCGGGTATCATTGTTTTCTGACCTTCACAGATGATTTGAGCAGATATGTGTATATCTACTTGATGAAACATAAGTCTGAAACATTTGAAAAGTTCATATAATTTCAGAGTGAAGTGGAAAATCATCGTAACAAGAAAATAAAGTTTCTACGATCTGATCGTGGAGGAGAATATTTGAGTTACGAGTTTGGTGTACATTTGAAAAAATGCGAAATAGTTTCGCAACTCACGCCACCTGGAACACCACGTCGTAATGGTGTGTCCGAACATCATAACCGTACTTTATTAGATATGGTACGATCTATGATGTCTCTTACCGATTTACCACTATCGTTTTGGGGTTATGCATTAGAGACAACTGCATTCACGTTAAAAAGGGCACCATCTAAATCCGTTGAGACGACACCGTATGAACTGTGGTTTAGCAAGAAACCTAAGCTGTCGTTTCTTAAAGTTTGGGGTTGTGATGCTTATGTGAAAAAGTTTCATCTTGATAAGCTCAAACCCAAGTCGGAGAAGTGCGTCTTCATAGGATACCCAAAAGTAACTCTTGGGTACACCTTCTATCATAGACCCGAAGGCAAGATATTTGTTGCTGAGAATGGATCCTTTCTAGAGAAGGAGTTTCTCTCGAAAGAAGTGAGTGGGAGGAAAGTAGAACTTGATGAGGTAACTGTACCTACTCCCTTATTGAAAAGTAGTTCATCACAGAAATCTGTTTCTGTGACTCCTACACCAATTAGTGAGGAAGCTAATGATGATGATCATGTAACTTCAGATCAAGTTACTACCGAACCTCGTAGGTCAACCAGAGTGAGATCCGCACCAGAGTGGTAAGGTAATCCTGTTCTGGAGGTCATGTTAATTGACCATGATGAACCTACGAACTATGAGGAAGCGATGATGAGCCCAGATTCCGCGAAATGGCTTGAGGCCATGAAATCTAAGATGGGATCCATGTATGAGAACAAAGTGTGGACTTTGGTTGACTTGCCTGATGATCGGCAAGACATAGAAAATAAATGGATCTTCAAGAGGAAGATGGACGCTGATAGTAGTGTTACAATCTACAAAGCTAGACTTGTCGAAAAAGGTTTTGACAAAGCTCAAGGTGTTGATTACGATGAGATTTTCTCACTCGTAGCGATGCTTAAGTCTGTCCGAATCATGTTAGCAAATTGCCACATTTTATGAAATCTGGCAAATGGATGTCAAAACTACATTCCTTAATGGATTTCTTAAAGAAGAGTTGTATATGATGCAACCAGAAGGTTTTGTCGATCCTAAAGGTGCTAACAAAATGTGCAAGCTCCAGCAATCCATCTACGGACTGGTGCAAGCATCTCAGAGTTAGAATATACTCTTTGATGAGTTGATCAAAGCATATAGTTTTATACAGACTTGTGGTGAAGCCTGTATTTACAAGAAAGTGAGTGGGAGCACTACATCATTTCTGATAAATATATGTGAATGACATATTGTTGATCAGAAATAATGTAGAATTTTCTGGAAAGCATAAAGGAGTTTTTCAATTAAATACCTCAGTGAAGCTATTTACATATTGAGCATCGAGATCTATAGAGATAGATCAAGACACTTGATAAATTTTTTCAATGAGTACATACCTTGACAAGATTTTGAAGTAGTTCAAAATGGAACAATCAAAGAAAGAGTTCTTACCTGTGTTACAAGGTATGAAATTGAGTAAGACTCAAAGCCCGACCACGGCAGAAGATAGAAAGAGAATGAAAGTCATTCCCTATGCCTCAGCCATAGTTTATTTAAAGTATGCCATGTTGTGTACCAGATCTATTATATACCATACACAATGTTTAGCAAGGGAGTACAATAGTGATCTAGGAGTAGATCACTGGACAACGGCCAAAATTATCCTTAGTGGAATAAGGATATGTTTCTCGATTATGGAGGTGACAAAAGGTTCGTCGTAAAGGGTTATGTCGCTGCAAATTTTGACACTGATCCAGATGACTCTAAGTCTCAATCTGGATAAATTTTGAAAGTGGGAGCAATTAGCTAGAGTAGCTCCGTGCAGAGCATTGTTGACATAGAAATTTGCAAAATACATATGGATCTGAATGTGGCAGACCCGTAGACTAAACTTCTCTCACAAGCAAAACATGATCACACCTTAGTACTCTTTGGATGTTAATCACATAACGATATGAACTAGATTATGACTCTAGTAAACCCTTTGGGTGTTGGTCACATGACGATGTGAAATATGGGTGTTATGTGAAATATGGGTGTTAATCACATGGTGATGTGAACTATTGGTGTTAAATCACATGGCGATGTGAACTAGATTATTGACTCTAGTGCAAGTGGCAGACTGAAGGAAATATACCCTAGAGGCACTAATAAAGTTATTATTTATTTCCTTATTTTATGATAAATGTTTATTATTCATGCTAAAATTGTATTAACCGGAAACATAATATATGTGTGAATACATAGACAAACATAGTGTCACTAGTATGCCTCTACTTGACTAGCTCGTTGAATCAATGATGGTTATGTTTCCTAACCATAGACATGATTTGTCATTTGATTAACGGGATCACATCATTAGAGAATGATGTGATTGACTTGCCCCATCAGTTAGCTTAGCACGATGATCGTTTAATTTATTGCTATTGCTTTCTTCATGACTTATACATGTTCCTATGACTATGAGATTATGCAACTCCCGTTTACCGGAGGAACACTTTGTGTGCTACCAAACGTCACAACATAACTAGGTGATTATAAAGGTGCTCTACATGTGTCTCCGAAGGTACTTGTTGAGTTGGCGTATTTCGAGATTAGGATTTGTCACTCCGATTGTCGGAGAGGTATCTCTGGGCCCACTCGGTAATGCACATCACTATAAGCCTTGCAAGCATTGTAACTAATGAGTTAGTTGCAGGATGATGTATTAAGGAACGAGTAAAGAGACTTGCCAGTAACGAGATTGAACTAGGTATTGAGATACCGACGATCGAATCTCGGGCAAGTAACATACTGATGACAAAGGGAACAACGTATGTTGTTATGCGGTTTGACCGATAAAGATCTTCGTAGAAAATGTGGGAGCCAATATGAGCATCCAGGTTCCGCTATTGGTTATTGACCGGAGACGTGTCTCGGTCATGTCTACATAGTTCTCGAACCCATAGGGTCCGCACGCTTAAAGTTTGATGACAGTTATATTATGAGTTTATGTGATTTGATGTACCAAAGGTAGTTCGGAGTCCCAGATGAGATCGGGGACATGACGAGGAGTATTGAAATGGTCGAGACGTAAAGATTGATATATTGGACGACTATATTCGGACATCGGAAAGGTTTCGAGTGATTCGGGTATTTTCGAAGTACCGGGGAGTTACGGGAATTCACTGGGAGAAATATTGGGCCTTACTGGGCCATACGGGAATAGAGGAGAGAGGCCAAAAGGAAGGAGGCGCGCGCCCCCCCTCAGGTCCGAATTGGACAAGGGGTGCAACCCCCTTTTCCTTCTCCCTCTCCCCCTCTTTCCTTCTCTCCTACTCCGGAAAGGAAAGGGGAATCCTACTAGGACTTGGGAGTCCTAGTAGGACTCCCCACACTTGGCGCGCCCCCTCTAGGGCCGGCCTCTCCCTCCCTCCTTTATATTCAGGGGCAGGGGGGCACCTCTAGACACAACAATTGATCTCTTGGATTTCTTAGCCGTGTGCGGTGCCCCCCTCCACCATAATCCACCTCGATAATATCGTAGAGGTGCTTAGGCGAAGCCCTGCGTCAGTAGAACATCATCATCGTCACCACGCCGTCGTGCTGACGGAACTCTCCCTTAAAGCTCAACTAGATCGGAGTTCGAGGGACGTCATCGAGTTGAACGTGTGCAGAACTCGGAGGTGCTGTGCGTTTGGTACTTGATCGGTCAGATCATGAAGACGTATGACTACATCAACCGTGTTGTGCTAACGCTTCCGCTTTCGGTCTACGAGGGTACGTGGACACACTCTCCCCTATCGTTGCTATGCATCCCCATGATCTTGCGTGTGCGTAGGATTTTTTTTGAAATTACTACGTTCCCCAACATATTTTTCTAGAATATTTGAGAATATCTGGCACTGAGAACACATCAGGGGAGCAAGCACCTGGCCATGAGGGTCCAGGCACGCCCTACCTCCCTGGGCGCGCCCCCTGCCTCGTGGGCCCATGGTGGCTCCCCTCCACTTATTCCAGCTACCACACACTCCTTCTTCCTCCCAAAAACATCACTAGCCAGCTCAAACCCGAGTCCAAGCTCATCTTGCTGCCATTTTCGATCTCCTTGCTCAAAGCTCCATTCACAAAACTGCTTTGGGAATTGTTCCTTGGTATGTGACTCATCTAATGGTCCAATTAGTTTTTGTTCTAGTGCTTTATTCAATGCATATTTTTGCTTCTTAGGTGACCCTGTTCTTTAGTTTGCATGTCAAATTTATATGGTCAGAAGTAGTTTTGATGCATGATATTGCCTCTAGGCACTTGTAGGAGTAGTTGCTATCAATTTTTCTTGAGTTTGGTTCACTTTTATTTTGAAGTTACTAAAATTTCAGAAATTTTTCAGAGGAAGAAATATGTTTAGGAAAATGTACCAAGGTGGTCCTTCAAGGAAGCAAGGACCCAGGCTCGCAATACGCGATGCCGATGATGAACCACCGAGGGAAGCTCAGGTGCGGGCTTGTGAATGAACGTCAGAGGACTTTATGGATCGAGCAGGAATCAAGGAAGAATTTAACGCGTATGTGCGTAATGCTGATCTTGAGAGCTTCGAGGCAGATAAGTGCCGCCAATACCACTATCTCACTGATTCCTTTGTGAGGAGGTTTGAATTTTCGTCATCACACAATTCCCAAACTGTCCTATTTGATCTTTATGAAAATTCTTATACTATGGACTTAGAGGATTTTAATACTGCTTGCAAACTTCCACAATGGGGCAGCACTAGTGAGCCTCGCAAATCTGAGTTTAGAGATTTTCTTGCTAGTATAATAGTGGGGGAATCTAGAGATATAACACAAACTACCACAGGGAGCATTCACTTTCCTGCTATACATTATTTTGCTCTCTTCATAGGTAGATGCATTAATGGTAAAGATGAAGCATGTCACATGTGTGTGCGTGATCTTAGCCTTCTCAGAAGCGCTATTTTAGGAGATAAACAATACAACTTGGGGGCTATCGTTGCACGTAGGTTGCATAATAATCGTATTCATGGAGATTACTACTTTGGTGGAATTTATGCAACCCGTCTTGATATACCCATACATGGGTATGATATTGAGTTGCCTCCTGTTTATTTAGATTATGAGGCCATAGTTCGTCATCAGTTTGTTGAGAGGAACGATCAGTTCCTCCAGTACCGACTAATCTTTGACAGACGACGCACCTATCACGTCGCTCTCCCTGCTCCTGCTTTCTTTGAATCTCAGGAAAAAGGGAGATATATTATAACCAGGGAGGAGGCGGACAAGTATAATAGGAGGATGGAGACGGCCCGTCTCCAAGCAGCAGCTCATGAGGCAATAGTTGATGCATCTCAGTACGACCCGAGCTACAATTTTGGATATCCGCCAAGCCAGCCGTGGCCATAGACCAACTTAGGCCAAAAGCCTAAGCTTGGGGGAGTACGTATTTCTCACCGACATTACATTCATGTTCACACACTCATTGCTAGTTGTCGGTGCTCATACTTTTTCATTGTATCATCCATACTAGTTTATTTTCCTTTTTATGCTTTCTTCTTGTGTGTTTAATAAACCTTAAGAAAAAAATTAGTTGTCGCTTTTAATTAGTTTACTTTCCATGCTTGTAGTAGTAATTAAAAAGAAAACCCAAAAAGATTTCTCATTCTTCTTTTGCTTGTTGGGAGCTTTCCTGTGTAAATAGTTTTGTTTCTTTTCTTTGGGGGTCGAGAGGAGAAGACCATAATGAAAATGTTGAGTGGCTCTCATATGCATTATTGTTGATCTAACAAAGAGCCCATATTACCCTATCTTCTCTCTTGAATTGAATGCTTGCAGATTCCAGCTTAGTCCAATGCACGTGCACTATTATTATTATTATCCACACTATTCAGTCGTGCAAGTGAAAGGCAATAATGATGATTATATGATGAACTTATTGACATGAGAAAAGCTGGTATGAACTCGACCTCTCTTATTTTTGTAAATATGATTAGTCCATCGTTCCTGATTCAGCCTATTATGAATAAACATGTTTGCAATGACAATTAGAGATTATAGTTGCTTATGCCATGCTTAATCAGCTAGGAGCTTATAATGGTTTACCTTGCATGCCAACATGATATTAAAATGGTTGTGATGTGGTATGATAGGGTGGTGTCCTCTTTTGAACGATTCGAGTGGCTTGACTTGGCACATGTTCATGCATGTAGTTGAAACAAAATCGACATAGCCTTTACAATATTTATGTTCATGGTGCATTATATCCTACTCATGCTTGCATTCGATGTTGATTAATTTTAATGCATGTTCATGACTGTTGTCGCTCTCTAGCTGGTCGCTTCCCAGTCTTTTGCTAGCCTTCGCTTGTACTAAGTGATACATCTCTGTCGTATCTATAATTTTTTATTGTTCCATGCCAATATTCTACAACTTTCATAAACTTTTGGCAACTTTTTATACTATTTTTGGGGACTAACATATTGATCTAGTGCCAGTGCCAGTGCCAGTTCCTATTTGTTGCATGTTTTTGTTTCGCAGAATATCCATATCAAACGAAGTCCAAACGGGATAAAAACAGATGGAGATTATTTTTGGAATATTCAGAGAATATGGGAAGAAAAATCCACGCGAGACGGCGCCCGAGGGAGGCACGAGGCAGGGGGGCGCGCCCCTGACCCTCGTGGTCCCCCGTAAGGCGGTTAATGCCCTTCTTCGGCCGCAAGAAAGCTAATTTTTAGGAAAAAGTCATGGCGAAGATTTCAGTCCAATCGGAGTTACGGATCTCCAGATATATATGAAACGGTGAAAGGGCAGCCAGAGAGAACGCAGAAACAGAGAGAGACAGAGAGACATATCCAATCTCGGAGGGGCTCTCGCCCCTTCCATTCCATGGAGACCAAGGACCAGAGGGGAAACCCTTCTCCCATCTAGGGAGGAGGTCAAGGAATAATAATAAGAAGGGGGGCTCTCTCCCCCTCGCTTCCGGTGGCACCGGAGTGCCACCGGGGGCCATCATCATCACCGCAATCTTCACCGCCATCATCACCAACTCTTCCCCCCTCTATGCAGCGGTGTAACCTCTCTCTTACCCGCTGTAATCTCTACTTAAACATGGTGCTCAACGCTATATATTATTTCCCAATGATGTATGGCTATCCTATGATGTTTGAGTAGATCCGTTTTGTCCTATGGGTTATTTGATGATCGTGATTGGTTTGAGCTGCATGTTTTATTATTGGTGCTGTCCTATGGTGCTCTCCGTGTCGCGGAAGCGTGAGGGATTCCCGCTGTAGGGTTTGCAATATGTTCATGATTTGCTTATGGTGGGTGGCGTGAGTGACAGAAGCATATACCCGAGTAAGTATGTTGTTTGCGTATGGGATAAAGAGGACTTGATACTTTAATGCTATGGTTGGGTTTTACCTTAATGATCTTTAGTAGTTGTGGATGCTTGCTAGAGTTCCAATCATAAGTGCATATGATCCAAGTAGAGAAAGTATGTTAGCTTATGCCTCTCCCTCAAATAAAATTGCAATAATGATTACCGGTCTAGTTATCGATTGCCTAGGGACAAATAACTTTCTCGTAACAATAAGCTCTTTATTAAAACTAACTTAGTTGTGTCTTTATCTAAACAGCCCATACTTTTTATTTACTTGCTCTTTATTATCTTGCAAACCTATCCAACAAAACCTACAAAGTACTTCTAGTTTCATACTTGTTATAGGTAAAGCGAACATCAAGCGTGCGTAGAGTTGTATCGGTGGTCGATAGAACTTGAGGGAATATTTGTTCTGCCTTTAGCTCCTCATTGGGTTCGACACTCTTACTTATCGAAAACTGTTGCGATCCCCTATACTTGTGGGTTATCAAGACCTTTTTCTGGCACCATTGTCGGGGAGTCATAGCGTGGGGTGAATATTCTCGTGTGTGCTTGTTTGCTTTATCAGTAAGTAATTTTTATCTGCTGTTCTTAGTTGTTTTGTATCTTTAGTTATGGGTAGGAAACGCAAAATACCAAAAAAATTAGTTGTACCTACTGAACCAATGGTTGAAGAATGATAACCCTCAAGTATAGGGGACCGCAACTATTTTCAGGGTAGAGTATTCAACCCAAATTTATTGATTCGACACAACGGGAGCCAAAGAATATTCTCAAGTATTAGCAGTTGAGTTGTCAATTCAACCACACCTGGAAACTTAATATCTGCAGCAAAGTGTTTAGTAGCAAAGTAATATGATAGTAGTGGAAATGGTAGCAAAAGGTAACGGTAGAAAAAGTAATATTTTTGGTGTTTTGTAGTGATGATAACATAGCAACAGAAAAGTAAATAAGCGAAGAACAATATATGGAAAGCTCGTAGGTAATGGATCGGTGATAGAGAATTATGCCGGATGCAGTTCATCATGTAACAGTCATAACCTAGGGTGACACAGAACTAGCTCCAATTCATCAATGTAATGTAGGCATGTATTCCGAATATAGCCATACGTGCTTATGGAAAAGAACTTGTATGACATCTTTTGTCCTACCCTCCCATGGCAGCGGGGTCCTAGCGGAAACAAAGGGATATTAAGTCCTCCTTTTAATAGAGTACCGGACCAAAGCATTAACACATAGTGAATACATGAACTCCTCAAACTACGGTCATCACCGGGAGTGGTCCCAATTATTGTCACTTCGGGGTTGCCGGATCATAACACATAGTAGGTGACTATAGACTTGCAAGATAGGATCAAGAACTCTCATATATTGATGAAAACATAATAGGTTCATATCTGAAATCATGGCACTCGGGCCCTAGTGAGAAGCATTAAGCATAACAAAGTCATAGCAACATCAATCTCAGAACATAGTGGATACTAGGGATCCAACTCTAACAAAACTAACTTGATTACATGATAAATCTCATCCAACCCATCATCGTCCAGCAAGCCTACGATGGAATTACTCACGCACGGCGGTGAGCATCATGAAATTGGTGATGGAGGACGGTTGATGATGACGATGGCGACGGATTCCCCTCTCCGGAGCCCCGAACAGACTCCAGATCAGCCCTCCAAAGAGGTTTTAGGGCTTGGCGGCGGCTCCGTATCGTAAAACGTGATGAATCCTTCTCTCTGATTTTTTTCTCCCCGAAAGCAAATATATAGAGTTGGAGTTGAGGTCGGAGGAGCTCCAGGGGGCCCACGAGGTAGGGGGCTCACCCCCACCCTCGTGGCTAGGGTGTGGGTCCCCTGGTCTTGATCTTTTGCCAGTATTTTTTATTATTTCCAAAAAGATGCTTCGTGGAGTTTCAGGTCATTCTGAGAACTTTTGTTTCTGCATATAAATAACACCATGGCAATTCTGCTGAAAACAACGTTAGTCCGGGTTAGTTCCATTCAAATCATGCAAGTTAGAGTCCAAAACAAGGGCAAAAGTGTTTGGAAAAGTAGATACGACGGAGACGTATCAAAGAACCACTCAAAATCTATCACACTCCTGGAGCTTATTACTTGGATCATCTTCGATCCCTTTGTGCTCATGCTGTAACCCCAACTAGCTTAGTTGAGGGCAAATCTTTAGATGAGCATGCTTGTTATGTGCGACACCGTATATCTGAAGAAGGGAAACGTTTACTGGATCAAATTCATCATTTGCAATGCTATGCTTGGAATTTATGCGAAATATATGATTATACTTGTTGTTCTAAAGACCCTAAGAAACACCTTCCCTACCAATGTTTGTTTAGTGATAATGGAATCGTATCTTCTTATGCTAAGGGTGTTTATAATTACTATTATGTTCAACAAATTGAAGAATTTGTTGCTTTTAAGGGTGCTTATGAAATTGCTTCTTTGATTGAAAAGTATGATGCTACTCTTTACAAGTCTGAAAATATTGCCATACTTGAGTATTGTTATGATAATTATGCTTCTAATGCCTATGTTAAACCATATATTGAGGACTCCTGCTCTGTCCAAGAAGAGACTAATATTTTGCAGGAGTCTATGGAAGAAGAAATTGATGAAACTGTGAGTTCATTGGATGAAAAAGATGATGAGGAGAGCGAAGAACAAAAGGAGGAAGAGCGGATTAGGTACCCGTGCCCACCTTCTAATGAGAGTAACTCTTCAACTCATACATTGTTTAATTTCCCTTCGTGCTTACCGAAGGATGATTGCTATGATGATTGTTATGATCCCGTTGATTCTCTTGAAATATCCCTTTTTGATGGTGCTTGCTATGCTTGTGGCCAAGATGCCAATATTAATTATGCTTATAGAGATGAACTTGCTATAGTTCCTTATGTTAAACATGAAATTGTTGCTATTGCACCCACGCATGATAGTCCTATTATCTTTTTGAATTCTCCCAACTACACTATATCGGAGAAGTTTACCCTTATTAAGGATTATATTGATGGGTTGTGTTTTACTATTACACATGATGAATTTGATGAATATAATATGCATGTGCTTGCTGCTCCTACTTGCAATTATGATGAGAGAGGAACTATATCTCCACCTCTCTATGTTTCCAACACGAACAAATTGCAAGAAACTATTTATACTATGCATTGGCCTTTACTTTATGTGCATGAATTGTTCTTTTATGACATGCCGATGCATAGGAAGAGAGTTAGACTTCGTCATTACATGATATATGTTACCTTGTGCTCACTACTAAATTACAATCATTGCTAATTCAAATTGGCTTTGATATACCTTGGGATCCGGGTGGATCCATTACTTGAGCACTATATGCCTAGCTTAATGGCTTTAAAGAAAGCGCTGCCAGGGAGACAATCCGGAAGTTTTAGAGAGTCATTTGTTTCTATTGTGTGCTTTTATAAGGTTTAAAAATAAAAATAATGTGCCAAGATTTGCCTTTAGGATGTTTACTTTGCCTGTTGGTTTGTACGGTGCAGGACAGAAACTTTGGCTGTAGTGCACGATTTTACACTTTTTACTGGAACGTCAAACGGTTCTGATTCTTTTTGAACTGTCTTTTTGTACAAATTTTTTATTTTTACTATTTTTTTTAGAATTTTTGGAGTACCATAGGTATGGTGAATGTTCAGATTATTACAGACTGTTCTGTTTTAGACAGATTCTGTTTTTGATGCATAGTTTGCTTGTTTTGATGAAACTATCGATTTATATCAGTGGATTAGGCCATGGAAAAGTTATATTACAGTAGATATAATGCAAAAACAAAATATAAATCGGTTTGCAACAGTACTTAGAGTAGTGATTTGCTTTACTATACTAACGGATCTTACCGAGTTTTCTGTTGAAGTTTTGTGTGGATGAAGTGTTTGATGACCGAGAAGGTCTCGATGTGAGAAGAAGGAAGAGAGACAAGAGCTCAAGCTTGGGGATGCCCGAGGCACCACAAGTAAATATTCAAGGAGACTCAAGCGTCTAAGCTTGGGGATGCCCTGGAAGGCATCCCATCTTTTCTTCAACAAGTATCAGTATGTTTTCGGATTCGTTTCGTTCATGCGATATGTGCAATCTTGGAGCGTATTTTGCATTTAGTTTTCATTTTTCTTTTATGCACCATGATGGTATGAGATAGTCCTTGGTTGATTTATAGAATGCTCATTGCACTTCACTTATATCTTTTGAGTATGGCTTTATAGAATGCTTCATGTGCTTCACTTATATCATTTGAAGTTTGGATTGCCTGTTTCTCGTCACATAAAAAATCGCCATTTGTAGAATGCTCTTTTGCTTCACTTATATTTGTTTGAGCGTGGGCATATCTTTTGTAGAAAGAATTAAACTCTCTTGCTTCACTTATATCTATTTAGAGAGATGACAGGAATTGGTCATTCACATGGTTAGTCATAAAATCCTACATAAAACTTGTAGATCAATGAATATGATATGTTTGATTCCTTGCAATAGTTTTGCGATATAAAGATGGTGATATTAGAGTCATGCTAGTGGGTAGTTGTGGATTAGTAGAAATACTTGTGTTGAGGTTTGTGATTCCCGTAGCATACACGTATGGTGAACCGTTATGTAATGAAGTCAGAGCATGATTTATTTATTGATTGTCTTCCTTATGAGTGGCGGTCGGGGACGAGCGATGGTCTTTTCCTACCAATCTATCCCCCTAGGAGCATGCGTGTAGTACTTTTTTTTGATAGCTAATCGACTTTTGCAATAAGTATGTGAGTTCTTTATGACTAATGTTGAGTCCATGGATTATACGCACTCTCACCCTTCCACCATTGCTAGCCTCTCTAGTACCGCGCAACTTTCGCCGGTACCATAAACCCACCATATACCTTCCTCAAAATATAGCCACCATACCTACCTATCATGGCATTTCCATAGCCATCCGAGATATATTGCTATGCAACTTCCATCATCTTCATATACATGACTTGAGCATCATTGTCATATTGCTTTGCGTGATCGTAAGATAGCTAGCATGATGCTTTCATGGCTTGTCCGTTTTTTGATGTCATTGCTATGCTAGATCATTGCACATCCCGGTACACTGCCGGAGGCATTCATATAGAGTCATATCTTTGTTCTAGATATCGAGTTGTAATATTGAGTTGTGAGTAAATAAAAGTGTGATGATCATCATTATTAAAGCATTGTCCCAGTGAGGAAAGGATGATGGAGACTATGATTCCCCCACAAGTCGGGATGAGACTCCGGACGAAAAATAGAAAAATAAAAAAGGGGAAAAAGGAAAAAAGAGAGAAAGGCCATAAAAAAAGAAGGCCCAAAAAATAATGAGAGAAAAAGAGAGAAGGGACAATGCTACTATCCTTTTCCACACTTGTGCTTCAAAGTAGCACCATGTTCTCCATATAGAGAGTCTCTTATGATATCACTTTCATATACTAGTGGAAATTTTTCATTATGGAACTTGGCTTGTATATTCCGATGATGGGATTCTTCAAATGCCCGAGGTCTTCATGAGCAAGCAAGTTGGATGCACACCCACTTAGTTTCCAGTTTGAGCTTTCATACACTTATAGCTCTTAGTGCATCCGTTGCATGGCAATCCCTACCCACTCACATTGATATCTATTGATGGGCATCTCCATAGCCCGTTGATACGCCTAGTTGATGTGAGACTATCTTCTCCTTTTTGTCATCTCCACAACAACCATTCTATTCCACCTATAGTGCTATATACATGGCTCACGCTCATGTATTGCGTGAAAGTTGAAAAGGTTTGAGAACATCAAAAGTATGAAACAATTGCTTGGCTTGTCATCGGGGTTGTGCATGATTTGAATATTTTGAGTGGTGAAGATGGAGCATAGCCAGACCATATGGTTTTGTAGGGATAACTTTCTTTGGCCATGTTATTTCGAAAAGACATGATTGCTTTATTAGTAGGCTTTAAGTATTATTGTTTTTATGTCAAATGATAGACTATTGCTTTGAATCACTTGTATCTTAATATTCATGCCATGATTAGATATGTGATCAAGATTATGCTAGGTAGCATTCCACATCCAAAATTATATTTTTATCATTTACCTACTGGATGATGAGCAAGAATTAAGCTTGGGGATGTTGATACGTCTCCGTCGTATCTATAATTTTTTATTGTTCCATGCCAATATTCTAAAACTTTCATAAACTTTCGGCAACTTTTTATACTATTTTTGGGGACTAACATATTGATCCAGTGCCCAGTGCCAGTTCCTGTTTGTTGCATGTTTTTGTTTCGCAGAATATCCATATCAAACGAAGTCCAAACAGGATAAAAACGGACGGAGATTATTTTTGGAATATTCGGAGAATATGGGAAGAAAAATCCACGCGAGACAGTGCCCGAGGGAGGCACGCGGCAGGGGGCGCGCCCCTGACCCTCGTGGGGCCCCTGTAAGGCGGTTAATGCCCTTCTCCGGCCGCAAGAAAGCTAATTTTTAGGATAAAATCACGGGGAATATTTCAGTCCAATCGCGGTTAAGGATCTCCATATATATGCGAAACGGTGAAAGGGCAGCCAGGGAGAACGCAGAAACAGAGAGACAGATCCAATCTCGGAGGGGCTCTCGCCCCTCCCATGCCATGGAGACCAAGGACCAGAGGGGAAACCCTTATCCCATCAAGGGAGGAGGTCAAGGAAGAAGAATAAGAAGGGGGGCTCTCTTCCCCTCGCTTCCGGTGGCACTAGAGTGCCACCGGGGGCCATCATCATCACCGCAATCTTCACCAACAACTTCACCGCCATCATCACCAACTCTTTCCCCCTCTATGCAGCGGTGTAACCTATCTCTTACCCGCTGTAATCTATACTTAAACATGGTGCTCAACGCTATATATTATTTCCCAATGATGTATGGCTATCCTATGATGTTTGAGTAGATCCGTTTTGTCCTATGGGTTATTTGATGACCGTGATTGGTTTGAGTTGCATGTTTTATTATTGGTGATGTCCTATGGTGCTCTACGTGTCGTGCAAGCGTGAGGGACTCCCGCTGTAGGGTTTGCAATATGTTCATGATTTGCTTATGGTGGGTGGCGTGAGTGACAGAAGCATATACCCGAGTAAGTAGGTTGTTTGCGTATGGGATAAAGAGGACTTGATACTTTAATGCTATGGTTGGGTTTTACCTTAATGATCTTTAGTAGTTGCGGATGCCTGCTAGAGTTCCAATCATAAGTGCATATGATCCAAGTAGAGAAAGTATGTTAGCTTATGCCTCTTCCTCAAATAAAATTGTAATAATGATTACCGGTCTAGTTATCGATTGCCTAGGGACAAATAACTTTCTCGTAACAATAAGCTCTTTATTAAAACTAACTTAGTTGTGTCTTTATCTAAACAGCCCCTACTTTTAATTTACTTGCTCTTTATTATCTTGCAAACCTATCCAACAACTCCTATAGAGTACTTCTAGTTTCATACGTGTTATAGGTAAAGCGAACATCAAGCGTGCGTAGAGTTGTATCGGTGGTCGATAGAACTTGAGGGAATATTTGTTCTGCCTTTAGCTCCTCGTTGGGTTCGACACTCTTACTTATCGAAAACTGTTGCGATCCCCTATAATTGTGGGTTATCACTAAGCGGGAATACTGCTTGTGCATCCAATTCCATAAACCCCAAAGTTGTTCCATATGAGTCCACCATACCTACCTATATACGGTATCTACCTGCCATTCCAAGTAAATTTGTATGTGCCAAACTCTAAACCTTTAAATAAACATTCTGTTTTCTATGCTCGAATAGCTCATGTATCAACTAAGGTTGCCCGTATCTTCCATGTTAGGCGGGTTATTCTCAAGAGGAGTGGACTCCGCTCCTCACTCACGAGAAAATGGCTGGTCACCGGGATGCCCAGTCTCATGCTTTATGCAAATCAAATCAAAATAATTGCAAACAAAACTCCCCCAGGACTGTTGTTGGTTGGAGGCACTCGTTGTTTCGAGCAAGCCATGGATTGATGCTTGTTGGTGGAGGGGGAGTATAAACTTTACCATTCTGTTTGGGAACCGCCTATAATGTGTGTAGCATGGAAGATATCGGCATCACTTAGTTGTTATGTTGACAATGAAAGTATACCGCTCAAAATATTATTCATGTCTATTTCAAAATCGAGCTCTGGCACCTCTACAAATCCCTGCCTCCCTCTGCGAAGGGCCTATAGATTTACTTTTATGTTGAGTCATCATCCTCTTATTAAAAAGCACCAGTTGGATAGCACCGCTGTCATTTGCATTCATTACTGTTAGTTTACATTGAGTATGACTTGACTGGATCTCTTTTACCATGAATTACAATGTCTAGTCAGTCCTTGATCTTTAAAGGTGCTCTGCTGAAAGTGCGTTATATCGACTAGACGGGGGGTGAATAGGCGATTTTTATGAAATTCTTCACTAAGGAATTTGCCGGTGAGGAAATTCCTTAGCGAAGAACTACTAGCAGCGGAATAAGTACTCAAAAGTAAACATAACAGAATACAAGCATAGTCATCATGATGAAATGAAGACAGGCACAGAGTACAAGAAGCGTAAGCACAAGATAACACAGGATGAAGACAAACAGACTGAAGAAATTGAACTGAGGAAATTGAGAAAGTCTTCAGTCAAAGTCTTCAAACACAGATATGAACAAACACACAACACAGTTATGAGGAAATGAAAGAGTTGAGGGAATAGAACCAGTAAGCTTGGGGAAGACAATGATTTGGTAGACCAGTTCCAACTGTTGTCTCAGTTGTACGTCTGGTTGGAGCGGCTGAGTATTTAAACTCGAGGACACACAGTCCCAGACAACCCAGTCCTGAACACGCAGCTCAGGACACCAAGTCCTCACCGTATTCTCCTTGAACTAAGGTCACACAGACCTCGTCCGATCACTCGTGGTAAGTCTTCAGGTGACTTCCGAACCTTCACAAACTTGGTCACTCGGCGATCCACAATTCCTCTTGGATGCTCTTGACCATGACGCCTAACCGTCTGAAAGAAGCACAGTCTTCAAAGGTAACAAGCATCAGATCCACGCATGATCAATCTCTTCAGTGATGCTCAATCACTTGGGGTTTGTAGGTGTTTGGGTTTGGGTCTTTCCTTACTTGATGATTTTCGCTCAAAGTCCTCGGAGGATGGGCTGCTCTCAAATGACAAGTGTCCATTTCTCTCGGAGCAGCCAACCAGCTAGTGGTTGTAGGGGGCGGCTATTTATAGCCTAGGAAGCAGCCCGACATGATAAGACATAAATGCCCTTCAATGATATGACCGTTAGGTGGATAGATATTTTGGGACAGCTGGCGCATAGCACAGCAACGGTCGGAATTTTGAGTAGCAAAATCCTTAGGGCTATCATGTTCCTCACTGTGTAGGCAATCCGCACTGGCGAATTCCTAAGTCCTCAGTCAGAACAAATTCCTCAGAGACCAGAAGAACTTCATCTCTGTCACTGAAGAATATGACTGGACTGTATGAGATTTCCAATGGCTTCACTCGAAGGGATTGGTAGGTGTAGGATTTTGAGTTGAGCATCACATGGAAATTTTTCCTTAGTATTTCCTCGACCCCCTTTAACAGTACGGTGTTTCCTATGGCTCAAGAAAGAGAAAATTAAACTACGAAAACAAAAGTCTTCACCCTTCATGTTCCTCGAATGAATACCAAGTCTTCAAGGTCACACCAATTTCTTCACTTTCAAAGTCTTCAGAAAGTCTTCAGAGATCCAAAGTCTTCAGTCGAAGAACTTCATTTTAGGGGTCGACTTTCTCTGTAAATATCAAGCTCCTCATAGACTTATAGACCTGTGTACACTCACAAACGCATTAGTCCCTTAACCTATAAGTCTTCAATACACCAAAATCACTAAGGGGCACTGGAGGCACTTACAATCTCCCCCTTTTTGGTGATTGATGACAATATAGGTTAAGTTTTCAACGGGGATAAACATATGAAGTGTAAGTACTGATATTGCGGAATTTGATTGCAAGATATAGAAGAACTCCCCCTAAAGATGTGCATAGTGAGGAATTTGCTTTTGAAGCAATGCACACTTGAAGAGTTGAATCATGGAGATCTCCCCCTATATCTTGTAATTCATACACGCATTTGACATATAACAGTGAAGAATTTGAAATGCATGATGAAATATGGTGACTGATGTAATTCAGCATGCGTGCATTAGCATATATGAGGAATAAGCATGCAAAAAAACATATCAAAAGTATCAGAGCACCATCGGGTTTAAGTTCACAACTCGATCCAATAAAGTCTCAGAAGAATGAGAGTTGTAACTTAAAAAGAAACACCCATATAGAAAGACCCGCTTGAAGACTAACTCAAAATTCTCCCCCTTTGTCATCAAATGACCAAAAGGATCGAATATGAGGACTAACGCCCCTGAAGAATATCAAGTTGATGAAGGAGCGCCAGCGTTGTTGGGGTCGTTTGTTGTAGTAGGGCATGCCGTAGTGTCGTCCAAGTCTTCATTTTCATCAGTGTCGCGCGATGAAGAATATGAGCTGGCCACCAAGGAAGGAACCTTGACCTTCTTGAATTTCTTCGGTGGAGGTGCAGACCAGTCAAAGTCTTCCTTGAGACCCATTTTCTTTAGATCTTCTTCACCATACAGATGTGACAGTATTGCCCAGGTGCGACTGAAGACTTCATGGAGGTAGTAATGGTTTTTCTTCGCTGCATTGTGTGTAGCAGTCATGTTGTGAAAAAATGAACCAAACTAACGCTTAACCCATTTATGATTTCGATCCACCTTCTGGTGAAGACTAAGCAGAAGCTCATGATCAGTCATCACACGAGGAGCAGTGGCTTGAGGACTAGACTTGGGTGCATTGGCGGAGTCATGTGTGGCAGAGCCATCATTGGTGGAATAAGAGGCAGCTTTGTGAAACTATCCATCCAATGGACGAATGCCTTCATCTATAACAGCTGGTGCCTTGCCCTTTTTATCAACTGAGGAATAGGTCCGCTTGAGGACTTCAATTGGGGGCAAGTAGCTGAGGTGATTCTGAAAATTAGCTTTGTAGTTGAGTGAAGACCTTGTCCTAAGGAATCTCATAATCCAAGGTGCATAAGGCTTCAGCTCAAACAGAGACAGTGCAACATTTGCCAGAGTCCTCATGAAGAAATCATGATAATTGACAGGAATGCCATGAACGATATCGAATACCAGATTCTTCATGATGCCAACAATTTCCTCATCAGATGAGTCGTGGCCTTTGATAGGACTCATCGTCCTCGTAAGAATACGGTAGACAGTTCTGGGCACATAAAGTAATTCCTTCACGAGGAATTTGGTTCGTGGGGCTTGACCTGGCTTCAAAGGTTTCATCAGAACTTGCATGTAGTGATTTGTAAGCTCAGGTTCACTGTAGATGCAACGAGCTTCTTTAAGGGGAGGACTGAGTGGTAAGGCACGAAGCAATTCAGTAGATGGTGTTGTGTAGTGAGTGTTCTCAGACATCCAGTCCAGCACCCATGAATTGACATCTTCATAATCTCCTGTGATGTGCAGCGTCGCATAAAATTGAAGAATCAGTTCTTCATTCCAATCACAGATGTCAGAGCAAAAGTTTAACAGTCCAGCGTCGTGAAGAACACTGAGGACTGGCACAAAACACGGCAGAGATTCCATATCCACGTGAGGAATGTGCTCATGGTAGAAGATTTTCTCTTTGTTGAACAACACCGAGGAATAGAAATTTGCTTGACTAGCAGTCCAGAAACGCCTCTTCCTTATACGAGCAGAATCATATGGATTGTAGTCTTCGAAGAATATGTGCTCACTGAAGAAATCATCAGCCTTGAACTTTTGCTTGCGTGAGAATGGATCCTTTGGCTTGGGCAGAGGAGTGTCAGTAAGTTGCATCATGACCTCAGGAATCGCAATCTCAGGTTCTTCAGGCTGAGGAATTTCTGGTTCCTCTTCAGTGGCAGTCTGTGTCTTCAGATGTTCAGCAGTAGCAGTTTCTTTAGCACTAGTGGCTGGAATTTCCTCACGTACAGATGAAGTGGGGTGAGTTTCTTCAGAGCCCATTTGAACAGTTTGTGCAGGGGACTGAGGTATTTGCTGCAACAGTGTGAACATTGGAGAGTTTGGATGCTGACTTTCCCAGAATTCATCACTCATCACTAATGTGGAGCAGCCAACGTCCACATCTTCATCTTCTATTTCTTCAACGCTACCCTCTTCGGCTGTGAACTGAGGCATAGGCGAGGAGATAACAGGTGTTGAAGGGATCGTATCCACTTCAATTTCTTCATCAATCTGCTCTGACGAAGCAGCAGAATGATTTTCTTCATCAGATCCGCTAGGGATCTCATATTCTTCACCAAAAGGAACAAGGTCCTTTGATGGCATGGTTGAGATTGGAACAACATCAATGGGATTAGCAAATGAACTGGTCAAAGGCTTCATCTTCTTCGGAGCTGAAGAATCTGAAGTAGCTGATGCTTTCCTTTTCTTCACTGTTGCACGCTCTGCAGTCTTGGTCTTCTTTACATCTGATGCAGATGGAAGGATCGGAGTTGGTGTTGGCGCAGGAGGTGTAGAAGAATCTGGTTGATTTTCTTCAAGCACAACTGATGCAGTTGCCCTGATTTCTTCAGTTTTTCAGGCGCACCACTAGTGGATGCCCTGGCAATTGCTTCAGCGGCTGGAATGCAGTCATCAGCCCTGAAACTCACATTTTCTTTAGCAGCCTGATTTTCATCAGCGGTGCTGGCATGTTCTTCAGTAGGCTGAGCAGATGCTTCAGCCTGAGGAATTTCCTGTTGCGTTGGGGCAGCAATATTGGAAGTGAAGTTATCAGCAAGTCTCACAAAACGAATCTTGGCTCCAAGCCAATCAGCGCGATATGCGTCAAAGTCATCACTGAGTTTCTTGATCTCAGTTTGAATAGCGACAAGTTCTTCAGTTGTCATAGAGACAACGTTTTTCTTCAGATAGCGCTCCTTCTTGTACTGCGCTTTCTTGATCTGCCTGGCCTTCTCAAATTTCCATTTTTCTTCTTGAATGAAGTGGGTCAGCATGTGACTTTGGCCAGGAGTCAGCTTGAAATCAGGCATGGGAGTGTTGGGGTTCTTGTGCCAAACATCAATGTATTCGAGGATCAACTTGGGATCCAAAAGCAGTGGCACATCTGTTCCCTTGGCTCTAGCGGCCTTGACTTGCCTATCTCTGATGATTTCAGCAAGTTCATCATCATCAGCTTCGTCTTCTTCAGACGGCACTTGGAAGGCGACCTGCTTCTTCTGAGGACTAGGGCGAGGACCTCGTCCAGCAGTAGCCTTTGTCTTCAGTAGAGAGGGTCCCGTTGAGGAATTTGGTGCAGCTGAGGAACTAGCTGAAGCTCCTGAGGCAATTGAGACGCCTGTGGTCCTTTGACACGTGGCGAGATGCACAGGTGCAGAGGACTTTGTCGGAGCGGCCAAAGACTTTGGCGGAGGAGCTGAGGACTTTTGTGGAGCAGGAGCAGCATGAGGAATTGGCCGTGAGGGCTTTGAGGATTCTGGCCGTGAGGGCATTGCTGAGGAACTTGGCCTTGAGGGCACTGTTGGTGAAGCACCTGGCTTGCGCGCAGGCTTCTTGGACATAGCCTTCTTCGGCTTGACAGCAGAGGCCTCAGCAGAGGCAGCAGCAGCAGAGTCTTCATTGAATTTCCTCACTGCTTCTCTGGCTTGCTTAGCCAACTTGGCTTGGCGCTTGGCCCATTCATCAGGATAGTCCTCACCGCTTTGAGGCTGATGGGATCAGCTATTTGGCCATGTGCCAATGGAGGTCTTGGGCATGGAGGATTGAGTGCGAATTTCTTCATGTACTTGGGAGTAACATACCTGTACTCCCTCCACTCCCTTGCCCATCTCCTTTCTATCCTCTATATGCGCACCTTGCGCTGATTTTTGTCCTCTTTTCCAAACTTGGCCTCATCAGGAGTGCAGTAATCCTTGTATATGTCATCAGGGATTTCAAACGCTGTGTTGACCTCAGCCATCTTTCCTCCTTTCTATGGCTTCTTACCGTCGGCCATTTTCTTCAGTTGAGGAATTTGAACAATTGAATTTTCTGAAGAAGTATGCAACTTTTCTTCGAGGAACGCTGCAAATGAGTTAAGTTGATGAGAACCTAGAGATTCAGCAGCTGACATGAGTACCTGTGAACAGAGTATAGTTGCGAGGAATTTGGAGAGGTCATATGCGTTCTCAGAAGGTTTTGTAAAAAGAACAAGTTTGAGGAATTTGACCAGATGAGTCTTGAAGAATTTCACTAAGCGTTCTTTGTCTTAGGTTCCAGAGATGTGTAGATCAAAAATCCACACATTTGAGGAATCTTGAAGAAAAACATAGCTTAGAGAAACGAATCAAGAACAGATGATATGAGAGGTGTTTTAGTGTGTGAAGATATGAAGAAAAACACCTTTGAAGATTTTGTATATATTCATTTGAATCAATGAGGGCGGTAAAAATAACTTTTAATTAACCTGGATGAAGAACACAACGAACAGTGAGGTGGAGAGGTGAAGTTCGTCTATGTAGATCTTCCACGCCCTAACTTGGCGGAGGAAGACGGCCACGGCGGCGGCGGAGTGAAGATTTCCGCGGCCGGCGTGAGTACGGCGACGACGAGGTCGAGGCAGTGAAGCTCTTCCTCACCGGTGACGATGAAGTAGCGGCGGCGCTAGGGTTTGAGAAGCTCGAGCTGGAGAGAGGTCGAGCGGAGTAAAAGAAGTGAGGAAGGGGAAGAGGGGTTTTTATAGCCACGGTGAAAAACTGTTCGCCCGAAGAAATTGGACGAACGTGCCCCTGACCCTTCTCATTCGCTTGACATGTGTCACCCACATACTGGGAGGTGGAGATCGTGCGCGATCGTGGGTGAAAGGATAAGTGTATCGTGGGATGCGGAACGGTTTGAGCGGCAAAGCCGAAAATTTAGATAAGATAGGTTTTAAAGTTCCGTTTGCAATTTCTTCAGCTGACAAGGACACAGTGAAGATATTGAACGAGTTTCAAATAGAACGCACATGAAGAATTTGTGAACAGATTGGGTTGAGTATAGCATAGAGGGGGAAAGGGTCTGATCACATTCACTTAGCAGAAAAAAAGACCAACTTGAAGAATTAGCAATAAGTGAATGCTGTAGAGGACATAAACTCATTTATATATATAGCCAATGAAGAAAAACGATGGAAACAGTGAAGACAATGCAAAGTTGAAGAATATGAACAACTGAGGAATTTCAACTTTTGGTGGTGGCGTGACCCACTGTATAAGAATGATGATTTCAGACACCGCATACAATTATCGTAGGGTTCTGAGAATCAATTCTTCGTTAATTTCTTCACACTTAGAGTGTTATTCTTCATTGATTGAAGAAAAACGTTTCTTCATGTGTTGCACATCTAAGTCATCAGTTTTGCATAAGTGTTAGGATGAGTGTCCTTTTCAAAGAACATTCGAAGATTCTAGGATATTTAGCTCACACCGCAACTTGCTAAATCTCTTCTCATCCAAGGGCTTTGTGAAGATATTGGCTAGCTGTTATTCAGTCTTCACATGCTCAATAGAAATGTCGCCCTTCAACACATGATCACGAAGAAAATGATGACGAATCTGAATGTGCTTAGTCTTCGAGTGCTGAACTGGGTTGTGAGCAATCTTGATGGAACTCTCATTGTCACAGAAGAGAGGCACATTCTTCATGTTGACGCCATAGTCCTTGAGAGTTTGCTTCATCCATAGAAATTGAGCACAGCAACAACCAACGGCAATGTACTCAGCTTCAGCAGTAGATAGTGATACACAGTTCTGTTTCTTCGAGGACCAACAAACCAAAGATCGTCCGAGGAAATGACATGTACCAGATGTTGACTTGCGGTCCACACGATCATCAGCATAGTCAGAGTCAGAATATCCAATGAGATCAAAAGCCGAGCCCTTGGGGTACCATAATCCAAGTGTTGGTGTGTGAGCTAGATATCGAAGAATATGCTTCACAGCCTTATGGTGTGATTCCTTCGGTGTAGCTTGAAATCGGGCACACATGCAAACACTAAGCATTATGTCTGGCCTAGATGCACATAAGTACAATAAAGAACCAATCATGGAGCGGTATACCTTATGATCGAAGTCAATACCATTTTCATCAGTGCACAGATGGCCATTTGTGGGCATAGGAATTTTGACGCCTTTGCAATCTTGCATGCCGAATTTCCACAGTACATCCTTGAGGTATTTCTCCTGAGATATGAATATGCCATTGCGTTGTTGATGAATTTGAAGACCTAAGAAGAATTTCAAATCTCCCATCATAGACATTTGATATTCTTCACTCATCATATAGGCAAATTCATCACTATAACGTTGGTCAGTACAGCCAAAGATAATATCATCAACATATATTTGGCACATAAACAATTCACCATCATAAGATTTAGTGAAAAGAGTAGGGTCGAGTGAACCGGGTTTGAAGCCTTTCTTCATGCAGAATTCCTTCAAGGTATCATACCACGCCCATGGGGCCTGCTTGAGGCCATAGAGGGCCTTGTTGAGTCTGAAGACTTTGTCAGGATTCTTCGGATCTTCAAAACCTGGGGGTTAAGCAACATATACTTCTTCCTCAAGCTTACCATTGAGGAATGCACTTTTCACATCCATTTGATATAAAATGATATCATGATGGTTAGCATAAGCAAGTAATATGCGAATAGCCTCAAGTCTAGCAACAGGTGCAAAAGTTTCATCGAAGTCAATTCCTTCAACCTGTGTGTAGCCTTGAGCTATGAGCCGTGCCTTATTCCTTACCACAAGGTCATTTTCATCTTGCTTGTTGCGGTAGATCCACTTTGTGCCAATGATATTGTGCTTGCGAGGATCTGGACGTTTGACCAGTTCCCAGACATTGTTGAGCTCGAACTGATGTAGTTCTTCTTGCATGGCCTGAATCCACTCAGGCTCCAGAAATGCTTCATCTATCTTAGTGGGCTCTGTGATAAAGACAAAAGCATAGTGCCCACAAAAGTTAGATAAATGTGAAGCTTTTGAGCGTGTGAGAGGACCTGGCGCTTTGATGACATTGACGATCTTTTCAACTTGCACTTCTTTTGCAATGTGAGGATGAGCTGGTTGTCGTTGAGGAATTTGACCAGAATTCTTTTCAGCACCATTTTCTTCAGTATTTTCTTCAGGTGCATTAGCTCGACGTTCTTCATGTTCTAGAATGAATTCTTCAGTAGGAATGACATCCTCAGTAGCCTTGAACTTGATAGTTTCCTCAGGTGCCGGTTCATCTATCATAGTAGGTAGGTGCTCTCTTTGTGAGCCATTAGTTTCATCGAACCGCACATCTACAGTTTCAACAACCTTGTGAAGAACGTTGTTGAAGACTCTTTAGGTGTGCGAGTCCTTTCCGTAACCAAGCGTAAAACCTTCATGTGCTTTCGGTGCAAATTTTGATTGTGATGAGGATCTCTAATCCAACATTTAGCACCGAAGACTTTGAAATAACTTACATTGGGTTTCTTATCAGTGAGGAGTTCATAGGAAGTCTTCTTGAAGAATTTGTGAAGATATACTCTGTTGATGATGTTGCACGCAGTATCAATTGCCTCAATCCAAAACCGACGAGGCGTTTTGTATTCATCAAGCATAGTGCGAGCCATCTCAGCAAGAGTCCTGTTCTTGCGCTCCACGACGCCATTCTGCTGAGGAGTGTAAGGAGAAGACAACTCATGAGTAATACCAAGTTCATCAAGATAGTCATCTAGATCAGAATTCTTGAACTCAGTTCCATTGTCACTTCTGATGTGCTTGATCTTCACACCAAAGTTGGTTGAAGCCCTCGAGGAAAATCGTTTGAAGACTTCCTGCACTTCATGTTTGTAAGTAACAATGTGTACCCATGTGTATCGAGAGTAATCATCAACAATAACAAAGCCATATTGAGATGCATCATTTGAAACAACAGAATAATGGTTAGGACTGAAGAGATCCATGTGAAGCAATTCAAATGGACGAGTAGTGGTCATGATAGTCTTCGCTGGATGCTTGGCCTTTGTCATCTTCCTAGCTTCACAGGCTCCGCATAGGTGATCCTTGAGGATTTTGACATTCTCGATGTCGATGACATGCTTATTCTTCGCAAGCATGTGCAAATTCCTCACGCCTGCATGACCAAGTCGTCGATGCCAGAGCTAGCCTTCTGAAGCTTTTGCAAGTAGGCACACGGCTGGTTGTGGTCCTGTAGAGAAATCAACAATATACAGGTCTCCTCTCCTAAAGCCTTCGAAGACTTTGGAATTGTCAGCTTCCATAACCACAACACAACGGTACTTGCCAAAGACAACAACCATATCAAGATCACAAAGCATTGAGACAGACATAAGGTTGTATCCTAAGGACTCAACAAGCATGACTTTGTCCATGTGTCGATCCTTTGTGATCGCAACCTTACCTAGACCCAATACTTGACTTTTGCCTTTGTCGGCAAAGATGATATGCTTCAGATGCGATGGAGATAATGGAGCATCCATCAATAGATTCTTGTCACCAGTCATGTGATTTGTACATCCACTATCGATGACCCACTCAGTGGCTTTGGGTTGATCATCCTACAGATGAATTAGTGCAGCTTACAAACTCATATACTTCATTAGTGAAGAATATGACATCAATTCATCAGATCAATTTCATCAACCAAAAGAACAGATAAAGCAGTATGAGGACGTGAGAAATAAAAGTTCATTTCTTCATGATTAGCCTGCATCCTTTCAGGCATGCTCAGGTCTCCAGCAAATTCTTCAGACGATTACGTACGTCTGGAGACCTGACCCTGCAGAAGAGATTAGTTCTTTTTTTCACCACCCACATCTGAAGGGGTGGCAAAGAGTTCATCATTCTGCGAGCTCCATAAGAGAAAGGTGGCATAGATGCCAGTCCATTTCGTTTCACATAAGAGGGGTTAGAGTAAGCATAAGAGTAAGCAGAGAAATTCTTCGAGGACTTATGGACATAATGATTTGAAGAATAATGCACATATCCATAATCCTTAGATCTTCCCTGCGAAACAGAAGGGTTAGCACGATGATGTTCATATGAGGACTTTGATCCTTTTGAGGAATATGATTCATGTGAGGAGTTTGGTCCGTATGAAGACTTGGATCCATATGAAGAATTTGGTCCATATGAAGAATTTGATCTGGGATTCCTATTCTTCACAGGTGGCGTCATGATGACATTCACCTGAAGATTTTCAAGGCATCTTTTGGGAACCCAGATTTTCTTTTCTTCATAGGAGGACCGTTCCTGCAGTTAGTGCCAACATATCTAGCAAATACTTCACCATTCTGATTTTTGAACAGTTTATAGTTGGAGTCAAATGACTCATCATCAGAATGAGGAGATTCACACGCAAATCCAGATAAGTTAGATGGATCAACTAGAGGTCCCTTTGCAGCAACCCATGTAGTTTTGGGGTACTGCTCAGGCTTCCAATATGTACCATCAGCATTAAGTTTCCTCTCAAAGGCAATACCCTCTTTCCTAGGGTTCCTGTTGAGGATCTGCTTTTTAAGCACATCACAAAGAGTCTGATGCCCTTTGAGGCTTTTGTACATGCCTGTCATGTACAATTCCTTCAGCCCTGCATCATCAGTGATACTAGCAGTGTCCTCAGATGAGGAATTAGTGATAGCAAAGGCATGTGAAGAATTTGAAACATTAGCAGCATTTGAACATTCAGGTGAAGAATTAGCAGATTCACGTTCAATGCATTTCAAACAAGGAGGAACAAATTCTTCCTGAGAAGCGTTGATTTGTTGAGCAAGTAATGAATCACGCTCCTTCTGAAGATCTTCATAACTCACCCTTAGCTTCTCAAGGTCTTGCTTTATTTGAAAAAATTCATAAGAAAGCTTCTCATGATCAGATAAGAGAGTGTTATGATGACCTTGAAGAGTGTCATACTTAGTATGAAGTCTCTGAAGACTTTCAGCCAAAGCTTTTGACTGATCCATTTCTTCACCCAACATATCATCGCTCTTATTTAGCATGTAGTGAACTTTTTCCAAAGCTCTTTGTTGTTTAGTGGCAAGGGAAGCAAGTTTGACATAGCTGGGTCCAAATTCATCACCAGATTCATCATCACTAGACTCGGATAGGTAGCATTCAGTTACCTTAGCATCTTTTGCCATAAGGCATGATGCAGAAGATGATGATTCTGGTTCGAATGTCATCGCTTTGAGATATTCCTTGAAGTCCTCAAACCAAGGATCATGACAGATTCAATGACCTTCATAGATCTCAGAGAGACGGTCCCAGATAAGCTTCGCATGATCGAGATGCGTGATATTCCTGCACTGATTTTGAGACAAACAGGAGCAGATGACGTCCTTCGTCGTGAGGTTGAGAAGAGTGTACTTGCGAATGTCATCTGCTTCCGCCATCTTGCACAGATCGGTCAGACCAATCTCAGTGACGGTCCACAGCTCGCTGTTCATCGCCATGAGGCGCTTCTTCATCATGGCCTTCCACTTGGGATACTCATGACCGTCAAAGATGGGGCATGTCACTTTCTTCATACCTGCGGTCAACATAACTAAAACTCCAGGTGGTTAAACCAAAATCACACAGAACAAGGGAGTACCTCGCTCTGATACCAATTGAAAGTGCGTTATATCGACTAGAGGGGGTGAATAGGTGATTTTTATGAAATTCTTCACTGAGGAATTTGCCGGTGAGGAAATTCCTTAGTGAAGAACTACTAGCAGTGGAATACGTACTCAAAAGTAAACATAAGGGAATACAAGCATAGTCATCATGATGAAATGAAGACAAGCACAGAGTACAGGAAGCGTAAGCACAGGATAACACATGATGAAGACAAACAAACTGAAGAAATTGAACTGAGGAAATTGAGGAAGTCTTCAGTCAAAGTCTTCAAACACAGATATGAACAAACACACAACACAGTTATGAGGAAATGAAAGAGTTGAGGGAATAGAACCAGTAAGCTTGGTGAAGACAATGATTTGGTAGACCAGTTCCAACTGCTGTCTCAGTTGTACGTCTGGTTGGAGCGGCTGAGTATTTAAACTCGAGGACACACAGTCCCAGACAACCCAGTCCTGAACACGCAGCTCAGGACACCAAGTCCTCACCGTATTCTCCTTGAACTAAGGTCACACAGACCTCGTCCGATCACTTGTGGTAAGTCTTCAGGTGACTTCCGAACCTTCACAAACTTGGTCACTCGGCGATCCACAATTCCTCTTGGATGCTCTTGACCATGACGCCTAACCGTCTGAAAGAAGCACAGTCTTCAAAGGTAACAAGCATCAGATCCACGCATGATCAATCTCTTCAGTGATGCTCAATCACTTGGGGTTTGTAGGTGTTTGGGTTTGGGTCTTTCCTTACTTGATGATTTTCGCTCAAAGTCCTCGAAGGATGGGCTGCTCTCAAATGACAAGTGCCCATTTCTCTCGGAGCAGCCAACCAGCTAGTGGTTGTAGGGGGCGGCTATTTATAGCCTAGGAAGCAGCCCGACATGATAAGACATAAATGCCCTTCAATGATATGACCGTTAGGTGGATAGATATTTTGGGACAGCTGGCGCATAGCACAACAACGGTCGGAATTTTGAGTAGCAAAATCCTCAGGGCTATCATGTTCCTCACTGTGTAGGCAATCCGCACTGGCGAATTCCTAAGTCCTCAGTCAGAACAAATTCCTCAGAGACCAGAAGAACTTCATCTCTGTCACTGAAGAATATGACTGGACTGTATGAGATTTCCAATGGCTTCACTCGAAGGGATTGGTAGGTGTAGGATTTTGAGTTGAGCATCACATGGAAATTTTTCCTTAGTATTTCCTCGACCCCCTTTAACAGTACGGTGTTTCCTATGGCTCAAGAAAGAGAAAATTAAACTACGAAAACAAAAGTCTTCACGCTTCATGTTCCTCGAATGAATACCAAGTCTTCAAGGTCACACCAATTTCTTCACTTTCAAAGTCTTCAGAGATCCAAAGTCTTCAGTCGAAGAACTTCATTTTTGGACTCTAACTTGCATGATTTGAATGGAACTAACCCGGGCTAACGCTGTTTTTAGCAGAATTGCCATGGTGTTATTTATGTGCAGAAACAAAAGTTCTCGGAATGACCTAAAACTCCACGGAGCGTCTTTTTGGAAATAATAAAAAATACTGGCAAAAGATCAAGACCAGGGGGCCCACACCCTAGCCACGAGGGTGGGGGGCGCGCCCCTACCTCATGGGCCCCCTGGAGCTCCTCCGACCTCAACTCCAACTCTATATATTTGCTTTCGGGGAGAAAAAAATCAGAGAGAAGGATTCATCGCGTTTTACGATACGGAGCCGCCACCAAGCCCTAAAACCTCTCGGAAGGGCTGATCTGGAGTCCGTTCGGGGCTCCGGAGAGGGGAATCCATCGCCATCGTCATCATCAACCATCCTCCATCACCAATTTCATGATGCTCACTGCCGTGCGTGAGTAATTCCATCGTAGGCTTGCTGGACGGTGATGGGTTGGATGAGATTTATCATTTAAACGAGTTAGTTTTGTTAGGGTTTGATCCCTAGTATCCACTATGTTCTGAGATTGATGTTGCTATGACTTTGCTATGCTTAATGCTTGTCACTAGGGCCCGAGTGCCATGATTTCAGATCTGAACCTATTATGTTTTCATCAATATATGAGAGTTCTTGATCCTATCTCGCAAGTCTATAGTCACCTACTATGTGTTATGATCCGGCAACCCCGAAGTGACAATAATCGGGACCACTCCCGGTGATGACCGTAGTTTGAGGAGTTCATGTATTCACTATGTGTTAATGATTTGGCCCGGTACTCTATTAAAAGGAGGCCTTAATATCCCTTAGTTTCCAATAGGACCCCGCTGCCACGGGAGGGTAGGACAAAAGATGTCATGCAAGTTCTTTCCATAAGCACGTGTGACTATATTCAGAATACATGCCTACATTACATTGATGAATTGGAGCCAGTTCTGTGTCACCCTAGGTTATGACTGTTACATGATCGATCGCATCCAACATAATTCTCTATCACCGATCCATTGCCTACGAGCTTTTCATATATCGTTCTTCGCTTATTTACTTTTTAGTTGCTATTGTTATCATCACTATAAAACACCAAAAATATTACTTCTGCTACCGTTACCTTTTACCACCGTTACCACTACTATCATATTACTTTGCTACTAAACACTTTTGGCTCCCCTTGTGTCGAATCAATAAATTTGGGTTGAATACTCTACCCTCGAAAACTGTTGCAATCCCCTATACTTGTGGGTTATCATCCGCCCAAGGTGATATTTGGAACGCACCTTGGCGTGCTTCCAATATTTTGTTGCCAATTAGTCTTTCCCGGTGATCGCATCAAGAGAGATATCTTGTCATGTTAGGACAAGCGAAACATCCTCATCGTGCTTAAAGTTGCTTGCGTGAATTGCCTTCTTCTTCGAGCAGCCAACGACCTCCAATTGATCGAAATCAGTATCTTGGCCGGACTGATGATTAAAAAGCAAAAACAATGTGCCAGCTAAATCGACATCACGTGTCCCAGACTAATACATAATCGCATTAAGAAATGATTCTTCATTGAAGGCCAACCCTCCAAATTCATAAAATCTTCGCTATATCACACACATTGCGCATTTTCCAACTATTTTCCATGTTCACCTCACATTTAATCAAACAAAAACCGAATACAAGGAAAATGATTGATCTTTATACCTCATCACTGTATCTTGTGCGGCGTATGACTGGAAAGGTGACCCACTTTTGCCTCTGGAGCGAAGCGAGGTGGGGGAGGGTCGCGGGCACCTACTTTCCCCGTCTTCTTCCTCTACCCCTTTGGCACATGTGGGGGGATGCCGCCGCCTTCATGCAACATCATATGCATTGTCACCACTTTGCCAAACTCTTCAGCGGTAATGTGGACGAGGTGTTGGCCTAGGCGGAGGCGGCTGGCCGTCAAAGGCACATGAGCTTCCGGAGGAATGGAATCCTGCTCCAAAACAATGGAATCATACGCGAGGGTCGAGGTGCCATCCAAGCCGTCACCGACCATGACTAGGGAAGGTCGAAAGCGGTGCTATGACGTGGGAGTGGAGGCGGCACAAGCGGGAAGAGTAGCGGGAGGGGAAGATGTGATTTGCGTCAAGCCGTATTCTGGATGGAGCGCGCTCCAACCCTCCCCCTCAATGCCAAATATGGAGGCTCGCAGGCTCATCTTGGAGCGTGATTCAAACAGTATGATGATCGAGGGTGGAATGGCGACTCTGCTAGTGTCCTTTTCGATCAAAATCATCATAGTGGTGGTTATAATGGTGATTGACCGATATGGAGGCTCTACTAGAGTTGCTCTAAGCCCACCATAGCCCCTTGTAAAAAACTGAGAACAAATTATGTAGTACCAAAAGGCGCATTTTCTTGCATTGTATATTTCGTTCTATCTCTCGCTCTCTCCAGGTTTTTTTCCATTTTCAAGATTGAATAAGTGAAGTCATACTTTGGCGGTGCGGCGAGGAAATGAACATGGCTTGGAACTTCTAAAAAAGGTATCATTTGACGTGTTGGCAATGGTACGTGTATCAGAGTTTAGAGGGACCCGTGGATTCCTAGGGGACCTTTGTTTGGTTCTATCATGCTAAAAATGACGATGCAAACTTAATAGAGTCTCCGATTTTCTGGACATTAATGGAACTTGAAGAGTGGAATTATTGAACCAACACTTTATTGCCGTGGGTGTGTTGGCTATCCGTAAAATTCACACGTCCACTTATTAGCAAGAGATTTTATTGCTTGGCAGCCAGATTCCAGAGGTTGCTTCAGCGTCCGCAGTGCCTATAAGCTCGCAATGGAACAACATGAAGAGACCTTCTCGGTGGGGTTTTTTCTAGTTCTAATCCCAATGGTGATAGAAGTTTTTGGAACTTAATCTGGCGTGCCACAGTTCCACATCGCATGCGATCACATGCATGAAAAAGGTTGGGGCAGGTGCACTATCGACCATGCAATGTACATGGGCGTGACATATACCCTGGCAGGCCTCCTGCTTGTTGTGTGGCGCTGCTATTGATGACACATCTCATGCATTGCTTACATGTGACATGGCGGCTGCACTTTGAGATTCCACGGGCGAGATTTTGCCAATACCACCGAAGGAACATGTGGCGAATACAAGTCCGGAATGTCTGCTGCATCTGTTAGCCATGCAAGATAGCAGTGCTAGAGATATGATTCTGATGTTGCTATGGAGAGTGTGGAATCCTCCGAATGACCTTACACATGGAAAATCTATTCCGCCGACCGAAGTTTCAGGTGACTCTTTGAACAATTATTTGAACTCCATACGAGATGTGAAGGTCCCGAGTGTCGAGGAGATGTTAAAGGGCAAGACCCTTATGGATGCTCCCGTTCCGGTGCGGGTAGAGATACCGAAGCCGACTGAGCCATTTTGGTCTTTGCCTTCGCCCAGCTGGCTCGCCCTCTCAGTGGATGGCTCCTTCTCCTTGGAGGATGGGTCCGCTCGAGCGGGTAAGATCCTTCGTGAAAACAATGGTGGTGTTATCCCTGCAGCTCATCACGCGCTCTTCTTCAGGAACAATGCACTGGAGGCAGAAATGCTAGCAATGCAAGATGGAATGGCCTTGGCCATTCAATGCTCTAATCTCCCTATTTTGGTGCAGTCCGACTTGGTGGGCTCTGTCTCTCTCTTTATTGTCAAAATATCCCTTGTCAAATCGTCTTGTGGTCACTTGTTAGAGGAGATTAAGTTGCTCATGTTGAAGCATGAGTTTGTTTCAGTTAAGATAGCCCGCTACAAAATAGAGTTTCTCTCTGTCTTGATAATTAGGCTTGCATGGCTCTCAGTACCGCTTGTTGGTTATAGTGAGGACCGCCTTTTATTCTAGATCTTGTCTCAACGGACTGTAATCTGAGTGCTTTGGGATAAAATTCTTTTACCCTTGCAGAAAGAAAGTCATACTAAATTTCTTATGGTAATTCTACCGAGCGAACGTGCTCCAGTGATTCCGTGTGCACCCCTTGATTCAACAAGCGGTCGCACGCGTGCCATGATCACAACGATGCATGATATCATCAAAAATCGATCGCATTGCACATGCGGATGAGTCATGCAAAATTTGAAAGATCGAGAAATGGTTGGGATGGTTGGCAAGGGAGAACATGGAGTTTCTTAGCTCGGGTTCAGTAAAAAAAACATTAAAAAATATTTCAAGTGCTTGCAAAGCTTTATCATGGAATTACATCCGCGGAAGTCATGGCAAAAAATAAAATAATTGATGCTCCGAAGATGCTATTTTCAAAAGCATTTTGAAGCACTGATTTTATCTTTTTTGTCGGGACTTCCACAAATGTGATATGCCGATGAAAATTTGCAAGCACTCGAAACATTTATTGATGTTTGCCCACAAAAAAAAAATCAGAATTGTATTTTTTTTGATTTTACTGTTCATGCCAAGAGCATTTGAGCGTAGATTAGGACTTTCGTAGTAATTCCTTTCTGTTTTCTTTCTTTAACCTTCGGTATATAAAATTCGCACGGGATCACGAGGCCGGATGCCACCGGGCACGCGCGAGCCCGTGGCGGGATCCAGGTCGGACCGGATAAACTAGGCGCGGGGCCAGCGGCGCCACGCCGCCCACCCGCCGCTGGGTCCGGAGGCTCGTGCCCACCACGGCACCGCGCCCTCGCCCTCGCCCGCCACGGCGCCAAGGTGCGAAGTCCACGCAGCAGCACGCGCGGCCGAACGGTGCCGTCCACGCGCCCCGCCCCATCGCCATCCTCCTTTCCCCGCCCCACGGTTCGGCTACGCTACACGACGTCCCCAATCACACGGCGGGTCGCTTTCTCCCTCCGCCCCCGGCTTCTCCCCCCCGTTGGACGATCCGCCCGTCGTCCTCCCCCTACTTAGCTTCCCCTCCCCGTCTCTCCCCCTCTTCCTCCCCCCCTTCACCTCGAGCGATCACGGAGAGGAGAACCACAGGTAGACGAGCCCCTCGCGCCCCCAAATCCTCGGCCCTTCCCCGCTTCAATTGGAGGTAATCGTCGTGATTGATCGTTTTGGCGCTGGGTCGGGCCGTGTGGAGGAACTGACGGAACTCGTGCTTGGTTTTACAGTCGCAGGGGAGGTACCGGATCGAGCTTCCCGGTCGGCATGGTGCCCAGGGACATGGTGAATGCCCCCGCCGAGAGGCTGCACGACCAAGGGTGAGTTCTGGGGCCTGTAATTTTTTTTTCAGTCTCGGGGAGAGGAACAAGAAAATGAACTGGCCCGCAGATGGAATTCCAGAGCAAAAGGAATTCTAGAGCGATTTTTACCCTGTAGAATTGGTTCGAGCACCATCTTTTTCAATAAAGTCTTGGCGAGTGATATGGAAATACTGAAACCCACATGACTTCATATTCAACCTTGAAGTAGAGGAACCAAGCACTGGATTTTTGCCCTGAACAATCATTGTTTCTGAGATTATAAACTGCTTGCAAGTTGTAGCATCCATTCCATTGGTAATCACGTGGCCGCGGAAGAAGTAATTCGGTGTGGCTTCTTGTGTTTCTGATTTCGTGAGCTACAAATTTGATGTGTGCAATAGCGCTCACCGTGGTTGGTGCCTTATGATCCTGAAAACTCCTACCACTTCATGGTGAACCACCGCAAAGATAAAACTGCCCCGTACAATTCTGATACCACCTGACTGTGTTCTTCCACTGATGTTTGAATATTGTGCAGGTCTGTCGTGAACAGGAAGTGTGAGAAGGTGCCAAAGAAAATCCATAAGTCGGAGAGGGAGAAACGGAAGCGAGGCACGCAGAATGACCTCTTTAATGAGCTGGGAGCCATGCTAGGTATGTGTATATATATCTTACTAGTACAAAGCAGCAAGCTGCAACAACATGATTTCTGGTGCCACTACCACGTTTGGAAGTTTCTTTATATGAGCTTGTGGGGTGGTTATCTCTATGTAAAACTTAGCATGCTGGTAGAGCTCTTGGGTCATCCAAATGCTAGGCTGATTTTATTAGGATAATAAAGCAAGATCACAGATTCAACATCTAGCAAATAGCTTGTATTCACACAATAGCCTGAGTTTTGACCTTTCACTATGCAAGGCAAATTTACATCTGAGTGCATATATGTCACGACTTTCTCCCCATGTGTCTGATTAGTTTGTATCAAATCTACAGCCCCATCCTTTTGGATATGCATTAATACTTTCTAAAACAATGCAAACATCTCCTTTTCAGAACCAGACAGGCAGAACAACGGGAAGGCATGTGTATTGGGTGACACTACACGGATACTGAAGGATTTAGTTTCACAAGTGGAATCTCTTCGGAAGGAGAATAGCACACTGAAGAATGAATCTCACTATGTAAGACCTTTTGAATAGAGCAACTCTATTCAGCAATTTGATGATTTGTGTCTATTATATCATGGATATGAAAATGTTAGTACATATTCTTGTGCTGAGATTCCTTTAGAATAGGAAACCAATCCCATCCTTTAACATTTATGGCTTCATGCCCAGTAACATTATTTATGAACAAATAAGAACTACTCCCTCTGTTCCTAAATATAAGCCTTTTTAGAGATTCCAACACGGACTATGTATACGGAGCAAAATGAGTGAATCTACACTCTAAAATACGTCTATATATATACGTACATAGTCTGTATTGAAATTCTAAAAAGGCTTATATTTAGAAATGGAGGGAGTAATTTACACTATTATCACTGCTCAGATAATACACTTCCTCAGCACTTCATCACTGATGCATTTCCTACTTTCCTCATGATATGAAACAGGTTGTGTTGGAGAGAAATGAACTGCGTGATGACAACAGCATGCTTCGCAATGAAATCCTGGAGCTTCAGAACAAGCTTAGAATGCGTCTGCAGAGCAACCCTATTTGGAGCCAGGATACTACTACAAGATCAGCCGTTGCAGTACCTTATCCCACAAGCGGAGTGTTCCCAGTACAGCATTCGCCACATTCACCAGTCATCACCTCGACAGCACTTTCTCTGCATCCCGTAATCACTGAGCAATGCTATGCTGCCCCACCACGAGAGCTGCAGCTCTTCCCGGAAGCTTCATCTGCATCCACTGAAGACAGCGAACTGTCACAAGACCAGGGGATTTCCAATAGTGTGACGCGGCCCCAGGCACGGTACCCAACACCAGCGGTGATGTCACCAGTAAACGAATTCCCAATCCTTCCAAGGATGGGAGAAGAGCAACAATATAGTAGTGGCACTAGTGAGGAGGTTTAAGTACATAACACAATTTGCTTCACCGTTTGTGAAGTTTCCGTAGTGTGAGTGGAGTGTGTTTCTGTGCAACAGATACATACGCAGATGTGCATGTAAACTCCAATCTGTCTCCGAATCTTTATCTTAACGGGTTAAATAGGTGATAATAAAAACTGCTTTACCCCTGAATCTTGTATCTGATAACTGCACATGTATGGATTGCTCTTCAGCAAAAATCAGTCGAGATGATGATACCGTTGTTAGTCACCTGTGCATAAGTATATTTTCGAATCGACAGTCCGACCTTGTGATCAATTGGTGGTCGCTGCTTCAGTTCAGCAAGGTTAGATATCTTAGGAAGACACATCAATGGAGCTGCAGCCCGCTTCTTTCCTGTCCGTGACCATTTTCTGCCCTTGTGAATCCCTGATCTGTGCTATTTCATTCCAACGGCCTTCCATTGCGTATGCGTTCGACAGCAGAATGGTATCAGACGGATGGTAATTGCCCATGGCGTCCAACCGTGCCTGCACCATCCTCCCCAGCTCGACATTGCCATGAACTCTGCAGGCTGCAAGTAAAGTTCTCCATCCCATAGCGTCGCCATGGGACGACAAACTTCTTATAAGCTCATACGCTTCATCCAATCGCCCCGCCTTTCCGAGGAGATCGATGATGCAGCCATAGTGTTCGGTGTGAGGAGACATACCATATTTCCGGACCATGCTCTCGAGGTGCTTCTTCCCTTCAAACACTAACCCGCCATGGCTACAAGCATTGAGCACCGCAAGAAAGGTAACCTCGTTAGGAGTGACACCGACTTGCTGCATCGAGTGAAACAGGGATATCGCGGCATCTGACTGCCCATTAACCCCCAACCCCATGATCATCGCAGTCCATGCCATCACATCCCTGTCGCGCATTGCATAAAAGACTGCAATCGCCTCCTTGGGGTACCCACACTTGAAGTACATATCCACGAGCGATGTTCCTAGTGCAGTGTCAAGCTCAAGGCCAAGCTCCAGCGCAAGCTCATGGATGTGACGACCGGGTACGATTGCCCCCGATGCTCCACACGCAGAGAGCACACCCACAAGAGTCCCTGTGTTTGGTTTCAGTCCCTCCTGTCTCATCCTATCCACCAAGCCCATTGCCTCCTCAATTTGCCCCGCCTTTGCGCAACTATCCACCATGCAATTATACAGCACCAAGTCCCTCCTCGTCGCCTCTTCGAAGACCTTCTTTGCGCATCCAATATCCCCTTTCCTAGAATACATCCCCTCCATTGCTGCCGCCACCTTAACATCCTTGCAGAACCCTGTCTTGACGCTGAACCCATGCACTGACTCCCCTCGCCACCCGCACGCAACCAAGGCGACCACCGCCGTCGGACTGACATCCACACCACAGCACATCATAGCCCTGAACACCTCCACCGCCGCACTGATCTCTCCGGCTCTGGCATAGCTCCCGATCATCGTGTTCCACGACACGGTGTCCCTCTCAGGCATTTCATCGAACATCCTCCGCGCGTCCCCCATGCTCCCTATGCAGCAGTAGAAGTGGCACAGCACGTTCCCCAGGCCCACGACGCCGGAGAACCCGAACCGCAGCAGGAGCGCATGGACCTGCCGCCCGAGCGAGGCCGCCGCGTCGTCGCCGGAGTTCTTGGCGCAGAGCGCGACGAGCGGCTGGAAGGCGAACTCGTCCAGCGCGGGGAGGCGCGCGCGGGCGGAGGCGAGGACGGCGAGGGACGCGGAGGCGGCCGGGGAGAAGGAGGGCGAGGCGGAGAGCGCGCGGAGGAGGGCCGTGTGGTGGAAGAGGGTGGGGCACGGAATGGCGGCGAAGAGGGAGAGCGCGTAGGGCAGCGGCGCGAGCGGGGAGGCGAGCAGCCTGGCGGTCGGGAGCGCGTGGTGCGGGAAGAGCGAGACCTTGAGCATGGCTGCGTGGAGCTGGAGCAGGTGCGCCGGCCGCGTCGCCGACCTGAGCAGCGCCGTGATCGTGGTGACCAGCGGCTTCCCCGGCGACGGCCGCGGCATGGCTCGGCCGGGCGTGTTTTTTTTTTCTGAGTGCGCCCCGTTCGCTGCTTCGAGTTCACGGCCTTATTACGCGGGGTGGGCCGCATGGGTCTGCCTCGCCGTTAAAGGCCCACTAGGGCTTTCATAAGCAAAGAGGACCAAATACCAAAGTTCCAAAGCCCGGCCCATCAGACAGAACTAGGTTTAGCCCTCCCCTATATAATATCGCCTCGTCCTCTCGGCCGCCACTCTCCACCGATCCCCTCACCCCAGCACCGGCGGCGCACAGCTCGACGACCCGAGCGATCCTGCGGAGGCGGCAGCCATGGTGCACGTCAACTTCTACCGCAACTGTAAGCCCCCCTCCACGCACCCCCCCGTGTCGTCGTAATGTGCGCTGCATATGCTGAACGGCGTCACTCTCTCTGGGCCGATCCAAACTTGATTCGCTAGTTTCATGAGGCAGTGTCTGTTATAGGATCGCAAATGCTTAGTTTCGTCCCCGTTTCTGGTTTTGATCGGATGAAGTAGACGCTCTGTGCCCTGTGGCGAAGCAGATTTGTAGACTAGCCTGGTACGTAGCAGATTTGGTTGTAAAACGAGAGATTTTGGTTATGATCTGATAACTAATTGAAATATATTTTCTCAAACTTGAGATTTCTGTTATCTTGTGACACTTCACTCGGTTTAGTCTAATGCGGCTTCCAGGACGTGTAGTTTAGAATTTGATGTGAGATGCACGACTTGTGCTTTTAATACATAGTGTTCGTCTCCTGCTTAACGTTTACGTGTTTAAGCCATGTCATTTCCGCACGATATTTTACGTGCTTGTGTTGTATCTGATTGTTCTTGTTGGGTTCTACAAGTATCATACTATTTTGTTGTGGTGCAGATGGGAAGACCTTCAAGAAGCCAAGGCGTCCGTATGAGAAGGAGCGTCTTGACGCTGAGCTGAAGCTGGTTGGGGAGTACGGTCTGCGGGCCAAGCGTGAGCTCTACCGTGTGCAGTACGCCCTCAGCCGCATCCGAAATGCTGCCAGGGAGCTGCTCACCCTGGATGAGAAGAACCCCCGCCGTATCTTTGAGGGTGCAGCGCTCCTCCGCCGCATGAACCGCTACGGTCTTCTCACTGAGGAACAGAACAAGCTTGATTATGTGCTTGCCCTCACTGTTGACAACTTCCTCCAGCGCCGTCTCCAGACCATCGTCTTCAAGAATGGCATGGCCAAGTCAATCCATCATGCTCGTGTCCTTATCAGACAGCGCCACATCAGGTTAGCCATCCACACTCACCCATCTCTTCATGCATGTTGAAATTTACAGGGCTACTAGTTTATCCTGTCATGCAATATCATTCAGCACTCACCTGGGAATCATTTATCCACAATGAGATATGTACCTATGTTGTTGTAGCCAACAGTTTTGTGCTTCACTATAATATCATCATAGATCATATGCATAAGTTTGTTTGGATGCAGTTTGGTAATTTAGATGATAGTTTTCTATATTTGTGGCTGATATTATTATGCATTTTTTTGGCTTGTGGATCTATACTGATTGTATTACACATGACTTGTGCCTTTTCATTTTGGATGGGGCATATGATGAGAAACTGTATCCAAACTCATGACGGTCGTCTAAGATACTTTGTGTATAATGTTGCAATCATATTTTCTCTGATGTCCCTTGTTCTTGAAGTCTGGGGTATGCTATCTGTGATGGATCATTTTGTGTGACCCTGTTTTTTGTTGTATAGTTGCTTGTCTTGCTGTAATCATGTCCTTGTTTAATTGAGTTTTGCAATCTTAATCTGGAAAAATAATGCAATCTAAAAGTTTCTGAGTTTCATAATGCCTATTCAAATCTATTAAGTGAATTACATGCCTGGGTAACCTTGGCTTAAGATAGGTTTTTTTAGTTTTCTGAATTACCATTTGTTTATCTGAACTTGTAAATCCCATGTTGCTCTTAAAGGTTTGAACAACATGATTTTCCTTGTTTTTGTTTAATGATATTCATCAGTCTAGAACCGATCCTTGTAAACTGTAGTAGTGTCAGACCTCAAGATGGTGATTTAGATCATGCTTGGTTAGTTGTGAGGTTGCCTATTTCTGTTGGTTTATGTTAGGCAGTTTGTTTCCAGTTATTTTGCCAATATTTGTACATTTTTGGCTGGTCAATCTGTACTGATTGAAGGATACAGGACATATGATGAGAAACTTATGTCACTCACGACGGTCGTCTGAGACACTTTGTGTGTAATGTTGCAATCAAATATTCTCTGATGTCTTTGCTTTTGCAGCTTTGCAATCTTATTCTGGAAAATTATTTCAATCTGAAATTCTTAGTTTCAGAATCTCTATTCAAATTTATGAAGGTTGTAGGTCAAGTCTTCCATGGTTTATATGCTAATAGATCCTTTTTTGGGCAATCTTATTTTGAGTTGATTGATAAATGCTTAGGGAGTTAATTTTTCATATTAACTCTTTTGTAGTTATGTAAAAATATCTAACAGTGCATGTTTTTTATGGCACAATGAGGAGTTAATATATCTCTACCGAGGTTGGAAGACCAATGACTCTTTATGTCCTTTTCATTCTGAGTGCCCTATTTTGCTGCAAACCTCTTTATTTTGATTGATATATGCTGTTTTCTTCTTGGTCTTTGTCTACCAGCCTTTTCATTTTCTTCGCTGAACAGTTGGCTTTTGTGAATGAACATGTCTGGGTAACCTTGGCCTAAATTTTGTTTATTGGTTTTCTGAATTTCCATTTGTTGTTAAACTTCTAGCTCACTTGTCTTCAAGGTTTGAACAACATAATTTCCTTGTTGTACTTTGAACATTTTCATCACTCTAGTGTTGTCTTTACTGTAGATGTGAGACTTATCATATATAATGATCAGCACTTGTTGTTTCTTTAGTGCTGTTTTTATCCTTTGATGATCTTACTGTTGTATATGTTCCTTCACAGGGTTGGAAAGCAGCTTGTCAACATTCCTTCTTTCATGGTGAGGGTGGACACTGAGAAGCACGTTGACTTCTCTCTCACCAGCCCCCTGGGTGGTGGCCAACCTGGAAGAGTGAAGCGGAAGAACCAGAAGAAGGCCTCAGGTGGTGGTGGTGATGACGGCGAGGAGGAGGAAGACTAAGCGCTCAGCCTCACCCGCATAACTTTTGTTGCAGAAATGTTGAGATTGCCTTGTGGAACTCGGAAATGATTCAAACTTTCCTTAGAAACTTAGTGGTGTAGAGCTTTCGTTGCTTCAGAATCTTTTGGCTGTCGGTTCTAAAATTAAACTTATGTGTGTCGGTTTTGCTTGGTTAGTGACCACCGGGCAGAAGTGAACTCTTGAGGCTGCTTCGTTTTTTGTGAACCAAACGTATCTTGTTTATCGATTTGACAAGCCTGGTTCTGAGTTATTTTACTCTGCATGAAGTGTTACTGTTGTCCTTACTATTTTTCTCTTTTGTCTGATCGGTTAGGCTGGTGACAATTTCGAGTGTGTCGACCGAATGATACTCTTTCCCTGTCTATAATTACAATTGTAGTATTAGTAACTAATCGGAATGGGAATGAGAAATTTGTAGAAATGCCGTAATTTTATCGAGAAACATCACCTTCTTTGGATATCAGCCGAAACATTCCTATGATACATTCTTTGGATATTTGGGATACAACCTTAGTGATTCTTACCTCAGCAGCCCCGTTAGCTGATTGCCGATTCCAGCTTACCTCGTGTCATTCCTTGCTAGCCAAAGAGCGTATAAACCCTGGATTATCATCGACCTCTTCCTCCGTGGCTTCTGCGGATCATGGCATCATCCATCTCACTCTGAGAGCCTGCTGAAACAGGTGGCACCATCCCCGGAGCTCCCAATTCCGAGCACAAATATCTCCAAAAAGGTATCGAGTGAGGACATTGCCCAAAACCTGTGATATAATGTCTCTCCCTACCACATGTGGCGCAATACACACCCGCCTTGATCTGTCGACGACGAAGCTCACCCCCAACAGCGAGGCCATTGCGCATTAGCGGCCATGTATGTATTCTTCTTTTTCTTTATTTGGTCTATCCCATGGTGCAAGCCATCCTTTGTGGTTGACAACGGTCGAAAAAGGTTTCTGTCATCCGGTCTCATGCGATTCTTTGTCATGGGCAATTGGGCAGGTTATCAGAATTGCTATTCTATTATATGATTTTACGACTTTACAATCCATACTAACTTTTTTGATTCTACGATTTTGGTTAGTAGAATTTACGTTTTTATGATTCTGATAGTTAAGATTGTATAATTTGTGATTCTACCATCAGAGCTTTGATCCGATTCAGAATTACAATTATGACAACCTTGGTTGACTTAACTGTGCACCGTCCTAAAAATAATAATTAGAAAACATAATCGCCTTCGACATCGACCTTACCAACAGAGGGCAAAAAGGGCCTCCCTTTCGATTTGGAAAGAGCACCCCGAGAATAATATTGAGCCGTTCTTCAAATTCAAAGGTGAATGCCGATGCAACAATATAGGATTAACGAAGAACCTCTAAGCAAGTTTGCGTTCACCACAAAACGTCATATCTGATTTGGCCAAACATAGATCCACAATTGTTTTCCCTTTCATCTCCATGACCCTAAAAGAGGTGAGGAACAAGGCCATCATAAGCCCGATCCAGCCGTACGCCAAGTTTACTAGGGGTCCCATCGGGTCCACCACTTGCAATCACATATTTCTCCATAGAAAATAACTGAGCTAAGGGGCGTGCGCCTTGAAACACCGCTAGAGAGCGCCGGAGTGAAACCCCACAACAACATAGCGCCACAAATAGTGAGGCCATCGGAGGAGGAAGGGAGGGGTGCCGGAGCACCCTCAACGACTCCCAAGGAGGAGAGATAAAGGGAAGGGGAATAAGCCTACTTTCCTGTTTCCGAACCTATCATCGCTTATTACTTGCCTTGTTTCTACAATAATCATTGCTTAACTCATGTTAGATGATAGATTAGAGCATGGTCAATAATGTAGCCGGTTGGTGGCTATAGAGAGGGAACTGGATCCTCTAACATTAAGAAGGAAAGTTAGAGAAGCTACAATTAGATGCCAAGCCATGTAAAGTTTTTATGAAAAAATATTCATAGAATAGGTTCGCTCTTAGATAGGCTCCAAGTACTCCCTCCGGTCCTTTTTAGTTCGCACATAAAATTTGACTGAAGTCAAGCCTCATAAAGTTTGACCAACTTTATAGAAAAAAGTACTAACATTCATAATCTGAAATCAATATTAATAGATGTGTCATGATTTAAAGTTTCATATTGTATAATTTTAGCATGTCAGATGTTGATATTTTTTCATATAAGTACGGTCAAATTTTGTGAATTTCGACTTCAAAGAATTCTAATATGCAGAGTAAAAAGGACTGGAGGGAGTATTTAGTATTTTCATGAACAATGCATAAGATTGGAAGTGAACTACATGCATACTACTTTTTCCCGATCCATGTGCCATAGCAGAGAATAAGAGGCCACTCCAGACTCTATCATTTCTTCTCAGTCTTCCAAATAAGATTTTATGGAATGAAAAGTCTTGTAGCCTACTGATTAGGCTTTATTAGACTTGCTTTTAGAGCATGGTTAATAGTATAATCAAACTGCTGGCTATATGATCTTGTCACATCATCTATAGTCGAGCTTATAGCCGGCAAGTACAATAATTACGTGTAAATATGTACTACTTTATTGATACATGGTCTACCTCTCACTCTCATAAAGAATCTAGGAGCACATGCTACAACCGGTTATTAATAAGTAGTTCGCTTCTCTTCTCTCTCTTCTTCTCTCGCCTTTATCTCATAAAAAATATATTTAAAGTCTTACAGCCCGCCTACATCATCTTATTGTACTTGCTCTTATCACATTTATCAATCATACACATACTAAGAGCATCTACAGCCAGACTTGGCAAATCTGACCCCTCAAACACCTATGGATGCACCCGGGCGCGTCCGCAGACAGTGACCGATCACGCCTCAAATAACCCATTACACAACCGGATACCTTAAATTAGGAACCTCAAATCCATACTATTACATGCAACACAAACCTAATCTTAAGCGAAGCCCGTCCAACTCCGCCGCTCCCATGTCCGGCGGCTGGCTGCGCTCCCCAGAGTGTTTGTCCGTTCGTCGGCGAGTAGAGTAGGACGTGGGGCAGAAGCCGACTCACGAAACTCAATGTGTCACCGTATCCCATGCTCTACACTTTCTCGTCGGAGCCCGGAACCCTGACGCTGTCAGTGGACGACAGATCGATGATGGACCCGTCCTAGGGTGAGCCGACGACACCCCCATGATGCAGTTGCAGCACCCGGACTGGTGCACAGCATGGGACACCGAAGAATGCGACTTCGCCACGCCAACGTCCACTGCTGCCTCGCACGGCGGGCACGTCGTGCCATGTTTGCGTCAGACGACGCCCATGGTGCGTCATGCTGCTCAGCCCTCCAACGGAGGGGCGCGTCCGCCACTGCTTTCGGACACCAGACGGACCGCACCGCCTCCGATGAGGCAACGATGCCACATGCCACGGCGGATCCATGCGTCATTTGGGCGGACGCAATGGATTCCCGACAGAAGGAGTCCGAGATCTGCCGTCAGGCGGCCTCCTCACGGGAGCGGCAGCGGAGCGCAAGGCGGACGGTCATCTCCTCCTCGGGGCCACGTGGGATGAGCTTAGACTCGACGGATCTGGAGGTGTTGGGCTCGGATCCGCTGGCTGCCATGCCGAAGCAGTCCGGAGGGCGCCGGATAGGAGCTTCGATGGCGGATGGGAGTGGAATAAAGTGGCTAGTGTTTGGTTCTGGAAGTGGGTGAAGAGGAATATACATGGGGCTGGGTGGGTTAGCGTGGACCGGGTCGAATGTGACGAACGCCCACATATCCATCTCAGATTTGGGCTGGATATGAGGGTTAGCCTGGACATTTGAGCCCCGTTTGAAGCTTCCGTCTGAGTTGGCTTTTTGTGATCGATCACTAACTGGATTGTCTGTTTGGACGTATAAGACAGGTTTGAGGCGTCTAGCTGTATATGCTCTGAGCAGTGAGCTACGTAGTGCATAGTTACCATATAAATAATAAAAAATCAAGGAGTTTGGTTTAGTTAATTAGCTCGTGGTTTGCGTGGATAAGGACATGTTTCGCTTGAATCCACTGCACAGCCTGAACAGATTCGCTACGAGGGTCACGCCTTTCGATGGAAAGTGGAAGAAATATTGTTTGTTGCAGAAAGTGATCTTTTATTTTGTTATTATGCAGGAACAATAATGACAGTGCCAAAAAAAATCTAAGAGCATTTGGCTAACGTAGATTCCTTGCAAAAATAAAACTCGCAAATATAATTTTTTTAACACAGTATCGACATAGACGCTTATATATGCACGCATACACTTATTCTTATTATAACACACATTTTACTCCTATGAGCACCTTCAAAAAACCGAGTCGGCATATTATCTTGAGATTGAGGAAGTCACTAAAGGCGCCTTGTAGTCAATGGGAATTTTTCCTCACACTAAATGTGCATAGCTGAAAGTACTGAAATAAATTCAAGAATAAATGTGAGCACCAGGCCATGAACTTTGATGGGTTGGGAATACCACTGCCACCTAAGGGCATATCCAATAGCAATCCGTAAATTTCCTCCCCTCATCCGTCCGCGGACATGGATGCGAGAGGCCGCCGTCCAACCGTAGCCGCATACACCCGGTTTTCCTTATCTTTTTAAATGCACACGATCAAATAGCCGCATACATAGGGTACATACGTTCAAGTAGCCGCATGCAGTAGTACTTCAAAATTTAAAAAGTTCAAATATTACATCCCAACATTGTTTTCCCCTTTAACCGCCCATTGATACTCAATCAGATTTTCGTTCAGCTGCTCGCGAGTTCGTCAATGCCGAATTTGTTGATGCATTTAAATAAACTCTTTAGATATGGCCGGATTCTGGTCTGGAAGTTGGATAGGATCACCCATGTTCTTAAATTCTAGTGCCGCGGCATCATCGCCACCCTCATCCTCAACGAACATGTTGTGCATGATCACAGAACATGTCATGACCTCCCACAAGGCCTCCGGGTCCCATTGTTTAGCAGGTCCACGAACAATCGCAAAATGGACTTGCAGAACTCCAAATGCTCTCTCGGCATCCTTTCTAGCTGCTTCTTGTGTTTGGGAAAAATGAACCTTTTTCTGGCCAACTAGGTTAGAGATGGTACTGACAAAAGTAGCCCACGGTGGGTAGATACAATCAACCAGATAGTATCCCATATTGTACTCATGCTCATTGAAAATATAGTAGCAAGGAAGAGCTTTTCCTTCAATCAGCCTCGCGAACAACGATGATCACTGCAGCACATTGATGTTATTGTTCGACCTGGAATGCCAAAGAAAGCGTGCCAAATCCAAAGATTTTGTGATGGAACTGCTTCAAGAATTATGGTGGGCTTCTTAACACGACCCTGATATTTCCCTTGTAAAGCCTTCAGATAGTTCTTCCATTTTCAATGCATGCAGTCAAGAGATACAAGCAAACCTGGCCACCCTCCTGCTTCTCAGATTGCAAAGAGCCTCTCGATGTCTTCCAGAGGTTGATAGAGGCGAGGGTGTCCCGATCTTTCGATGAGATGATAACTATCGATTTGGTGGAGACGACTTTGACGATCCGACTACAAACGTGCAAGACATCGCGCCTTAGCAATCGCTAAATGATACGTCCCTAACGTATCTACTTTTCCAAACACTGTTGCCCTTGTTTTGGACTCTAACTTGCATGATTTGAATGGAACTAACCCGGACTGACGCTGTTTTTAGCAGAATTACCATGGTGTTATTTATGTGCAGGAGCAAACGTTCTCGGAATGACCTGAAACTTCACGGAGCCACTTTTTAGAAAATAAGAAAAATACCTGCAAAAGATGAAGCCAGGGGCCCACCACCTTGCCACGAGGGTGGAGGGGCGCGCCTGCCCCCTAGGGCGCGCCCCCTACCTCGTGGGCCCCCTGTTGCGTCTCCGACTCCAACTCCAACTCCATATATTGAGTTTCGGGGAGAAAAAAATCAGAGAGAAGAAATCATCGCATTTTACGATACGGAGCCGTCGCCAAGCCCTAAAACCTCTCGGGAGGGCTGATCTGGAGTCCGTTCGGGGCTCCGAAGAGGGGAATCCGTCGCCATCGTCATCATCAACCATCCTCCATCACCAATTTCATGATGCTCACCGCCGTGCGTGAGTAATTCCATCGTAGACTTGCTGGACGGTGATGGGTTGGATGGGATCTATCATGTAATCGAGTTAGTTTTGTTAGGATTTGATCCCTAGTATCCACTATGTTCTGAGATTGATGTTGCTATGACTTTGCTATGCTTAATGCTTGTCAGTAGGGCCCGAGTGCCATGATTTCAGATCTGAACCTATTATGTTTTCATCAATTTATGAGTGTTCTTGATCCTATCTTGCAAGTCTATAGTCACCTATTATGTGTTATGATCCGTTAACCCCGAAGTGACAATAATCGGGATACTTACCGGTGATGACCGTAGTTTGAGGAGTTCATGTATTCACTATGTGTTAATGCTTTGTTCCGGTACTCTATTAAAAGGAGGCCTTAATATCCCTTAGTTTCCGTAAGGACCCTGCTGCCACGGGAGGGTAGGACAAAAGATGTCATGCAAGTTCTTTTCCATAAGCACGTATGACTATATTCGGAATACATGCCTACATTATATCAATGAACCAGAGCTAGTTTTGTGTCACCCTAGGTTATGACTGTTACATGATGACCGCATCCGGCATAATTCTCCATCACTGATCCATTGCCTACGAGCTTTCCATATATTGTTCTTCGCTTATTTACTTTCCCGTTGCTATTGCTATCATCACTACAAAATACCAAAAACATTACTTTTACTACTGTTACCTTTTGCTACCGTTACCACTACTATCATATTACTTTGCTACTAAACACTTTGCTGCAGATATTAAGTTTCCAGGTGTGGTTGAATTGACAACTCAGCTGCTAATGCTTGAGAATATTCTTTGGCTCCCCTTGTGTCGAATCAACAAATTTGGGTTGAATACTCTACCCTTGAAAACTGTTGCGATCCCCTATACTTGTGGGTTATCAAGACTATTTTCTGGCGCCGTTGCCGGGGAGCATAGCTCTATTCTTTGAGTCACTTGGGATATATATCTGCTTATCATTATGAAGAACTTGAGAGATCCAAAAACCAAGATCTATCCCTCAACTACGAGGGGAGGTAAGGAACTGCCATCTAGCTCTGCACTTGATTCACCTTTTGTTATGAGTAAGTTTGCGACACCTACACCTGCTTCTGCCATTCGTTCTGACATGTCGCATGTTATTGATGATGCCACTTCTGCTATGCATGATACTTATGATGAAACTACCTCTATGTCTGATACTACTGTGCCACTTAGTGATTTCCTTGATGAACAAATTGCTAGAGCTAGAGAAATTGAAAATATTGAATCTGATGATACTGATGAAAGTGATGATGAAGAATCACTTGTTATTCCTAAGGGTTATGTTTTTGATCAAGAAGCTTCTTTCGCTATCTTGGCTTGTGAAAATAGAAATGAACTAAAAGGTTATTAGCTAAATGGAGTAAGCAATCTCTAAGTGCTAGAATGAAACCTGACCCTGGTTTTGCTACTTCACCTATCTGTGTTACTGATAAGGATTATGAATTCTCTGTTGATCGTGATATAATTACTTTAGTTGAATCTGATCATTTTCATGGTTATGAATCTGAAACAGTTGTGGCACATCTTACTAAATTGAATGATATAGCTACCCTGTGTACTAAAGATGAGAGAACTCGTTACTTTTATATCCTTAAAATATTTCCGTTCTCATTAAAGGGTGATGCTAAGATATGGTTTAATTCTCTTGATCCTGGTTGTGTGCGTAGTCCCCAGGATATGATTTATTACTTCTTTGCTCAATATTTCCCTGCTCATAAGAAACAAGCTGATTTAAGATATATATATATATATATAATTTTGTGCAATTGAAGAAGAGAGTCTCCCACAAGCTTGGGGGAGGCTTCTCCAATTACTTAATGCTTTGCCTGATCATCCTCTTAAGAAAAATTAAATACTTGATATCTTTTATAATGGACTAACTGATGCCTCCAGAGATTACCTGGATAGTTGTGCTGATTCTGTTTTCAGGGAAAGAACACCGGATGAAGCTGAAATTCTATTGAACAATATGTTAACAAATGAAAATAATTGGACACCTCCGGAGCCAATTCTTGAGCCTATTCCTAAACCAACTCCGAAGAAGAGGGGTATTCTATTTCTCAGTCCTGAAGATATGCAAGAGGCAAAGAAATCTATGAAAGAAAAGGGTATTAAAGCTGAAGATGTTAAGAATTTACCTCCTATTGAAGAAAAACATGGTCTTAATTTACCGCCTGTTGAAGAAACATATAATCCAAATCCTTCTCCTATTGAAGAAACTCATGGTCTTGATAACCCGACACAGGTAGTAAAGGTAAATTCTCTCTACAGATATGATAAAGTTGAAATCCCATTTACTAAATTTGCTAGCCCATGCTTAGATGAGTTTGATAAATTTATGGCTAAGCAAGAAGATTTTAATGCTTATTTTGGTAGACAATTGAAATACAATTCAAATATGCTTGAACACTTGGGTGATTATATGGCTAATGTCAAAGGTGAACTTAAACTTATTAGTAAACATGCTTCTATGGTTACCACTCAAGTAGAACAAGTACTTAAAGCTCAAAATGATTTGCTCAATGAATTGAATAGTAAAGATAATGATAATGTTGTTAGAGTGGCTACTAGAACTGGTAGAATGACTCAGGAACCTTTGTATCCTGAAGGCCACCCTAAGGGAATTGAGCAAGATTCTTAGAGAAATAATATAAATGTGTTGGAGATATGCCCTAGAGGCAATCATGTATGATGATATTTCCTATGTGTTTATGAATAAAGATAGTCCTTGGACATTATCAATGATGTGTATCAGCAAGTACGTGACTTGTTTGTGGGACTATGCATTGTATGATGACTATCCTAAAAGGTCCCTAGTCGAAAGGGCTGTGTGGACGCGCAGCCAACTAGACTAGCATATGACATGGTCGATGGCTTGGTATCACTAGCCATGGAGCATTGGATGCTAACCGGATAATATGGACTTGGAAGGATCTGGTTGGATTCGACGTAGTCGGATCCGAGTCGAGATAAGGTCCAAGTCGGACAGACCCAACTATGAGACGCAGCGATATGTCATCTGTGAGTCTCTAGTACAACATATGTTCTATGTCCTAAGACCTGAGCTGATGCATGTACTTAGGATGGTGACAGACTTGCTTTGGTTCGACCAAACGCTACTCCGTAACTGGGTAGTTATAAAGGTAGGTTTCAGGTTTGTCCAGAACCATGCTGCGAGACGTGGTCGAGCAAGATGGGATTTGCCCCTCCGATTAGGAGAGATATACTCTGGGCCCCTCGTGTGATCCGACCAGGATAAGCATGGCCATGCGACAAGGATTATGAGATAATCCGGTTTGTGGTCGGCATCACTGGAACGAGAAAGAGGTCGGGCTAGCACAAGGATGACAGACTCGCCTTGAGCTCGACAACATATATCGTGTGGCAAAAGGAATGGAAGTGTGATGTACAGGTTCGCTAACCAGCTTCATAGTCTGCTTGGTGTTCGGCATGCCTTGCTAGAGGCCGCTACCAACCGTGCAGTTCGGAGGTGATCCGAACTGCGACCAAGCTGACTTGAACCTAAGGGGTCGCGCGCTTAAGGGAAGGAACCTATGAGGTCGGATCAGAGGACACTGGTCGGATGTGATCCGAACTGTATTCCGATTGTGGCCGAGTAGACTTATGGGCTTTAGGGTCCGTGCGAGGCCCAAGTGTTGAGCCCGTGACGAACGCCTATATATATAGTGGAGGTGCGGCACACTCAGTAGTTGATCGCTTCGGCGCTGTCACTAGGGTTTGCATGTGTTGCGAATAGACACCTCCACTCGCTGCCAGTTGTGTGATCGGACCTAGCAGTCCGCCGCACGACGTTCCTCCTGCACGCGCGGATACCGTTAGAGGCGGTGCACTTGCGCCGCTCCGGCAAACCTGTACGTGGCAACCGACCACCGGCTATGCGAGGGAGATCGGACGAGGAGGAGACGATCCACGCGGACGCGCTGCCCCAACTCTTCTTCCGCTGCACGGCACTGCGCGTCTAGTGGTAACGAACTGTGATCCATCTCCCGTAGCACGTTCTTGGTTGTTATGCGCGTAAGAAATTTTAATTTACAGTCGACGCGCCCTACCGTAGATCCCAACAAGATGCACCTAGTTCTTCTAAAAAGAAGAAAAAGAAAAATGATAGGACTTTGCATGCTTCTAGTGATCCTATTGTTGAAACACCTGAGAATCCAAATGATATTTCTATTTCTGATGCTGAAACACAATCTGGTAATGAACCTGAAACTAGTGGTAATATTAATGATAATGTTCATGATGATGCTCAACCTAGTAATGATAATGATATAGAAACTGAACCTGTTGTTGATCTTGATAACCCACAATCAAAGAATCAATGTTATGATAGGAAAGATTTTGTTGCTAGGAAACATGGTAAAGAAAGAGAGCCTTGGGTTTAGAAACCCATGCCTTTTCCTCCCAAACCATCCAAGAAAAAGGATGATGAGGATTTTGAGCGCTTTGCTGAAATGATTAGACCTATCTTTTTGCGTATGCGATTAACCGATATGCTCAAAACCAATTCTTATGCTAAGTACATGAAAGATATTATTACAAATAAAAGAAAGATACCGGAACCTGAAATTTCCACCATGCTTGCTAATTATACTTTTAAGGGTGGAATACCAAAGAAACTTGGAGATCCAGGAGTACCCACTATACCATGCTCCATTAAAAGAAATTATGTTAAAACTGCTTTATGTGATCTTGGAGCCGGTGTTAGTGTTATGCCTCTCTCTTTATATCGTAGACTTGACTTGAATAAGTTGACACCTACTGAAATATCTTTGCAAATGGCTGATAAATCAACTGCTATACCTGTCGGTATTTGTGAGGATGTGCCTCTTGTAGTTGCAAACGTTACTATTTTAACGGACTTTGTTATTCTTGATATTCCCGAGGACGATAGTATGTCTATTATTCTTGGAAGACCTTTTTTGAATACTGTAGGGGCTGTTATTGATTGCACTAATGGCAATGTCACTTTTCATGTTAATGGTAATGAGCATATGGTACACTTTCCGAGGTAACAACCTCAAGTTCATAGTATCAACTCCATTAGAAAAATTCCATCGATTATATTTGGAGGTTTTGAATTTCCTCTTCCTACTGTCAAGAAGAAATATGATATTCTTATTATTGGGGATGTGCATATCCCCGTTGAGGTAACATAGTGTTATTCGAAATTTCTCCGGTTACATGTTATTCGGAATGAGTTCGTTAACAAGACTTGATCAACCTTGTTAGAGGATTCCTTTTGATGATCATGAGATGGATGAAACTAGAAGGCACAACCTTCTGTACCCTCCTTTTACTTTCTGTTATTTATATTAAATAAAATGAAAATAAATATTTTTCTGTCTGTTATCTGATTATCCATGCAATATAAAAATACCTTAAAAATAAAAGTTCTCCAAATGCCCTGAAATTTAAATATGATTTTTTCTAGAATATTTGAGAATATTTGGCACTGAGAACACAGCAGGGGGGCCAACCACGTGCCCATGAGGGTGGAGGGCGCGCCCTACCCCCCTGGGCGTGCCCCTGCCTCGTGGGACCACGATGGCCCTCCTCCACTTATCCTTTCATCCACACACTTCATCTTCATCCCACAAACACGAATATCCAGCTCAAGCACGAGTTCTAGCTCACTTTGCTGCCATTTTCGATCTCCTTGCTCAAAGCACCTCTCACAAAACTGCTTGGGGAGATTGTTCCTTGGTATGTGACTCCTCCATTGGTCCAACTAGTTTTTGAGTTAATACCACTTCTAGTACATAAACTTGTCCTGGTGGGAACAAGTTCATACAAGAATTAAAAAACCCCATAAAAGTAGTACACAAACTTTTGCTAGCGGAACATTTTAGTCCATTTCCGTCTATTCTGCCGGTGCACGGTCTCTGCTGTTATAACTTCGCTGATATGGAACCGGCCCCATTTGTCAGTGTCGCACACAAAAGAATAAAATAGTACGCAGCCGGATTCGAAACGAAGACCTCGCGCACTCAGTCTGCTTGCCAAAACTGCAACGCGCTAAACACTCTGACAAAAAACACTTGTTGTACAAATTGGAGCTGCAACCTTTATAATCTTTTATTCACGTACAGTTTACGCTCATAATTTTTTCTTAAATACGAAGAGCTGTATTCTCCACTAAAGATACGTTCAGTGCTCCATTTGAGTATGTATGCTTCACGTTTGAGCCAGGGTTTCTTGTACACGAGCCGAACCACGATGCCGCTGTTCACTAGCTTCGATATATGAACCACTGGCATATATTCAACGACCGAGACCAAATAACCGGGCCAGCTAACATAGCTATATTTCTGTGCTGGCAACATTGAGCAGATCCGTCATCCCGCCGATACAGTCACTATCCCACAACACAACACTGTCCCCTTCACAGGAGGCGAGGCAGACCGGGGATGATGTCAGTGGGAGGCAGAGAAACCCTGGTTTTGGGGTGGCGGCCACTATAGGGAATCATTTTCTCATAATTCACCATCAGTAACCATAAATCATTGGTTGTGTGCATCATTCGATGTAGAGGCACAATTGGGCCGCCTCTTCTTCCGGCGTGGCATCGAAGTAGCAGGGAGGCGCGCTCACCCACTCACGGATCTCGTCGGTCCATGATTAGGTCTCCTCCGACCAAGAGGGGGGGAGGGGGTGACCGCTTGCACGTGAGAGTTGGATCGTGCTCCGGCTCCGGCTCGGCCTTGAGCTCGATGACGGGCGGCGCCGACAGCGGTGGCGGCACGAACAAGGGTGCCTAGACAGAGTCCACCACCGCGGACAAAAGGGCTTGCTCCATCCCATCCCAATGGTCGTCCTCCTTGAGTCGGCTCGTCTCCAGCGTGCTGCAGGGCCTCCTCGAGGGCGGCTTGGTACTCCGCCTCCGCCTCCTCTTCCTCCGGCTCTACCCTAAGGGGCGGCGGTGGAAACAGGGGGTTGATGTGGACGCTTCGCCGTTGTTGCTCCTCGTGTTCGAGGGCAAATCAGGCCTCCCAGTTGGGAGAGTCGGTGGCATACTCGGGCATTCGCCGCTGCGCTGGCGTGAGCTGCGCCTAGCGCCTGCGCACCTCCTCGTCGTGCGCCCGCTGTGACCGCGGAATCACCGGCACCGGGATCTGTTACAGATCGAGGTGTCAGTGGCGTGACAGTGTCACGTCAGGGTAAGGCAACGACTGCCTGTACTCCTAGCGCCACCACGTTTGGTGCACCGGGATGTGCAGACGCTGCCGACCTGAGTGGGAACACGCCGGTGGTGGAGGAGGAGGGGGAGGAGGAGTACGGGAGGATGAGGCGCCGGGGGTGCCCTTGCCCTTGTCGCTGCCGGAGCTGTTGCCGAAGAGGCCCATTGCTAGGGTTTAGGTTGTCACCGGCGAGGAAGCATGAAGGGGGTGGTGGGGGCCAGATGTGGACGGAAGTGGATGAGGCCGCCCCCTTCCCCGCACACGTGGGTTAAGAAACAACGTTTTCACTAGCTGACTAGTGGACCCGGTGTCTGTGGTCATCATAAATTAGATGACGGGCGGTAGTTGCGTGGCCGCCAAGTGGGACCGCGGCGGACACCGAGGGGACATGCGGCGCGTCCGCTTCGCGTCCGTGCCGATGCATTTCAGGCACAATTTTGGGCCGGAAATGGGTTTGTGCGGACGCGAAGCGAACAGTTTTTCGAAATGGGTCGGTGCGTTGGGCCGGTTTTTTTGTCTGCGACGACCCAAACGGACATGGGTTGCCTCGTTGGAGTTGCTCTTAGGCCCACAAAAAGTATTTTTATTAAATAGGAGTACATATTTCTTTTAGGTATACCGATCAGTGATCGGTTGAAGTGTTCTCGTGCCGTGCGCGACCAAAGACTATAAGATGTGCAGCTCTGTTTGGATTGACTCGCGCCTTATGTTGGGGTGGTTAGCGCGCTGCTAGTTGCAAGCTAACTTGTGCGTGAGGTTTGCAGTTCGAAACCCCTCAGCTCGCTATTTTGTTGTTTTGGTTTATTCTTTCTTTGTGACACTGACATACGGGCCCGGTTTCACGTCATCAACTGTAGAAGCACATTATAACGGCAGGGGATGACGCACCGGCAGAATAGACAGAAATGGACTAAAATGTTCTGTTAGCAGAGTTGTTGTACTACTTTTGTGGGGTTTTTTAGTTCTTGTATGAACTTGTTCCCACCAGGACAAGTTTATGTACTAGAAGTGGTATTAACTCTTAGTTTTTGTTCTAGTGATTTATTCATTGCAAATTTTTGCTGCTTAGGTGACCCTATTCTTGAGCTTGCATGTCAAATTTATATGGTCAAAAGTAGTTTTGATGCATGATATAGGCCCTAGGCACTTGTAGGAGTAGTTGCTATCAATATTATTGAGTTTGGTTTACTTTTATTTTGAAGTTACTAAAAATTTCAGATTTTTTCAGAAAATCATGAGGAGACTATTGAGGGGCTCATCGAGTCAAAGCTCGAAGGAAAAGGCACTGAAGTCTAAGTATAATTTGCCGTGCATCGTGGAGGTTCGGGCGTGTGAATGGCCTTCCGAGGATTTCTTGAGAGCAGCCGGTATTTATGAAGATTTTCATGAGTTGGCTAAGAATGCAGGCCTCACCGCTTTCCTCCACGACCAATGCGATCAGTATCTCTTACTCACAAATACCTTTGTGCAAAACTTTCATTTTCATTCTAGGAATTCGCCACCTACAGTGGAGTTTCATTTATATGATGAGCATAAGGAGATGTCACTCTATGATTTTTGTCGGATTTGTTTGGTCCCTTTTGAGGGCAAGACATAAGAACCACATCATGATGATGTGGAGGGGTTTATTGATACTATCACTGTAGGGGAAACTAGGAAGATTTCCGATGCACGAATCACTAGCATACATTTTCCTATTTTACGTTAGTTTGCATTATTTGCTAGTCGTTGCTTAATTAGACGCGGAAACTGTGGAAACCTTAGTATCCCTGATATCATTATTCTGCTCCACGGTTTATATAGTGATAACACTTTTAGTATGGGCGGCATTATTGCTAAACGGTTAAGTCTGAATCGTACCAAAGGCCCCATCTTTGGAGGCATCTATGCTTCACGCCTAGCTGCACATTTTAACATACCTATTAGGCATTTTGAGAAGGAAGAAAAGGTGCTGCCTCGTGTTTATCTAGATTATAAAAGTATGGTGGCACATGATTTTATTGTTAAGAATAGGGAAGGAGAGCTTAAATATCAATTGTTCTTTAATAAACACCATCATGAGACTATTGCCCTGCCTGCTCCTTCTTTGTTTGATTTATTTGTAGGCACGTACCTTGTACCGTTGAAGGCTATTCACGCCTACCGGAACCCTGCACCAGCCAAGGAGCCAGAGCCGGAACCACAAGTTGATCCTCCACGGCAGTCTAATTACCAGTGGGATTCGGAGATGATTGTCAGCCAGTGGCAATTGGAGTCTTCGTCTTCTTCATCTCACTACGACCCGAACTACTATTATGGATATCCGCCAGGCCAGCCGTGGCCATAGACCAACTTAGGCCAAAACCTAAGCTTGGGGGAGTACGTATTTCCCACCAACATTACATTTATGTTCACACACTCATTTCTATATGTCGGTGCTCATACTTTTTCATTGTATCATCCATGCTAGTTTACTTTCCTTTTTATGCTTTCTTCTTGTGTGTTTAATAAACCTTAAGAAAAACCCAAAAATTTAGTTGTAGATTTTAGTTTGTTTAATTTCCATGCTTGTAGTAGTAATTAAAAAGAAAACCCAAAAAGATTTCCTATTCTTCTTTTGCTTGTTGGGAGCTTTCCCGTGTAAATAGTTTTATTTCTTTCCTTTTCTTTGGGGGTCGATAGGAGAAGACCATAGTTAAATTGTTGAAGTGGCTCTTATATGCATACTTGTTGATTTGATAAAAGATCCCATATTGCCTTGTCTTCTCTTGTTTATTGAATGCTTGCAGATTCCATCTTAGTCCAATGCACGTGCACTATTATTATTATTCACACTATTCGGTCGTGCAAGTGAAAGGCAATTATGATGTTATATGATGGACTGGCTGAGATAAGAAAAGCTAGTATGAACTCAACCTCTTTTGTTTTTGTAAATATGATTAGTTCATCGTTCCTGATTCAGCCTATTATAAATAAACATGTTTGCAATGACAACTAGAGATCATAGTTTCTTATGCCATGCTTGATTAGCTATGAGTCATAATGGTTTACCTTGCGTGCCAACATGCTATTAAAATGGTTATGATGTTGTATGATAGGGTGGTATCCTCCTCTGAATGATTTAAGTGACTTGACTTGGCGCATGTTCACGCATGTAGTTGAAACAAAATCAACATAGCCTTCACGATATTTATGTTCATGGTGGATTATATCCTACTCATGCTTGCATCCGGTGTTGATTAATTTTAATGCATGTTCATGACTGTTGTCGCTCTCTAGCTGGTCGCTTCCCAGTCTTTTGCTAGCCTTCACCTGTACTAAGCGGGAATAATGTTTGTGCATCCAAACTCCTTAAACCCCAAAGTTATTCCACATGAATCCACTATACTGTGACACCCCGAGACCGTTGCGCCAGGTGTCTTCCAGTTATTCGCTGTCATTGCCATGTCATTTGCTTGCATGTTGCATTTCATCATGTCATCATGTGCATTGCATCATCTGTTTTTGATACCTGCATCCGTCCGGGTTCCCCCAGTTCCGTCCGTTGTCCGTTCTGAGCCCAACCACACTTGCACGCGCCCGCGGCACGTCCGAAATATTATTTTATAGGTGGCCGGAAAATGTTCTCAGAATGGGATGAGATTTGGCATGCGGTGTTGTTATAGTGTTAGTAGGTCGCCTGCCAAGTTTCATCGCATTCAGAGTTCATTTGATAGCCCAACCGTTACACTATAGCGGCAGTATAGCCGGTCTATCATCGGGCGTTTTCGGTCTCCGGAAACAGTCACCGGACCTCTCCTCTTCTCTCTTCTCAGAACTTTGCCTTCTGCACTACCTCTCACCACCAGGCCCTATCTAACCTCTCTCGTCAGCCGCGGACATCCTCCCGCGCGCGTCCGAAATCTGTCCCAGACCCGACCCGGACTGTCGCCATCGTTGTGTCCGGATCATCCCCAAACATCTACAAAACGTCACCGTTTTATTATTTGGACTCCCTACCTATTCTTTATTCTCTCGACCGTCCGATTTTGATCGGAGGGACCAAATGACCATATGCCTAGCCCACTGCTATATATTCAGATGAAACCCTAGGCCTAGCTGTCCCATCCATCAAATCCTCCCCCGCCGCCGCCACTGTCATTCTCCCACCTCGGGATCCCCTTCGCACCAACCAGCCACCACCAAACTGCCAAATCCATCGCTCCACACAAACTAGAGCCCGCACCCATGGTCCAAATCCTCCCCGACCAGCCTCCTCATTCCTCGGGATCGAGCCTGAGGCAACGAGCGCTGCTCCTGATTCCCTCGATCTCGTGTCTCTCTCCAACACCCTCGCTCGATCTGGACTAGGAGGGCCCCGAGCTCCTCGACCACCGCCTCGCGCGCCCGATCCTCGAGCCGCCTCCTCTGCCTCGTTCCCGAAGCCGTTGGCGCCGAGCTCCCCCTTGCGCCGCCGTGCACCTCGCGCCCCGAGCACCTCGTCGCTGCTGCCCAAACAACCGCCGGCAACCAGCAGGTTACCAGCGCCGCGCCCCTGCCTCTATTTTTCTTCTCCACTGAGGCCCTCTCTCTCTCTTTCCCTCAACTCTCTCTCGTCTTCAGGGACCCCATGACGCCGCCGCAGACCCGGCCATGGAGCCATGGATACCGCCCTCTGCAGCTCTGTAGCCAAGACCGTGCGCCCTCGCTGTCCGGAGTTCCTGCTGCCGCCATCGTTGTTCGAGGCCAGCGCCTCGACTCTTCGAACCAGGGACGAACGCCTCGCACCGAGTCCGCCGCCATCGCCCCGTTCTTCTTCAAGCCGTGGTCGTGCTGCTGCAGAAGTGCCGCCATGGATGCTCGAACCTCCCTCTGCTTCCCGCGTGGGACGACCCCAGTGCCGTGCCCCTGCTTTGCCTCGCCGGCAGCAAGCTCCGCCATGCCAAGTCCGCCGCCGTTCCCGAGTCTCCGGATGCCATGGACTTCCTCCACCGCTCAACGCTGCCACGGGACACCGGCGCCCCCAACCTCCTCATCGCCCGCATGCCAACAGGTCCCCTGCCTCGCCGCCCTATGCTTGGATCCGGCCGTCCCTGCGCCGTCATGGCCCTGCAGAGACGTGCCCAAGACCCATCTGCGTCGCCGTTCAAGTCCCAGCACTACCTCGTTCTTCTTCCTGGAGCGAGAGTAGCCACCTGCATCGTCTGAAGCCGCCCGCGTTCCCTTCTGTCTTCTTCCTGTCGAACAGAGGAACCGCTGCCTCGCTCGCCCGTGTTGACCCCGTCCCAGCGCGCTTCTAGTCCAGCAAGGCCCAACCGCCAGATCCGGCCCAGCGTGGTGAGGGCACCCCGCACCCCTCTTTTTTTCTCTTTCCCTCCTGTTGGGTCAGCCATCCTGTTGTGTTTCGGCCCAGTGTGTTTTTTTCCCTGCTGTGATTTTGTCTTTTATCTAGAGATTTACTGGTTTTACAGAAAAGCCCTTCAAGTCCATGCATTTAATAACTTTATAACCATGCATCACATGTAAAAACTTTATATATGAAAGTTGCTTAGAATCTTGTTTAGTTTCATAATATGCCCCTTTCACCCATGTTCGAAATGTTTAAAATGCTGTTTGATTAAATTTACTCCTATGCCATGCTAAAATGCTTTATTTCATAACTAAATAACCGTAACTCGGTTTGTAACAAACTTTATATGTAAATGGGGTAGAAAAATGCCTAGTTTAACACGGTGGCCTCACTTTGCATGTTTAACAACTATAAAATATGGTTTAGGGCAGAACAGTACCATAACCAAAATATGCACATGAGGAGTTTCCGGACTTGTTGTTTGTCGTTCCGGCCTCATTTAAACTTGCCTAGATAGGTAGTTTTCATTTGCTTCACCCTCTTGCCATGTTTAAAAACATTTAATATTGTTGGGTACATAAACGAGATCGAGCTAAATAACTTGAACGTGGTGTTTCGTCAATATGCAACGGAGTTGCATATTGAGCTCCACTTAATTTGTAGGATTGCTTGTGCACTTTGCCATGCCATGCCCTCTTTAAACCGGACATGCATCATACTTGGTTGTGCATCATGCCATGTTATGTGGTGGTTGTTTACTATGTTTGTTTGCTTCTTTCCGGTGTTGCTTCGTCGGGTTGGTTCCGATAACGTCGTGTTGTGAGGATTCGTTCGGCTACGTCCGTTTGTCTTCCTCATGGACTCGTTCTTCTTCCTTGCGGGATTTCAGGCAAGATGACCATACCCTCGAAATCACTTCTATCTTTGCTTGCTAGTTGCTCGCTCTTTTTGCTATGCCTATGCTGCGATACCTACCACTTGCTTATCATGCCTCCCATATTGTTGAACCAAGCCTCTAACCCACCTTGTCCTAGCAAACCGTTGTTTGGCTATGTTACCACTTTGCTCAGCCCCTCTTATAGCGTTGTTAGTTGTAGGTGAAGATTGAAGTTTGTTCCTTGTTGGAACATGGAGATGTTGTTCCTTGTTGGAACATGTTTACTTGTTGGGATATCACAATATCTCTTAACTAATTAATGCATCTATATACTTGGTAAAGGGTGGAAGGCTCGGCCTAATGCCTGGTGTTTTGTTCCACTCTTGCCGCCCTAGTTTCCGTCATATCGGTGTTATGTTCCCAGATTTTGCGTTCCTTACACGGTTGGGTTATAATGGGAACCCCTTGACAGTTCGCCTTGAATAAAACTCCTCCAGCAATGCCCAACGTTGGTTTTACCATTTGCCACCTAGCCTTTTCTTTCCCTTGGGTTCTGCAGACTCAAGGGTCATCTTTATTTTAACCCCCCCGGGCCAGTGCTCCTCTGAGTGTTGGTCCGAAATGGGCAGCCTGCGGGGCCACCTCGGGGCAACTCGAGGGTTGGTTTTACTCGTAGCTTGACCTATCTAAGTGTGCCCTAAGAACAAGATATGTGCAGCTCCTATCGGGATTTGTCGGCACATTCGGGCGGTGTTGCTGGACTTGTTTTACCATTGTCGAGGATGTCTTGTAACCGGGATTCCGAGCCTGATCGGGTCTTCCCGCTAGAAGGAATATCCTTCGTTGACCGTGAGAGCTTGTGATGGGCTAAGTTGGGACTCCCCTGCAGGGATTTGAACTTTCGAAAGCCGTGCCCGCGGTTATGGGCAGATGGGAATTTGTTAATGTCAGTTGTAGAAAACCTGAAGTTGACCTTAATTAAAATACATCAACCGCGTGTGTAACCGTGATGGTCTCTTTTCGGCGGAGTCCGGGAAGTGAACACGGTGTTGGAGTTATGTTTGACGTAGGTTGTTTTAGGATCACTTCTTGATCATAGTTGTTCGACCGTGCTTTTGCCTTCTCTTCTCGCTCTCTTTTGCATATGTTAGCCACTATATATGCTAGTCGCTTGCTGCAGCTCCACCTCATACCTTTTACCCTTCCTATAAGCTTAAATAGTCTTGATCGCGAGGGTGTGAGATTGCTGAGTCCCTGTGACTCACAGATACTTCCAAAACCAGCTTGCAGGTGCCGTTGAACTGTGCAGATGACGCAACCAAGCTCAAGGAGGAGCTCGATGAAGATCTTGTCCTTTTGTGTTGTTTCGTTCTAGCTGATCAGTAGTGGAGCCCAGTTGGGGTCGATCGGGGATCTGTGTAGCATTTGGGGTAGTCTTCTTTTTATTTTGGTTCCGTAGTCGGACCTTGTGTGTATCTGGATGATGTAATGCTTTATTCTTGTATTTGTGTGAAGTGGCGATTGTAAGCCAACTATGTATCTTTTCCCTTATGTATTACATGGGTTGTGTGGAGATTACCTCACTTGCGACATTGCTTTCAATGCGGTTATGCCTCTAAGTCGTGCTTTGGCACGTGGGAGATATAGCCGCATCGAGGGCGTGACAAGTTGGTATCAGAGCCTTCCCCGACCTTAGGAGCCCCCTGCTTGATCGATTCGCTGGCGTTATTGAGTCTATAAATGTTTTGAGTCATTTAGGAATTATATATATCGGAGAGTTAGGACTTCTTTTTACTCCTCAGTCCCTTCGTCGCTCTGGTGAGGCATCCTGACGTAGAGTTTTGACTCTTCTCTTCTCAAATTTCACTAAAAAAAATTTAGGATCACGCGGGTATCTTGGAATCGTTCTGATGGTTTTGTGACGAGAACATTGTTCTTGGTGCCTCCTGTCATTTAGGGGTTGTGGCAGTGTCCCGGGGAGTTGAGCTCCAAGGTGTTGTCGTCACAATTTTATCGTTGCAGTTCTGGAATACCTGAGTTTAGGTTCGCCGACATCGAAAATCTCTTTTATGCAGTTGTTGGTGAGATAACCTCGAAGCCACCTAGTACTGGGGCGGGAGTTCGGGAGTATCGCCATAACTCGTATAACAGATGCTTTCCGAAGGTTGAGGTAGACGATTTCCGAAGGTTTCTTGGTTATGTGTTGAAGGATGGATACAGCTGGATGTAGGATTTGCTAGTTTTGGGTGAGATATTATGCTTCCCCTGTATCCCCAACACCTGATTGCATAACCGGAAAATTTCGGGAGTTTATAAGTGGGAATTCAAGTAGCTCTTAGGATATCTTTTCGACAGATGTATGATATGAAATTGGGGTTCGACGTCTAGTGGTCCGCCTATTCACGGTTGGTTTTACAGTGGTCTCGTTGTGTCTTAAAGAGTCCTTGGCTATGCTGACTCGGGGACGCTTCGTATGTCATGTGCACTGCCTTGTACAAGATGGTGCTGTACGATCGAGCCCGTGTAGGCCCCACCATAAAAACTTCGGACGAAATCTCTATCATATGTTTGTTCCGGCTTATTTTGCAAGCCAATCCTTGTTTTGTTTTGAGTTGTGGTATCCGAGTTGCTTCGAAGTCAAATGTTGATTCCATACCTTTCCTAAGTGGTGTTCTCATATTTCTATGTAAATACTAATCCTTTTCGATAATCGAGATCATCATGCCAATCCTTTTCAACCGGCGTGTTTCTCTTCAAGTGGATCCAATCATTTCAACATCCGCAAGATCAACTCAAGTCTTCTCAACGGTGTTTGTTTCATTCGTCTCCAAGTTGCCTTTGTTTTCCCGCCCACCCTCCCCTTTTTTTCTTCAAGGATTCAGAATTCTTAAAAACTATCCATCTTATTCATGTGAAGCCTCTTCTTTTTTTCAATCAATGTTCTTACCCGGTGATGCTCATGAAGATTTTAACGGAGTTTCTAGTTCACCATTATTCATTCTTTTTCTTCTCTGGTGGAACCAAGTCAAGCTTTGTGGATCATATCCTTTTTCCTCGTTTCAAATACCTTTTCTTACCGGTGCACCTCTTTATCATTCACCTCTCGCTATTCATTTGTTCCGGAGTGCTCAAGATATCTCGAAGATTCGTGTTTCCACTCTGCATTCGTTCAAGATCTTTCGAGGATGTTACCTCATTCAAGCCATTTATTTCAACCAGCGCAATCTATCTTCTAAATCATTCAACGGTGTTTTTTTTGAGTGGGCCCTAACCCACAGGTCTTTTCCCAGGATCTTACCTGGCTCTTCTTATTTTTTTCCCGGAGCTATCCTCAAATTCTTTTCTAAAGTTTGACATAAGAATGAATTGTCATCAGTCATATGTATTTTCGTCAAGATCTTTCAAATTCTTTTCATCATTGGCTCAACCTTTTCTATTCTTCATTCTGGAGTGTCTAAACAATTCTTGGTGGTGTTTCCCGTCGTCATTCTCAGTTTTTGAAGACCGAAGAAGAGTTTCTTTTAAATATTGCCTCATTCTCTGCCATCATCTCATAATTGTTTTCGGTTGTGAGATTTTTTCACCCATCCGGAGCAATTCAAGATTTTGTTCAATTCGATTCATCCGGAGCCCATCATTTCAGAAGACTTATTCATTCTCAGCTTTCAGCTCTCGTTCTCCAAATCTTACCGGTGCATCGTTCAAACATTCTCTTATCAGCTAGTGATCTTTTCGTTTTCATGTATCTACATTGTCTCAAGTATCTTCGTTCATTTCACAATTCTTACCCGGTGATTAATCCCTTTACTTCGTTCAATTTTTTTTTACAATTCATACGGTGGTTCATTCAAGAGCTCTATTCGTGGGTTATCATATCAATTTATTCGTTGTTTCAACCCTTCCGGTGGTTCGTTGAAGACCTTCTCAAGTTTTGCGCTATATCTCTCTTAATCCTTGCTACGAGAATAAGTTGTGTGCCAAATCCATTTGTTTGTCATCAATCTAATTGGTGAAGGTTAAGCATAATATAATTCTTATTCCTGTTTCATCCATATGTTAATCTTTTCTTCCAGAGTTTGTTCACGATGATTAAATTTTTGGTTTCAAGTGCTCGTCTTTCTTTACCGGAGTTCCAAGCTCTTTCAATTATATCATTTCAAAGATTCATCTAATCATTGCAAGAATTCACCTTGTGTTTCCAACTTCTCTCTCCTTTCGTTTGATCATCCCTTTGCTTACCGGAGTTCTTCACGGAGGTTCTACATGATGGTTCTTCAAGGATTTAATTCCTTCTTGAAGTATTCATCAAGATTCTTTTTAGAGGAGTTCAAGCATTCTTCTTCTTGCTATCCGGAGTGCAAGTCTTTCTTCCATATCATTGGAGGTGGTTTTATGCCATTCTTGATTATTTGAGTTTGTGTTTCATGTTGTCAAGAATGAGGTATCTTAAATCCATCAATCTCTTCGTTGGAGTTATCTTGTGTCATGTTTCACCTAAAGCCTTCCCTAAGGATTATTGCTACCTATGGCGCTTATAATGACCAAAGTTCTTCATTTATCCTCCCGGTGAAATAAGTTTCTCGTCTCCTTGTTCTTATCAATCCAATTCTTTTTCCCGTGAGTGGCAGGTTGTCACCTCATAATTTGAGACGTATTCCATAAGACCATATCAAGCTTATTCTTTTCGTTGTTGGTTTTCCAACAACTCCGTTCTAGCATTTGTTGTAAGCGTGCTCTCTCAAGACCTTGTTTCCCTTCGTTCACTCCATTCCATTCTTACTTTTGTTCCGGAGGCATTGTGATGTTCATCTTTTCAACCCATAATCTCGTTTTGTCAAAGATCATGTTCTTTTAATGCCTATCCATTTAACCAGAGTGTTGTACCCTTTTGCTCAAGTTCTTTTCGCTTTATCACACCTTGTACATCTTGTTTTAACCGGAGTGCTTGCATGTACTTCTTGTCCTTTGCAACCTTTCTCTTGTGCCTTTTAACCTACAGGGCTCTCGTGATGTTCCTTGTTCCTCTTTTCTTAACGGAGTGCTTTGAACTTCGTTCATCCCCGTTGTATTCTTTTCTCGAGATGGCTTAACCTTTTCAAGGTTCTTTGGTTTCACTCGCTTGTCAAAGAAGCAACTTAGTTTTACCTCTTCTCTTTCTCTTCTGTTTTCCCTCCGGTGCCATTCTAGATCTCGGGACGAGATCCTCTCGTAGTGGTGGAGTGTTGTGACGCCCCGAGACCGTTGCGCCAGGTGTCTTCCAATTAGGGTAACATGATTCCCTACAATAGAAAAATCGAGAAAAATTTATTTGAAATCATTTTGGTATTTTTAAAATGATTTTTGTTGGATTTTAATAGACCAGTAGCACTCTTCGAATTATTAAAATTTTTGTGTATTTTATTTAATTCTAGAAAAATTTCCATGTTGTTGGAAATCTTTTTCTGAAAATTTTGATATACAATATGCCTATATAGCATTTCTATTTCTTTTGTTTTATTACTTTTTGTTTGTCTGTGTTTTTTTTAAATGTTTAAAAAAAAATGAGGCCGAAGCCGACCGAGCCAGGCCGGCCTAGCTAGAGGCCGAGGCAGCCCAACCACTCGCCCCACGCGCGTGCCACAGTAGGCCGTGGCCCAGCAGCCCACCTCCCGGTCGTCCCCGACCCTCGGTCGGAGACCAACTCCAGCACGCCACCGCCGCAGCTGCCGTGTCCTCGCCGGACTTCTCCACCGCCTCGCCTCGCCCCTCCTCCAAGTCTTCTCCTCCCCCCTCCTATATAAACGGAGCACCCCGGCCCCGTTTCCCTCAAAAACCGAAGCCCCCGAGCCTCGCAGCTGTGCCACGCCCCCGCCGGAGTTAGCCGTCACCGCCGGAGATCCACGTCGTCGCCCCGCTCCACCCCGCCACTCCCGACCGATGCCGCCCACTCCATCCTCACCGCCGCGCCGCGCCGAGCGCCTTGACGCCCTCGCCGCTGCCGGAGACCCACCGGAGCCGTCGCCCCGTCGACGTCCGAGCCGTCGCCGCCGTCTTCCCCGTCGCCGGCGACCTCCACGCCGCGGTAACCATCGCCTCTCCCCCTCGTCTGTCCGATCCGAGATCTACGTTTAGGAATAGATCTGTTCGTTTTTTTTCCAACCGTTTTCTTTAAGTAGTGAACGTTCACTGTTTAGTATTTTCCTTTTTCTGTTTTAATTTCGGCCAGGGACCTATTCGTGATAACTTTCTTCACAGATTAGTCCCTGTACTTCAATCTATCACTACTTTTTACTCGTTAGTCCAAATCCAACGAAACCAACGCCCACTTCTTCGTTATGATGTCCTATATCCAGTAATCCAACTTAAACATGTTTTTGAAAAGTTTAAAAATTTGAATTAGATCAGTTTTGAATTCAAACTTCGTTTGATCATAACTTGAGTTTCGTAGCTCCGTTTGAGTTGATTCTTTTTGCAAATCGAAGCTCTTGACCTAAACCTTCTGATAAGGCCAAATTCACATAATTTTGGTACTGTTAGAAATAGTTTTATGTTGCAAGAGTTATTTTCTTGGTTTTAATGTTTTCCGAATTGTCTTCTTCGATCTTTTGATCTTTTGAGTGATTGCTTATATGTGGTTACTATTGCTTGCTTATGATAGATTGACCGGAGTGTGACGAGTAGATCTATCAAGATTTTGAGTGCGAATCATCTTCATCAACATTGCAGGCAAGTTCACACTTTGATCATACCCTTTTCTACAACCCAGTTTTATTGCATTAGATCAATCCTCACACATTGCATGATTAGGATCTAATTAAATTGTGGGATGGGAGGTAGATGAGGTAGTACCTATCACCTGTATTATTATGAAACCTTTGGGAGTTACTTCTACGTTTGCTTATTATGCCATGCTATGCTAGTAGACGTGGATTGGGTGAGTGATATCCATGACAGATGTGAGTTGATAATTTTTAATGGTTTATCTAAGGTGGCAACTTAAACACACATCTGGGTGGATTGAGGCACATGATGTCTATCAGGACTTGCCTGTTTTATTTTGGACCGCCACCCAGGCTCAAAGGGATCATGAGATTATTCATACTAGAAACTTCCGTGTGCAGCCACAAGCCATTATGGGCTCTGGCATAGTTGACTAAGTCGTGCGAACTCTTACGGGTAGACTAGCAGATGTAGGGGTTGTAGGTGGTACGGTCTACCCACATGTAAGGTGCTAGCGCTTCTGAAAGACTGTGTCTCGGTCATCCGTCTTCTCAAACACCATGTAGTGCGAGAAACCAAACGGAGGCGATCGAGTCTTGTGGGGAAAAGTGCGCAAACCTCTGCAGAGTGTACAAACTAATCATGATTAGCCGTGTCCCCGGTTATGGACATCTTGAGTATCTAGTTCTTGGATTATCCTGTTGATCTCATCACGTTACTTTAAATGAATATTGTTGGGTTTTAATGATGTTACTTAATTGGGATTGAGAATGCTGTCAACCATTCTCAATGTTTAACAACCACCATGATTGTAATTAATCTTATTCCTTTGTAGTAGGGAAAAATTGGCTTTACGTAAAAACCTTATAACCATAGAGCTTTTCCACCAGCCAAATATGCATGTAGTGATAGCCTTTATCCATCGTTCTCTATGGTGTGAATTTGCCAGTACATTCAATGTACTGACCCGTTTTGGGCTGCAACGTCTCATGTTGCAGGATTATCTTACGACAAGTAAGTGATACGTTAGGGTTACGATTTCTACACTCAACTTTGCCGTTGGTGTTGATGGGAATCCACAACCTTGTTGCTTCCGCTATATGGATTGAGGTAATAGTATTTACGTTACTTTATACATGTGATTTACCTCTGTTATAAATCCTTCGAGTACTGTGTGTGTCAGCATACCGATCCAGGGATGACACTTAAGCACAGAGACTTGATCCATTCGGGTCAGGTCGCTACAGTAGGCTTGCTGGACGGTGATGGGTTGGATGAGATCTATCATGTAATCGAGTTAGTTTTGTTAGGGTTTGATCCCTAGTATCCACTATGTTCTGAGATTGATGTTGCTATGACTTTGCTATGCTTAATGCTTATCACTAGGGCCGAGTGCTATGATTTCAGATCTGAACCTATTATGTTTTCATCAATATATGACAGTTCTTGATCCTATCTTGCAAGTCTATAGTCACCTATTATGTGTTATGATCCGTTAACCCCGAAGTGACAATAATCGCGATACTTACCGGTGATGACCGTAGTTTGAGGAGTTCATGTATTCACTATGTGTTAATGCTTTGTTCCGGTACTCTATTAAAAGGAGGCCTTAATATCCCTTAGTTTGCGTAAGGACCCCGCTGCCACGGGAGGGTAGGACAAAAGATGTCATGCAAGTTCTTTTTCATAAGCACGTATGACTATATTCGGAATACATGCCTACATTATATCAATGAACTGGAGCTAGTTCTGTGTCACCCTAGGTTATGACTGTTACATGATGAACCGCATCCGGCATAATTCTCCATCACTGATCCATTGCCTACGAGTTTCCATATATTGTTCTTCGCTTATTTACTTTTCCGTTGCTATTGCTATCATCACTACAAAATACCAAAAACATTACTTTTACTACGGTTACCTTTTGCCACCGTTACCAGTACTATCATATTACTTTGCTACTAAATACTTTGCTGCAGATATTAAGTTTCCAGGTGTGGTTGAATTGACAACTCAGCTGCTAATACTTGAGAATATTCTTTGGCTCCCCTTATGTCGAATCAATAAATTTGGGTTGAATACTCTACCCTCGAAAACTGTTGCGATCCCCTATACTTCTGGGTTATCACTCTATACAACAAGATATAAGTGAAGATCACAACAACAGTAAAGATAATTATAAAAAACAACTGGCAAGCAGGATATACAACAACTTTCTCTCAAACTTTTTTCTGGAAAAGTTTGTGCCAATTTTTTGATAATTTTTCTCAAGATTTGCACTAGCTCAAGCTTTGAAATGCAAAAAGAATCACTCAATTCCGAGTTGATATGAGGAGTCAAAAAATTCGAAAACTGGCATGAAAAACTAGAGTAAGCTATGTTCATGCACTTCGGAGAGCAAAAATACCTATTTAGAAGATGATTTTGAGGTGTCAAATATTGAATAAGCTTCTGCAACTATTTAGATGCGGCTTGTCGCTAGCTTTCATTTAAGTGCTTGCGAAGCCAAAACGGACTTCGTATGAGGAAGTTATGCCTGTTTTTCTGAACAGTGCACAAAACAGATTCCAATCCGAATTCAACTACGAGATTGAGTCTAAATAGATCCGAATTTTGTTTTTTTCTTCTCTTTCTTTTACTCACACTTTTTTTACTTTTTTTTTCTCTTTTTTTTTCTCTCCCTCTTTCCAAAACAAACTAGATAAGACGCAGATTGGATCAAGCAAAGATGTGAACGATCTCAACTATGATTGTGACAATGAACAATGGGTAGCACGTGGTGGAAATTGATGGATGGGTGGTGGACAGCGGAAGGGATAATAATGCAGCGGTGGCGTGACTAATGTGAACAGAACTCAAAACTCTAAACAAACTAGATACTAAGACGAGCAACTCGACACAATTATGCAACCGATAATTCAACTATGCAAGCAATGAAAAGAAAATTGCAAAGGCTCAGACTGGCTTGGACAAAGGATGAATAGATCTAACTTTTTTTGTGGCTTTTTCTTGGACAATAGGTAAGAAAATAAATCTAATCTAGGAAAAACTGAAATTCTCACCGAGCAACCTGAAAACAGATACCGCTTGATAGAGGCGAGGGTGTCCCGATCTTTCGATGAGATGATAACTATCAATTTGGTGGAGACGAATTTGACGATCCGACTACAAACGTGCAAGACGTCGCGCCTTAGCAATCGCTAAACCAATCTCCTGAGGTTACTGACAATGCTGGAAGCACGGTCAGCCTGACGATGAAGGTCTATTCCTGCAAGCAATCGAAGAACGAGCAAGAATATGATAAAGCAATCTGAATATTGGGAATATATATGAAGTATTGATAATGGTGGGGATCCGTAAGCGGTCTTGGTCTGGTCGTTGGACACAAACGAACTACATGAAGTTGCAATGGCTAACTTTTAACTAAACAAATCCCAAGGAAAAATCTACTAGATGGATCTACTTATATAGGAGCAAGGGGTGGCGGCCAAGGAGGTGGGAGGACGTCCCAAGGCAGCCTAAAACTAATCCTAGGTCGTACAAGGCTCATGTGCCCAAGTGGAGGTGGTGCAACACCTTTGGGCTTGTAATTTGACTCGGATTCTGCTGCAACGTCAGATTGTTTCGTCCATAACTCAACGCTCCGGACGAATTTAAAGGCGAATCCAATTGTGTTGGAAAGAGCACAAAATCTACGTTCAAACAAAAAAATAATCACCCAATTCGGAGTCCGTATGAAAAAGTTGTTGGCGTTTTGAGTCAGGTATGTCTGTGAAGTCCGGATCTGAATCCAGAATGTGAGAGACTTGGACTCTATCTTCTCTTGGCCCAAAAGTGACGTGAGAGAACTTTTTTAACAACACATAAACTTCTCTTTTTCCCTTATCTTCATATGTGGAGTGTACAAATGACCCATACACCTGCAATTAGACATGACACAAAAGTTTGTGAAGTATTTTTGTCCTGAATGACATAAATAAATTATTGCATAGTTTGCATTAGAAATCACCTCACAAATATACATGTATGCAAATTTTTTGGTCGTATCCAAGGTAGTTGATACGTCTCCAACGTATCTATAAATTTTGATTGCTCCATGCTATATTATCTACTGTTTTGGACATTATTGGGCTTTATTATCCACTTTTATATTATTTTTGGGACTAACCTATTAACCGGAGGCCCAGCCCAGAATTGCTGTTTTTTTGCCTATTTCAGAGTTCCGCAGAAAAGGAATATCAAACGGAGTCCAAACGGAATGAAACCTTGGGAACGTGATTTTCGGAACGAACATGATCCAGGAGACTTGGACCCTACATCAAGAAATAAAGGAGGAATCCAAGAGGTAGGGGGCGCGCCTACCCCCCCCCCCCCAAGCGCGCCCTCCACCCTCGTGGGCCCCCTGTTGCTCCACCGACGTACTCCTTCCTCCTATATATACCTACGTACCCCCAAACGATCAGATACGGAGCCAAAAACCTAATTCCACCGCTGCAACCTTCTGTATCCACGAGATCCCATCTTGGGGCCTGTTCCGGAGCTTCGCCGGAGGGGCATCCATCACGGAGGGCTTCTACATCAACACCATAGCCTCTCCGATGAAGTGTGAGTAGTTTACCTCAGACCTTCGGGTCCATAGTTATTAGCTAGATGGCTTCTTCTCTCTTTTTGGATCTCAATACAATGTTCTCCCCCTCTCTTGTGGAGATCTATTCGATGTAATCTTCTTTTTGCGGTGTGTTTGTTGAGACCGATGAATTGTGGGTTTATGATCAAGATTATCTATGATCAATATTTGAATCTTCTCTGAATTATTTTATGTATGATTGGTTATCTTTGCAAGTCTCTTTGAATTATCAGTTTGGTTTAGCCTACTAGATTGATCTTTCTTGCAATGGGAGAAGTGCTTAGCTTTGGGTTCAATCTTGCGGTGTCCTTTCCCAGTGACAGTAGGAGCAGCAAGGCACGTATTGTATTGTTGCCATCGAGGATAACAAGATGGTTTTTTTATCATATTGCATGAATTTGTCCCTCTACATCATGTCATCTTGCTTAAGGCATTACTCTGTTTTCATGAACTTAATACTCTAGATGCATGCTGGATAGCGGTCGATAAGTGGAGTAATAGTAGTAGATGCAGGTAGGAGTCGGTCTACTTGTCTCGGACGTGATGCCTATATACATGATCATACCTAGATATTCTCATAACTATGCTCAATTCTGTCAATTGCTCAACAGTAATTCATTCACCCACCGTAAAATACTTATGCTCTTGAGAGAAGCCACTAGTGAAACCTATGGCCCCCGGGTCTATCTTCATCATATTAATCTTTCAATACTTAGTTATTTCCTTTGCTTTTTACTTTGCTTTTATTTTACTTTACATCTTTATCAAAAAAATACCAAAAATATTATCCTATCATATCTATCAGATCTCACTCTCGTAAGTGACCGTGAAGGGATTGACAACCCCTTATCACGTTGGTTGCGAGGAGTTATTTGTTTTGTGCGGGTACGAGGGACTCACACGTAGCCTCCTACTGGATTGATACCTTAGTTCTTAAAAACTGAGGGAAATACTTACGCTACTTTGCTGCATCATCCTTTCCTCTTCAAGGAAATCCAACGCAATGCTCAAGAGGTAGCAGTAGTCATGTCCTCATCAGAGGTGGTTCTCTTAGGTACCAAGGTCTGAACACCTCGATCACTACAGTTGCAAACATGACCATGGAAAACCTGACCATGACATCTCGTGCTCTCAGACATCCGTAGGTACTCGTCACATGAATCAGCGGCCGTGCCATATGCAAGCATCCAGAGTGTGTCCGTGCACTTCTAGTAACTGGCGAACCCAATCGTTCCCATGACGTCCTTCTTCAGGATGAAGTAGTCATCACAGGACCAGACGCCATGGTACAAACGGTCGAAGACAGCCTTGCACATCCTAAAAGGCCGGCGAAAATGGTCAGCGAAGAGCCGAAGAGTGCGTCGGGGGCAAAGTAGTCGGCCATCGGTGTCAAAATGGCCACGCGCTCTGTTGCGGTTGAGCACTCGATGACCCTTTATCGAGCCCTTGAAACTAAGAACATACTCTTCTGCACGCTCCGCGTCTTTAAGGACCGCCTGCATCATCACCGTCTCATCCAAGTACTCCTCCTCGTCCAATGAGCCGTCAGACGACTCAACATACTGTTTGTATATGTACTCCAAATCGAAATCCATTGCTAGAAAGAAGGGAAAACTATTTTTAGCTCCAACGATTCATCGAACAGTTGCCGAGCATGGTGAGTATAACAGTAGCGGATGGTACCAGGCGGGGCGTTCAGAGAATAGAGGTTGAACAACGACGGAGGAGAAGCGGGGTGGAACCCTGCTGAAACGCTAGAGGTGAAGAAGACGTAGAGTTTCGGTAGAGGTGTGACGTGGTGGCCGGGGTAGTGAAGCGGCGGCGAAGGCAAGAGAGAAGGAAGGAAGAAGAGAAAACAAGAAGGATGAAGGCGCGTGGTCCGAGAAGGGTTTTGGGTGGGCCGGGGGTGTTGGAGTCCTATGTGTTTGGTGTCCGGACTCCCGCAAAGCTTCCCATGTTTGTCGACGGTTTAGGAGAAAACACGTCCGGACCGCGACGCGGACCAATACATACCGGCGTTAGATGACTTCACTGGTCTAGACAATGCGATTTGGACGGATGTGGGTGGTTTGCGGGTCCGCTTTGAAGATGCTCTAACTATCCAATCACAGATTCGTTCGCATTACAAAATTTAAGAAGGTGTTCTTCGTACTACTTTGACCGTTGATGAATAGAGTGGATTTTAAAAAAAAAGAATAACAATTCAAAAGAAAGATGATGATCAGCATCAGACTCAGAGCATCTCCAACAGCTGCGCCAAACTAGCGCCGTGCCGCAAAATTGCCCGTTTTAGCGCACGCGCAACCGGTATAGTTGCTCCAGCGGGCGCGCAAAAACAGTGCACGCGGCATATGTAGTTCAGCGCACGGGCCGAAACTCAATCACGCACCGCTTATTTGCCGCGCCCGCTCCCGCGCGCCGGACTCTCGCGCGCTCGCTCGCAACTCCCACCCCCATCCAGCCGCGCCGCCGCCGCCGACCGCGCCACCCGGCGACCGTTCCGGCGCTTCCCCGGCCTATCCCCGCCCCGCCGTGGCTTCTCCAGCCCCCCTCTAGTCCCGGCGCCCCTCACGCGCGTCCGTCCTCCGACGAACAGTGCCCGCGCGCTTGCTGCCACTCGGCGCCCGCAAGGTGTTCGACAAAATGCCAAGAAGGTATGTATTGCTCAAAAGTCATGAATTTCGTGCATGTTGATTGTAGTTTTTATATCATAGTATTGAACATTGTAGATGAGTTCATCGTATGATTCTTCTGAAGAAGAATTTGATATGGAAGTGGAGGAGGATCTTGCAATGACCCTAGCTATGCATATCAATAAAAAACCGAAGCACGGTTGTTCGGTTATGGTCGGCAGAAAATTTGGAGGGATATGATCGATGCCCACAACAGATTGATCAGACATTATTTTGCGGAGAATCCCACATACCCCGAGTCATATTTTCGTCGCCGATTTAGGATGAGCACCGAGTTGTTCAGGCGCATTGCAGAGAAACTAGCGAGCCATGACCGCTTTTTTCAGCAAAGGAGGAATGTCGCCAGAGAGCTTGGGCATAGCACCTTTCAGAAGGTGACAGCCGCTTTGCGTATGTTGGCATACGGTATACCGGCTGACCTAGTTGATGATCACTTGGCTATGGGTGAGAGCCAAGCCATCATGTGTGTCAAGCGCTTCACAGTCGGAATTGTGCAAGTGTTTGGCGAGGAGTATTTGAGATCTCCCAATGCTGAAGACGCCTCAAGGCTATTGGCGATGAACAAAGCTCGCGGCTTTCCTGGCATGCTTGGCTCAATAGATTGCATGCATTGGAGTTGGAAGAATTGTCCAAAGGCATGGCATGGGCAATTCCACGGCCAAAAAAAGGGTTCCACTATAATCCTTGAAGCGGTGGCCGATCAAGAGACTTGGATTTGGCATGCATTCTTTGGAATGCCTGGATCTTTGAACGACATCAATGTTGTCAACCGGTCACCACTGATGAATAAGATTGCAAATCGTGAGTTGCCACCGGTGCAGTTTGTAGCAAATGGCCGTACATACAACTATGGCTATTATCTAGCGGATGGCATCTATCCAAAGTGGCAAACCTTTGTCAAGCCGTTGAAAAAGCCAGAAGGTAAGAAAAATCTTGATTTCCACAATGCTCAGGCGGCGGCTAGAAAAGATGTGGAGAGAGCTTTTGGGATTTTGCAAGCCCAATTTGCTATTGTGAGAGGACCGGCTAGATTTTGGGATCAGAAAATGCTTTGGTACATCATGCACGCTTGTGTGATCATGCATAACATGATCATCGAGAATGAGCGTGGCCAAGATGTAGACTACTCTCAGTATGACCTCTTGGGACATCCCGTGCAAGTGCGACGGAGGACTGAAAGGGTGGCCCATTTTGTTGCCTCCTATCATGCCATTCGACGTCCCGCATCGCATAATGATCTTCAGAAGGATCTAATTGAGGAGTGGTGGGCATGGAATGAACGACAAAGAGTATCATGATTTATGTGTTCAATATTGTATTGTTAAACTATTTGTTATGTTTATTGCACTATTTGTTGTATTAAACAATAAACTGTTTGTTTGAGTTGTAATAATGAAATTGAACTATTTATTTTGATTTATTTTTGTTTGTGTTTGATCTTTTTGCTTCTATTTTGGAATGCATATGTTGTTTGTGCGACAGTCGCGCACCCTACTTTTTAGCGCGGCTGCTGGAGCCAGCACTGCGCACCGCGCCAAACAAGGCGACCGGCGCGCGGCAAAGCAGTTTTTTGCGCGCGGCACGTTCGGCGCCTGTTGGAGATGCTCTCACGAGTCATGCATGCGAACTCTTCTATTTAGCATGCAGATCTCTTCTTCTGTTCTTTGTTCTGAATTCTCGCACCTGCCCGTCGCCATGCCGTCGTCCATATACGCCGCACCACAGGCAAGCGCAAGCAACGGCGTTGGCAATGGCGACGGCAAGCCACACGTGCTTGTTGTCCCTTACCCGGCGCATGGTCACATGCTGCCTCTCCTCGACCTCGCGGCGCTGCTCACCGCACGGGGCCTCGCGCTCACCGTCACCGTCACGGCAGGCAACGTCCCGCTCCTCGCGACATTCCTCGCAGCGTTCCCGTCAGTCGCCACCGTCATTCTGCCTTTCCCTTCCTCGCCGTTCCTCCCGGCCGGGTGCGGCGAGAACACCAAGGACCTCCCGGCCGATCTCTTCCGCCCGTTCATGGCCTCCCTGGCGGCCCTCTCCGCGCCTCTCCTCTCCTGGTGCAAGTCCCAGCCCCGCGGCGTGACGGCCATCGTCTCCGACCTGTTCATGGGGTGGACACTCCCGCTCATCGAGGAGCTCGGCGTGCCGCACGTGGCCTTCTCGTGTGCCAACGTTCACTACCTCGCCACGACGCACTCCCTCTGGTGACGCATGCCGACGAGGCTCCGCCTCGACGACGCCGACGAGACTGTCACCTTCTTGGAGGCGCCCGACTCGTCTAGCTTCCCTTGGCGCAGCCTGCCGTAGATGTTCAGGGTGCATGTGCCCGGCGACGAGGTGTCAGAGACGATCCGGCGGATCTTCCTATGGAATATAGAGAGCTCGTGCTTCGTGGCAAACTTGTTCGTGACGCTCGAGGCGGCCTACGTGGAGCGCCCGCTCCCCGACCTGATGGCGAAGTGGGTGTTCGCGGTGGGCGCGCTGTCGGACGACGTGCGCAACTGCGACGAACATGGCGGGAAGCCAGCGATGGCCCCGGTGAAGGTGACCGCGTGGTTGGACGGGTTCGACGACGGCTCCGTCGTGTACGTCTGCTTCGGGTCGCAGCAGGCGCTGTCACCGGCGCAGGCGGCGTGCGTGGCCGGCGCTCTAGCGCTGGCTCGGTGGCTTTCGTCTGGGCGGTGAGGAGCGGCACCGTCGTGCCGGAGGGGTTCGAGGCCGCAGCCACGGCGGCGTCACGGGGCATGGCAATCCGCGGGTGGGCGCCGCAAGTGGAGATCCTGCGCCACCGCGCCGTGGGGTGGTTCCTCACGCACTGCGGGTGGAACTCGGTGCTCGAGGCGACCGCGGCCGGCGTGGCAATGCTCACGTGGCCGATGGGCGCCGACCAGTTCATCAACGCGTCGGTGCTTGCGGAGGCAGGCGTGGCGGTGCCGGTGGCAGAGGGTGCCGACGCCGTGCCAGACGCTGGAAAGATGGCGAGCGTCATCGCTGCAGCTGTCACAAAGGAGGGGGAGTCCGTGAGAAAGCATGCGGTGGAGCTCGGCCGGAAGGCGGCCACCGTGGTGGCGGAGGGTGGAACCTCGCACATTGATTTGGAAGAGTTGGTGCGTGTGCTCAGTGACGTCGACTACTCCCTCCGTTCCTAAATATTTGTCTTTCTAGAGGTTTCAAATGGTGACTACATACGGAGCAAAATGAGTGAATCTACATTCTAAAATATGTCCATATACATCCGTATGTGATGACCATTTGAAATCTCTAGAAAGACAAATATTTAGAAACGGAGGGAGTAGTATTTATATTCCTTGTATTTTTTTGAACTTATATTCCTTGTATTTTCATTTCATTGTAGATGATGAATGTGTTTTTCTGGGACCTTCTATCCATAAGATACCTGAAAATAAATTTGCATCTTGGTCCTGCCAGCCATCTGGATCGGGGATGAACGGCCACATCCCCTTCCTCCTCCAACCGCATGTTCACCTTGTTCCTTCAATCGTGCAACCTCCCTCCGATCCATCCCTAACCGTCCGCCTCCGCCACCCGTGGCCGGCGGCTATCGCCACCCTGCCCTCCCCTCGACCTCCCCCCACCGCCGTGTCCGCCACCCTGGCCATCCCTCTAAGCCTCACCGCACCAGTGAACAACTCCCACGATCCCCTGTGTTGGGTTTAGTCCCACATCGATTGTGGGAGAAGGAAGAACACGATTTATAAGGGCAGGGTATCCCCTCCTAACAGGCTAGTCTTTTGGGGGGAGAGGGCCCAAGGCTTCTCATAAGTCGGTGTTGCTCTCCGGTTGGGCCTGGTTGACGCATGTGGGTCGGAACGCTTGTGATAGCGGACTCGGGATTGCGTAACAAGTGGTATCAAAGCAAGGTTCGATTTGAGGTTGCCGAAATTGATTTAGAGGTGATCCAGTTGGCGTAGCAGTGCGATACTCGGCAAGATCGGAAACAGCACTGGTGGCGTGTAGTGGCGGCTGGTATCGCGCTGGAGACGAGGACCAGCAGCGCTAGGGCATGCGGCGACTGAGTGCATCGTTGCACGATGCGCTGGTGGCTCCATGCGGCATGTGAGCGAGAGGCCAAGCGTGCCTAGCCTAAGGCCCAGGTGCAGCCAAGGCCTGAGGAGCCGAATGGCTGAAGAAGGCCTGGTGTGCAAGCGTGGCATGCGTGCGTTTGCCGGGATTGAGATGTGCGTTGCTATGCTCAAGGATGGTCAGATGTGAGATTTCTTTGGTTTAAAAAAAAGAGGAGTTGCTAGGTCCAACGCATGTGCACGGGAGTAGTTGGGATGGATCATTCCGATCTGATTTTCTACTGGGTGCACAGAGAAGTTAATATATCAAACATGGGTAAGATAATTTGCAAACATGGGATTTGTCTGTTCAAGTTTGCATGGAAGTTTTGCTAGGTTGGTTTGATCAGATGGTTTGGAGCGTGTGGACAGGCAACGGAGCGCGCAGACAAGTGTGTCGTCAGGATCATGCAGACACAGGGTGTCAAGCAATGCACGGAGATTTGCGGGCGAACACGACGCAGGGTGGAGCATGATTGCAGTCGGATAATTTGGCTGGGTCGAACTGGATAGTCTGATGGATCGACGGGGATGTTGGTCAAAGCAGAAGACGGTGGTGATTTCAGCGACAACGACATAGGAGCGTGATGCTGATGGTGGCCGACTTCTAAGGCGTGGAAACACGTGGTGCAGGCCTTAGGGCTTGTCCGGCTTCAACAGACTATAGCGCGAGGTTGATTCAATATGGTGCACACAAGAGAGCTTGAAGTCGACAGGGCGCAGGGCAGCATAGCGCAGCTACATGGAGTCATGTTGAAGGTGGAGCTGGAGTCTGATGGACGACTTTCACTCTGTGCTGATGGAGGGGCTACGGCGTAAGAATTCGGAGAGTCGAAGCCTATTTCAGCGGGATAGCGAGAGACGCGTGGATCGGACTGGGTACCAATGGTCTGATGGAGACGTGATACTTGGCATCGGTAGGTGATGATCGGTGGTTCTCTGCAGTGGGGGTTGAGACAGTGTGGGCTAGCTACCCCGGAGACTCGACCAGGACAGCAGAGGCTCGACGCGATGATAGCGGCGAGGCGTGCGGTAAGCACGGGACACAGCGACAGGCCAATGCACTGGTTGTCGGACATGTGGTCAGACAAAGTGTGCAGGGGGTGCTAAAGCATTGTTGACGAGTACCAGATTCAAGTTGGTGACTGGGTCTATCGGTGCCGGTTGATGGACAGAAGTTGACCAGAGAATCTGAGAAAGTGATGGAAAGTCTGAAATTGTCAAAATAGAGAGAGTACATGGCCGTATATTCTGTGGTGTTGGGTGCACATGGCAAAGTGCGGATGACAAGATAGAAGGAGGCGGAGTGCTATAGTTGTGGGACATGTCAAAGGGTATCCGGGAAAAAGGATGAGACAACTGCGAATTTGACTCAGGGTGACACAGGGCGACGGTGAAATTCCTTCAAATTTCAGAAAGGCGGTCAAGAAAGAGTGGTGATGTTGAGTTCGGGTAACTCTTATATGTGACGTCCAATATGCGAGTTGTTCATTTTCACGCAGATAGTGGTCGGTGTGTGATGGCGTTGAGCGGATACTCCGGAAGTTAGGAGCACAAAGTAGAGTAATGAGAAACTTAATTCTCTGCTCGAGTGTAGACTGTGAATATGATAAGAAGGGACTGTAGTTGTAGGTGGAGTCACATGGAGTATGTGAGTAGCAGCGGTGCTCATGGCGTATCTCAAATCCAACGTACATGGAGGTTTGACGCATGGATGAATCCGAGGTGGTGAAGAATACTCGCCAAGGTGGAATTTGGTATCAGAGCTATCACTAGCGTTTCGACCCACATGCATCAATCAGGCCCAACCGGAGAGCAACACCGACTTCGGAGTGAAGTTTCGCCTCTTAGTTTCTCTGCACAGAATAACACTGCATCTACCATATTAGCAGAGGTCAATATGTTGGAGCGGTGACCTCAAACGAAAGCTACAGTTCTACACATGTGAGGTCGAAGCACCGTGACTCCATAGGTGTTGCGCGCCTTCTGTTCGCCAAAGAAAATAAAAGGTGCGAGGTCCAATTGCTAAATTAAGCTATTCATACTATTTTGCTCATGTTGACTGTGCTATTTTGGCTCAACATGATGCAGGCAATATTATTCCGTGGAGATAGGGAAGATGGCCAAGCACACTAGCGGTCAGTGGCTAGTTTGTAACGCCCATGATGCCGCTATATCTCCCACGTGTCAAAGCACGACTTAGAGGCATAACCACATTGTAAGCAATGTCGCAAGTGGGGTAATCTTCACACTACCCATGTAATGAATAAGGAAAAGAGGTACATAGTTGGCTTACCCTCGCCACGTCACACAATAGCATAAATATCATTACATTCGTCCAGATACAATCAAGGTCTGACTACGGAACCAAGATAAAGAACAACCCCAAATGCAACAAAGTCCCCGATCGTCCCAACTGGACACCACTACTGATTGTCTGGAAAGGAAACATAGTATCGTCCTGAGTCCTCATCGAACTCCCACTTAAGCTCAGTCGAATCTCCTGGAGCGGTATCATCGGCCCCTGCATCTGGTTTTGGAAGTAATCTGTGAGTCACGGGGACCCAGCAATCTCACACCCTCGCGATCAAGACTATTTAAGCTTATAGGTAGATAAAAGGTATGAGGTGGAGCTACAACAAGCACTAGCATATATGGTGGCTAACATACGCAAAAGAGAGCGAGAAGAGAAGGCAAAGGCACGATCGATAAACTATGATCAAGAAGTGATCCTAGAACAACCTACGTTCAAGCATAACACGAGACCGTGTTCTCTTCCCGGACTCCGCCGAAAAGAGACCATCACGGCCACACACTCTGTTGATTCATTTTAATTAAGTTAAGTTTAAGGTTTTCTACAACCGGACATTAACAAATTCCTATCTGCCCATAACCGCGGGCACGGCTTTCGAAAGTTCAAATCCCTGCAGGGGTGTCCCAACTTAGCCCATCACAATGTCTCACGGTCAACGAAGGATATTCCTTCTCCCAATACAATATGATCAGACTCGGAATCCCGGTTACAAGACATCTCGACAATGGTAAAGCAAGTCCAGCAAGACCACCCGCTGTGCCGACAAATCCCGATAGGAGCTGCACATATCTCGTTCTCAGGGCACACCAGATAAGCTAAGCGTACGGGAGCCAACGTAACCCAAGTTGCCAAGGGACGGCCCCGCACGGTGCTCTAGGTTGGACCAACACTTAGAGGAGCACATGCCCGGGGGTTTAAAATAAAGATGACCCTTGAGTCCGCGAAACCCAAGGGAAAAGGCTAGGTGGCGAATGGTAAAACCAAGGTTGGGCCATGCTGGAGGAGTTTTATTCAAGGCAAACTGTCAAGGGGTTCCCATTATAACCCAACCGTATAAGGAACGCAAAATCAAGGAACATAACACCGGTATGACGGAAACTTGGGCGGCAAGAGTGGAACAAAACACCAGGCATAAGGCTGAGCCTTCCACCCTTTACCAAGTGTATAGATGCATTAAAATAGACAAGATAATATAATGATATCCCAACAATAAACATGTTCCAACAAGGAACAAACTCCAATCTTCACCTGCAACTAACAACACTATAAAAGGGGCTGAGCAAAGCGGTAACATAGCCAAACAACGGTTTGCTAGGACAAGGTGGGTTAGAGGTTTGACATGGCAATATGGGAGGCATGATAAGCAAGTGGTAGGTATCGAAGCATAGACATAGCAATAGAGCGAGCATCTAGCAAGCAAAGATAGAAGTGATTTCGAGGGTATGGTCATCTTGCCTGCAAAGTTCTCTGAGTTGACGTTAGCTTGATCCTTGTAAGCATACTCAACAGGTTCCTCGATCACGTAATCGTCTCCCGGCTCTACCCAAGCAAGAACACAAGCAAAGGGAGACACAATCAACCACGTTCAATGCACAAACAACATGATGCAAAACATGTCATGATATGCGGGATGCGATATGCGATGCATATGCATGTTTCGGAAAGGAAAATTGAACCTGGCCTCAACTTGGAAAACCAAGAGTGCCACTGGAATGATGAGTTGATTTTGGTCGAAATCGATATAAAGATCACCGGAATCGGATGCACGGTTTGCAAATGACAAGCAAAACAAATATGACACCGATCTGCGATTAACAGTACGAGGCCATCTAAATGCATCAAGAACAACAAGCTACTACACTCCAACATAACAACAAAATACATGGCAGTGATCCACTCAAGATGCTTGACAAAAAATGAACACTGAGCTATGGCTAATTCACTCAATAGCAGGTTCAAACAAGCATGGCAAAAGTGCAAAAGATATCAGGTTACAGACTTAGTGAAAATAACAACATGCCAGGAATTTAACATCAGGAAGGAACGTTTAGAGCAAGATAACAACATGCTACAGGAACATAGGCATGAAGCTACTCAAAGCATACAACAAAAGTCCCTTACTGACCATAAGCCAAGGACGTCGATAACTGCCACACGTGTGGCAGGAAAGGAGATGCACCACACGTCTCTAATGCAAATAGATTGCCACGTCATCGAATGCATGCATGCGAGAATCTTTTTGGATTTTCAGTTTTTTAAATGTTTTATCTCTTAAATGAAAAATCTGATTGAAGATCCATTTTCACCATTAAATCCCTCGCGACAAGATCTTCAAAACTAGATCTCATATTGATATATTTTGGCAAAAAAATTTGGGTTAAAAGTTGCCATGTCTATTGCACATGAATTGCCATGATATTTACACTGAAGTTGCCATGATATGTTTCAACTATTATCTTTTACATTTAAAAGTAAATTTAACATATTATAAAATGGAGATTAAGAAACTAGACTTGCCATGCACCATAAACTAAAATTGCCATGATACATGCACTTAAAATTGCCATGGTTCAATAAAAAATATTTTCATGGTCAAAGTACTGGAATTGCCATCATCGAAAAACTAAAATTGCCATAATCTACAAACTAAAAATGCCACATGGCCACTTTAGTTTAAGCACTATGGCAACTATAGTGTAAATATCATGGCAACTTCTAGGCAAAAAAAATATTCATCAAAACATATCAACATGGGGTCTAGTTTTGAAGATCTCGTCGAGACGGATTTAATGGTGAAAATGGATTTTTAGTTTGCTTTTTTATTTAGGAGACAAAACATTTTTAAGCCGAAAACAAAAAAGATTTCTGCTGATGTCATCTATTCATACGTGGCAAAATGAGTGGTGATGGAGGCGTGTGGGCGATCTGCAAACGCCCACGCGTGTGGGTGTTAGTTTTTCCGTAAGACAAAAGGGATCAGAAAATACAATCGCAACCATGTGAACATAGCCACTTTCGTTAACAGATTCAGACTTAGTAGAAAACTGGAACATGGCAAAACAGATATTAAGTAGGCATGTTTACGAGCTCAATGCACTCATCACAAGGCATTGCATGACAAACTAAGCATACCCCCAACAAGTAGACATGGCATAGAAGCTAAACATGGCAAGAACAACCTCAAAGCATGCATGGATCAACTACAACAACCTTGGAAAAATTGCTTAACATGTAAACAATCTGCCGGGAACATTTTATAGCAAAAGTAGAGCTCGATTGAGTCATGCTAGGGTGCACCATAATTGCAAACAAAGACATGGATGGGTAGAGCACCACAATATCTACAAAACATCCTTACTGATCATGCTCAAAAGAGGCATGGATCACTCTGTAGCAACATGAATACATGGCATAAAAATATTGACAGGGCAAAGACTTAGAAGATTTCTATGTCCCTGAAATCAGCAACATTACGAGAGCTACTTTACATGCTTGTGCTAGTCAACATAGAGATCACAAAAATACATGGCATACACCCCTGTAAATATGGCATGGCATACTTCAAAACTCATGTAGGGCTCAAGTTCATAGGAGGCACACAACAATCATGGAAAAAATGACAAAAGTCCAATTACTGATAAGAATCTAAAACTAATATAAACTAGCACTCTTGCAACAACATTTAGGGCATCAAGATGAACTCAAATGAACATGATGCAATGAGATGAAATGAAGTACTCGTTGAGACGAACAATTTGATATGCTACATGCCCAAAACGGAGCCACGGTTGCAGAGTTATGATGCGATGAAATATGCATAAAAATACTGAAACAGAGGCAAAAAGTCAACCTGATCCAGATCTAGGGTTTGCACGCGGATCGAGACGCTCGCCGGAGAGTCGCCGGAATCGTCGGGGAAGAAGAAAGCAGCGGCCGGCGGGTGAGGAAGAGGTGGCCGGAGCGGGCCCCGAGCGGTGCGGCGAGGACGGCGGCGCGGCGGCGGAAGTCGACGGCGGGGCGGCGACCGAGCGAGGAGGTCGTCGACGACGGCGGTCGGCGACGGCGAGAGGAGGCGGGCGGTGTGGTTGTCCGGCGAGGAGGCGCGGCATGGAGCGAGCTGGGCGGCGCGCGGCTTCGGGCCGGGGAGGGCCCGCGATGGGCTCCAGTGGGCCGCACGGTGGGAGGATGCGGCCGGGCCACGTGTCACGCCCTGGTTGGGCGTGGACGGCGGCGGCGAGGCGTCCGGCGTGCGGAGAGGAGCGGGGCTAGGGTTTAGGGTGGTTTGGATCCGGAATTTCGGGGGAGGAGTGCCTTTTTATAGGTAGGAGGAGCTAGGAGGCTCCAAATTGAGCACGGTTTGCGGCCACGCGGTCGTGATCGAACGACCTAGATGATGGAGGGGGTTTAGGTGGGTTTTGGGCGACTTTGGAGGGATGTTGGGCTGCAACACACACGAGGCCTTCTCGGCTCCTCGGTTAACCGTTGGAGTATCAAACGAAGTCCAAATAGTACGAAACTTGACAGGCGGTCTACCGGTAGTAAACCAAGGCCGCGTGGCAAGTCTCGGTCCAATCCGAGAACGTTTAATACCCGCACACGAAAAGAGGTAGAAAGGGACACCGGAGGACATAGGAGCGCCGGAATGCAAAACGGACAACGGGGAAAAAGCTCGGATGCATGAGACGAACACGTATGCCAATGCGATGCACATGATGACATGATATGAAAAGCATGATAAAGACAAAAACACATGAAGAAAAAAACCCGACAACGAGGAAATATTATAACTTAGTGCCGGAAATGGCAAGAGTTGGAAGACAAATATGGCAGTTTACATACGGGGTGTTACAACACTCCACCAGTACGAAAGGATCTCGTCGCAAGATCAAGGACTAGAAGAACTCCGGGTACTCATAACGGAGGTGGTCCTCACGTTCCCAGGTGGCTTCACAATCGGAATGATGTGACCACTTGACTTTCAGGAATTTGATAGACTTGTTGCGAGTCTTGCGCTCAGTTTCTTCAAGAATAGCAACGGGGTGCTCATGATAAGACAAGTCTTCTTGGAGATCAATCTCTTCAAAGTTGATGGTGCGGTCAGGAGTTTTGAAACACTTGCGAAGTTGAGACACGTGAAACACGTCGTGCACGTTTGCAAAGTTGGATGGAAGCTCAAGTTGATAGGAGAGGTCGCCTCTTTTGCCAATGATCTTGAAAGGACCCACGTATCTCGGGGCAAGCTTCCCTTTGATACCGAAGTGACGAGTACCTTTCATTGGAGAGACGCGGAGGTAGACATGGTCTCCGATCTCGATAGCCAAGTCACGATGTTTGCTATCATAGTAACTCTTCTGGCGCAATTGCACGTCTTTGAGATTTTCACGAATGACTTTGCACATTTCTTCAGCCTCTGTGATCAAGTTATTGCCAAGAAGTTGACGTTCACCAGTCTCTGACCAGTTAAGAGGAGTACGACACTTCCTGCCATACAGAATCTCGAATGGGGCCTTGCCCGAACTCGCTTGGAAGCTGTTGTTGTAGGAGAACTCGGCATGTGGAAGACAATCTTCCCACTTCATACCGAAAGAAATGACACATGCCCTGAGCATATCTTCAAGAATCTGATTGACTCGCTCGACTTGGCCACTAGTTTGAGGATGAGAAGCTGTGCTGAAGCGAATGTTGGTGCCCATGGCCTTCTGAAAAGAATCCCAAAACTTGGAGGTGAAGATGCTGCCACGATCTGAAGATATCATCTGCGGAATGCCGTGCAAGGAGACAATCCTGGAGGTATATAGCTCTGCCAACTGAGCTGTTGTGATAGATTCTTTGATAGGAAGAAAATGAGCCACTTTAGTGAGTTTGTCGATGACAACAAAGATAGCATCATTGCCACGTTTGGACTTTGGAAATCCAGTCACGAAGTCCATCTCAATATGGTCAAACTTCCATTCTGGAATGGCAAGAGGTTGGAGGAGAGCAGCTGGTCATTGGTTTTCTGCCTTCACTCTTCTGCAGACATCACATTCATTCACGAACTGAGCAATCTCGCGCTTCATTCGAGTCCACCAATACGACTGCTTGAGGTCCTGGTACATCTTTGTACTTCCAGGGTGAATAGAGAGGAGTGAATTGTGAGCCTCGTTCATAATGACTTTACTAAGGTCACCTTTAGGAACAACAATGCGATCCTTGAAGAATAGAGTATCCTTGTCATCAAGACGATAGCACTTGTACTTGGGTTGACTCTTGGCAATCCCAATCTTGACCTTCTTCACCATAGCATCAAGAAGTTGAGCCTCGTGCATCTGATCTTCCAAAGTAGGAGAGACTTGGAGGTTGGCAAGGAATCCTTGAGGAACAACTTGGAGATTGAGTTTGCGGAAAGCTTCACAAAGCTCTGGTAGGTAAGGCTTGAGAATCAAACTGTTGCAGTAAGCCTTCCTGCTCAATGTGTCAGCAATTACATTGGCCTTCCCTGGAGTTTATTCAATACTCGGATTATACTCTTGAATCATTTCGACCCAACGAGTCTGCCTGAGGTTGAGGTTTGGCTGAGTGAAGATGTACTTGAGACTCTTCTAATCAGTGAAGATGTCCACTTTTCTTCCCAACAAGAGATGTCTCCATGTTAAAAGAGCATGAACAACTGCCGCCAACTCGAGGTCATGAGTGGGGTAGTTCTTTTCGTTGCGCTTCAACTGGCAAGAGGTATAGGCCACAACTTTCTTCTCTTGCATCAACACTGCACCAAGACCTTGAAGGGAAGCATCACAGAAGACCTCGAACGGTTTGGATTCATCAGGAGGAGTCAGAACTAGCGCTGTGACTAACTTCTCTTTGAGGGTGTTGAAAGCGATGTCACATTCAGGAGACCAGACATACTTCACATACTTCTGCAGGAGGTTGGAAAGAGGCTTTGCGATTTTAGAGAAGTTCTCAACGAACCTTCGACAATAGCTTGCGAGCCCACGGAAGCTGCGGAGTTGCTTCACATTCTGAGGCGATTCCCAATTCACAATTGCAGACACCTTCTCAGGATTAACAGCTATGCCCTTGGCAGAGATGATATGCCCAAGGTAGAGAACCTCATCGAGCCAAAACTCGCACTTTGAAAACTTCGCATAGAACTGATGTTCTCTGAGTTTATCCAGCACCAATCTCAAATGCTTGGCATGACCCTCCTTGTTCTTGGGAAAGACCAAAATGTCATCGAGGTAGACCAAGACGAAGTCATTTGTGTAGGCGTTGAAGATGAAGTTCATCACGCGAGAGAATGTTGGAGGGGCGTTGACAAGGCCGAAAGACATGACCGTGTATTCATATGAACCATAGCTTGTTCTGAATGCTATCTTAGGGATATCTTCTTCACGAATGTGAATCTGATGATAGCCCATACGGGGGTCAAGCTTGGAGAATACTTGAGCACCTTTGAGTTGTTCGAAAAGATCATTGATGTTGGGAAGTGGGTACTTGTTCTTTATGTTCTTCTTGTTCAATGGACGGTAGTCGACACAAAGTCGGTCCGTTCCATCCTTCTTCTTAACGAAAAGAACACCACAACCCCATGGAGAAGAACTTGGTCGGATGAGACCCATACGCTCTTGAATATCAAGTTGTTTCTTCAGCTCCTTCAACTCTTCAGGTCCAAGCTTGTAAGGACGTTTGCAAACAGGTTCCGTGCCAGGCTCAAGAGTGATGACGAATTCAACTGGCCGGTGCAGAGGCATTCCTGGAAGCTCTTCTGGAAAGACGTCTTGATATTTGCAAACGACTGGAATCTGAGAGATGACATCCAGCTCACCCTTCTCATTGAGAGAAAATAGTCCGATGGTATCATCACGAGTAGCAAAGACGATTACATCCTCAGACGAATGTGTCAATTGAATCTGCCTGGCAGCACAATCAAGCTGAGCCTTGTGCTTAGATAGCCAGTCCATTCCGAGAATAAGATCAATATCCGAGTTACCAAGATCCATTGGAGAAGCCAAAAACTTGAAGTCGCCCATCATGATAGAAATATCCGGGACCATCGTGGTGGCCCTCATAGACTTGGCCGGAGAAACCACTCCCATAGGTTTTCCCAACATTTCAGAAACGAAGTCATGCTTTGAAACAAATGATCTTGACATGAAACAATGCGATGCACCAGTATCAAAAAGGACTTTTGCAGGAGTAGAGTTAACTGGAAGGTTACCCATAATCACATCTGACGAGTCCTCTGCCTGAGCTGAGTTCATCATGTTGACCTTTGCGAACTTGGGGTTATGCTTGACCACTGCGGTGCTGGCAGATCTCACAGGAGGAGGAGGAAGACGCCTCTGATTGAAGCATTTATTGGCATAGTGACCCTTCTGCTGACACTTGTTGCACGTGACCTCCGAGAGCGGACGGTGATACGGAGCACTTGATCTTGGATCATGAGACGAAGCCTTGTTCTGAAAGCCTGGGTTGGGTGGGTGGGAAGATCCATTGCCACATTTGCTCTTCTGCTGATAAGGCTGACGGGAAGGAGGAGGAGGCAACCAATACTTTTGCTGCTTAGTTGCCACTTGAGTTGAGGACGAAGGAGTTGCATCTCTGACTCGCTTGTTGGAAGCATCGCACTTGAGTTGAGCAGTCTCTTGTTTCAGTGCCATATTGTAGAACTCATCGTACTTCTGCGGTTCAAAAAGCACAAGAGCTAATTGGAGATCTTCTCTGAGGCCACCTCTGAACTGATAAATCATGCTCTTCTCGTCAGGGACGTCTTGCTTAGCGAAACGAGCGAGCTTCTGGAACATGATGTTATACTGGTAAACAGACAAGCTGCCTTGCTTCAGATTGCGGAACTCCTCACGCTTGCTCTCAACAACACTCTGAGGAATGTGGTGAGCTTTGAAGTCTTGACGGAATTCATCCCAGGTAATCACACGACCTCCTTTGGAATCTTTGTATTGTTGATACCATTCTGTAGCTTGGTCTTTGAGTTGGAACGAGGCAAACTTGACAAAGTCCTTAGGCCTGACATTGCTGCACTCAAAATGCTTGTAGATATCCACGAGCCAATCATCAGCATCTGTTGCCTCGACACAGTTGCTGAAGGTCTTTGGCTGGTTTGCGAGGAACTGGTTGAGTGTAGCAAACTGATTTTGATTGTTGCCATGGCCTTGATTCCCTTGGTTGCACTCTTGCAAGAGTTGCATGATCAGCTGCGTGTTGGCATTGGTAGCGGCCATCACAGCTTGCCATGCCTCCGGAGGTAGAGGTGGTGGTGGCAGTTCAGGATTCTGACGCGTTGGAGGAGCCATCCTGAAGAGGGTGACATCCGTTAGCATCTTCACAGACATATATTCAAGCTGAATCAAAAGGATCGAAATTGCAACATAAAGTCTTAACATCCGAACAAAATGAACGAATGCATTCCAATTGAAATGGTCACACTTCCATAAATTGAGAAGCCACTTAGATAGAGGTAGAAGAATAAAACAAGAAGGTACGGGCATGAACAAATACTTGGTGAGGATTACCCAATCACAAACCAAGTATCCACGGAAGAAATACTAGAGCTACAAGAATTCCCACCTATGAAACTCCCGAAATTTTCCCGGTTATGCAATCAGGTGTTGGGGATACAGGGGAAGCATAATATCTCACCCAAAGCTAGCAAATCCTACATCCATCTGTATCCATCCTTCAACACATAACCAAGAAACCTTCGGAAATCATTTACCTCAACCTTCGAAAAGCATCCGTTATACGAGTTATGGCGATACTCCCGAACTCCCACCCCAGTACTGGGTGGCGTCGAGGTTATCTCACCAACAACTGCATAAAAGAGATTTTTGATGTAGGCAAAACTCAGGTATTCCAGAATTGCAATGATAAAATTGTGACGACAACACCTCGGAGCTCAACTCCCCGGGACACTGCCACAACCCCTAAATGTGAGGAGGCACCAAGAACAATGTTCTCGTCACAAAACCATCAGAACGATTCCAAGATACCCGCGTGATCCTAAATTTTTTTAGTGAAATTTGAGAAGAGAAGAGTCAAAACTCTACGCCAGGATGCCTCACCAGAGCGATGAAGGGACTAAGGAGTAAAAAGAATCCTACTCTCCGATATATATAATCCTAAATGACTCAAAACATTTTTCTAGACTCAACAACGCCAACGATTCGATCAAGCAGGGGGCTCCTAAGTCGGGGAAGGCTCTGATTACCAACTTGTAACGCCCACGATGCGGCTATATCTCCCACGTGTCAAAGCACGACTTAGAGGCATAACCGCATTGTAAGCAATGTCGCAAGTGGGGTAATCTTCACACAATCCATGTAATGAATAAGGAAAAGAGGTACATAGTTGTCTTACACTTGTCACGTCACACAATAGCATAAATATCATTACATTCATCCAGATACAATCAAGGTCCGACTACGGAATCAAAATAAAGAACAACCCCAAATGCAACAAAGTCCCCGATCGTCCCAACTGGGCACCACTACTGATCGTCTGGAAAGGAAACGTAGTATCGTCCCGAGTCCTCATCGAACTCCCACTTAAGCTCAGTCGAATCTCCTGGAGCGGTATCATCGGCCCCTGCATCTGGTTTTGGAAGTAATCTGTGAGTCACGGGGACCCAGCAATCTCACACCCTCGCGATCAAGACTATTTAAGCTTATAGGTAGGTAAAAGGTATGAGGTGGAGCTGCAGCAAGCACTAGCATATATGGTGGCTAACATACGCAAAAGAGAGTGAGAAGAGAAGGCAAAGGCACGATCGATAAACTGTGATCAAGAAGTGATCCTAGAACAACCTACTTCAAGCATAACACGAGACTGTGTTCTCTTCCCGGACTCCGCCGAAAAGAGACCATCACGGCCACACACTCTGTTGATTCATTTTAATTAAGTTAGGTTTAAGGTTTTCTACAACCGGACATTAACAAATTCCCATATGCCCATAACCGCGGGCACGGCTTTCGAAAGTTCAAATCCCTGCAGGGGTGTCCCAACTTAGCCCATCACAAGCTCTCACGGTCAACGAAGGATATTCCTTCTCCCAAGACAATCCGATCAGACTCGGAATCCCGGTTACAAGACATCTCGACAATGGTAAAACAAGTCCAGCAAGACCACCCGTTGTGCCGACAAATCCCGATAGGAGCTGCACATATCTCGTCCTCAGGGCACACCGGATAAGCTAAGCGTACGGGAGCCAACGTAACCCAAGTTGCCAAGGGACGGCCCCGCACGGTGCTCTAGGTTGGACCAACACTCAGAGGAGCACTTGCCCGGGGGTTTAAAATAAAGATGACCCTTGAGTCCGCGAAACCCAAGGGAAAAGGCTAGGTGGCGAATGGTAAAACCAAGGTTGGGCCATGCTGGAGGAGTTTTATTCAAGGCGAACTGTCAAGGGGTTCCAATTATAACCCAACCGTGTAAGGAACGCAAAATCAAGGAACATAACACTGGTATGACGGAAACTAGGGCGGCAAGAGTGGAACAAAACACCAGGCATAAGGCTGAGCCTTCCACCCTTTACCAAGTGTATAGATGCATTAAAATAGACAAGATAATATAATGATATCCCAACAACAAACATGTTCCAACAAGGAACAAACTCCAATCTTCACCTGCAACTAACAACACTATAAGAGGGGCTAAGCAAAGCAGTAACATAGCCAAACAACGGTTTGCTAGGACAAGGTGGGTTAGAGGTTTTACATGGCAATATGGGAGGCATGATAAGCAAGTGGTAGGTATCGAAGCATAGGCATAGCAATAGAGCGAGCATCTAGCAAGCAAAGATAGAAGTGATTTCGAGGGTATGGTCATCTTGCCTGCAAAGTTCTCCGAGTTGACGTTAGCTTGATCCTCGTAAGCGTACTCAACGTACGGGTTCCTCGATCACGTAATCGTCTCCCGGCTCTACCCAAGGAAGAACACTAGCAAAGGGAGACACAATCAACCACGTGCAATGCACAAACAACATGATGCAAAACATGTCATGATATGTGGGATGCGATATGCGATGCATATGCATGTTTCGGAAAGGAAAGATTGAACCTGGCCTCAACTTTGAAAACCAAGAGTGCCACTGGAATGATGAGTTGATTTCGGTCGAAATCGATATAAAGATCACCGGAATCAGATGCACGGTTTGCAAATGACAAGTAAAACAAATATGGCACCGATCTGCGATTAACAGCATGAGGCCATCTAAATGCATCAAGAACAACAAGCTACTGCACTCCAACATAACAACAAAATACATGCCAGTGATCCACTCAAGATGCTTGACAAAAGATGAACACTGAGCTACGGCTAATTCACTCAATAGCAGGTTCAAACAAGCATGGCAAAAGTGCAAAAGATATCAGGTTACAGACTTAGTGAAAATAACAACATGCCAGGAATTTAACATCAAGAAGCAATGTTTAGAGCACGATAACAACATGATGCAGGAACATATCATGGCAAAGCAAGGCATGGCATGAAGCTACTCAAAACATACAACAAAATTCCCTTACTGACCATAAGCCAAAAGGGATCAGAAAATACAATGGCAACCATGTGAACATAGCCACTTTCGTTAACAGATTCAGACTTGGTAGAAAACTGGAACATGGCAAAACATATATTAAGTAGGCATGTTTACGAGCTCGATGCACTCACCACAAGGCATTGCATGACAAACTAAGCATACCCCCAGCAAGTAGACATGGCATAGAAGCTAAACATGGCAAGAACAACCTCAAAGCATGCATGGATCAACTACAACAACCTTGGCAAAATTGCTTAACATGTAAACAATCTGCCAGGAACATTTTATAGCAAAAGTAGAGCTCGATTGAGTCATGCTAGGGCGCTCCATAATTGCAAACAAAGACATGGATGGGTAGAGCACCACAATATCTACAAAACATCCTTACTGATCATGCTCAAAAGAGGCATGGATCACTCTGTAGCAACATGAATACATGGCATAAAAATATTGACAGGGCAAAGACTTAGAAGATTTCTATGTCCCTGAAATCAGCAACATTACGGGAGCTACTTTACATGCTTGTGCTAGTCACCACAGAGATCACAAAAATACATGGCATACACCCCTGTAAAGATGGCATGGCATACTTCAAAACTCATGTAGGGCTCAAGTTCATAGGAGGCACACAACAATCATGGCAAAAATGACAAAAGTCCAATTACTGATAAGAATCTGAAACTAATATAAACTATCACTCTTGCAATAGCATTTAGGGCATCAAGATGAACTCAAATGAACATGATGCAGTGAGATGAAATGAAGTAATCGTCGAGACGAACAATTTGATATGCTACATGCCCAAAACGGAGCCACGGTTGCAGAGTTATGATGCGATGAAATATGCATAAAAATACTAAAACGGAGGCAAAAAGTCAACCTGATCCAGATCTAGGGTTTGCACGCGGATCGAGACGCTCATCGGAGAGTCGCCGGAATCGTCGGGGAAGAAGAAAGCAGCGGCCGGCGGGTGAGGAAGAGGTGGCCGGAGCGGGTCCCGAGCGGTGCGGCGAGGACGGCGGCGCGGCGGCGGAAGTCGATGGTGGGGCGGCGACCGGGCGAGGAGGTCGACGACGGCGGCGGTCGGCGACGGCGAGAGGAGGCGGGCGACGCGGTTGTTCGGCGAGGAGGCGCGGCGGTGGCGGCGGCGTGGAGCGAGCTGGGCGGCGCATGGCTTCGGGCCGGGGAGGACCCGCGATGGGCTCCTGTGACACCCAAAATTTTTATTTGGTTTTCAGCAAAAAACTTTGTGGTTTTTGAAAAGAGGCCATTTAAAATTTTCAAGAAAATCTTCCTCTTAAAAACTTCTTTGGCAAGGATTTTTATTTTTGTATCTTCTTCAAACTATGGTGTTTGATCTTTTAAAACTCTTTCTCTGATGGTTCCCTTCTCAAAATATATTTTTGGAAATTATTCTTTTTCTTATAAAAAGAACTCTGTGAATTTTGAGGTTTTTCTTATCTTGAAAACCACCCATGGTTTTACCATGTCTCCTATAGTAAATCTTCTCAAAATCCCTCCCTCCACCTTTGAACAATAAATTCTCTGGCTCAACAAGTCCAAACAAGTTTTGGATTTTATTTCAATTATTTTATCTCTCAAATCATTTCTGCCAATTATTTTGAGCTTAAGTGATTTTCAAAGCAAGTACCACATTGCCTTTGAGTTTTTATCCCAAACCAACTCCCAAGGATAGTCCTTAGTACCCACAACCTAGAACCATCTTGATCCACTCTTCTTCTTTTCAAAAATTTCAAATTTCACTCACTGCAAGTTTGGACCAGATTTGACAAATTTGGTGAAATTCATATTTACACTTCTCCAAATATTCCACCAAAATTCAGGCAGCCTCCTGGTGCAATGAGAGGCCACCCCACCAAGTTTCAGCTCAAGGAAAAATACCTAGATGCCAAAATCATTTCGTCGAACACTTGGCCGGCACTGTTTCCGTAGACTTTCAGAAAAATTCAGATTTTCAGAATTCAGTCGATGTCGTTTTTCGTCAGTGACTTGTCATCCATCACCAGTGCCCCTGGCGCATTGCGCACGGCCTCTCCTCCCTAGCCAGAGCACCGCACGCCCCCTTGGACGGGCACAGGTGTCGGTGGCGACGAGCCTCGCCGGCGTTGGAAGCTTCTGCGGTGGCTGCGCCTCCCGTGGCGGCCAGCGAGGGCCCGAGCCCGCTCGCCACGCCACCCGGCGCCGCCCAACGTCCCCTGGCTCTCCGCGTGTCCCTGCCATGCCAGCGCACGCCCGTGGCACCGTCGCCGTGGCCCGGCAAGCACGGAACGTGCTCCCTGCCACCGACGGGCCCGCGCCGCCCCGTTCCATCGAGCTCGCCCAAAGCACCCTAATCCAAGCTTGGTTAGCACCTAAATGGAACCGGTGGACCTCCACGCTAACGCCAAACTCCCTAAACTCCCCGACCAAGCTCTGCGCCGCCGTAACCTTTGCCGGAGATCCCCATTCACGGCCACCGCCTCGGATCACCTATAAAAAGGGGCCCCGAGCTCGCCCTCGGGCACACACCTTCACTGCACCTCTCCAGGACCCTGCCAAGCCACCAGGAGGACCTCGAGGAGGTCTCCTCCCCCAACTCCGGCCGCCCCGATCCGCCTCGGCCACCAGCTCGATTCGCTCCGGTGAGGCTGTCCCCGGCGCCCAAATCTCGTCTATAGCCTCCTCTAGCACCCAGTAAGCTAACCCCAGCGTCAATTTGCCTTCGCAGCTCTCTCCGACGAGGCCCTCGACCACCCGAACCGCCGTCCGCCGGAGCAAGGCTCGCCGTCGACGTGGTACTCGCCGGCGACCACCACCACCACCAACCGACGCGGAATGGCGCCCTGAACACGGAGGTACTCTCTGATCTCCCTGCCTCGCCGTGGATCGCCGCCGGCGACCACCGCGGCTCTCGGGCACCGTCGAACTCTGCCGCCCCGTTTGAATATTCAAACCTGACGGGCGGGACCCGCCTGTCAGCCTCTCTGTCCTTTCTAAGCGAAACGTTTTCTGAAAACGTCTTCTGCCAAATGCGTTTTCCCGCTGGGCCGGTGCATTCTTATTCGAGTCATTTTCTGTTTTTGTAAGCTAGCCCCTAGGAACTTTCTGTTTCATTACAGATGAGTCCCTGGACTAAAACCCTTATAACTTTTTAACAGAAAAGTATTTTTGATTGATTCTTTTTCTGTTTTCCTTAAAATTTTGTCTAGTTTATTATCAGATTTATTTGAAAAATATTTGGAAAATTTTTGTGCACCTCACGATATTCACGATAGCGCATATATTTTCTTTATGCCATAGATACCGAAGGAGGTGACGGGACCGCAAACTTCACCGAGCTAGGCTCCGACTGCTCTGAACCAGGCAAGCATGTTTGAACTTTTGATATGATGATTGTTTTGGCATGTTTGCGTTAAGTAGTTTCATGGAATGTTGATGAGTATACCGATAAATGTCATGTTACATGCAACGATGAGGCAAGTGAGTTTCGAAAATCCATAAGTGGATGGATGTGAGTATGCATGGCCATGTGTTGGCATGAGGATGGGTAAGATGGCAGTGTTGTAGCATGCCAGTCTTATGCCAGGCTATATGACTTCAGTGTCAACCCGTATCAGTCCAGTTCCTTCCATTCTTCCTTCCCTGTACTACCACATGTTTTCCGCAAGGAATATGGCTTAGTAAGTTGCAAACCGCTTTCCTGGTACACACCAAAAAGGAGAGGCTGTGATGATGGTTCCATGGCCCTGGATTAAAGCCAGTCATCCGGTCAGGGGGCATGGGTGTTTCCGGTTGGGACCGAGAGGGGGGCACCCCTTAGAGCGTGCGTATATAAATTTGGTCCCATGCTATTCGAGATTGTGATCTCCCCGTCTCAAAAGTTTTTCTTGGACGATGTCTAGGGTGATTCCTAGCATCGAGAGGTAGGATGGGTGTGTACTGGTTAGCTGTGTTTTCTTCCGAAATACCGTAAACGGAACTAGTCCTTCGTGACTACGGAAATCCGTTGGCTGTGGGAAATTTTTTTTGTACAAACTCTGCAGAGTCATATACTCCTTGAATCATCTATTCCATGTCCAAGTTCAGTATTATCTTATCCTGACAAGTGCCAGTTTGATGACAGAGACTCCGGTGAATCACATGAGTGCTAAGTCCGGTTAAATGATTATTCCTGTGGATGGGCTAACCTGTTTATTTTCATGGATTGAATGTTTATTATGAGTATTATTTACTTGTGAATAAAAGCCCTTTCTGTGATGTCGCTCAGACGTCCGACTGTGGTATTGTTATTATTTACTTTCAGTAAAAGCCCTTTCTGTGACGTCGCTCAGACGTCCGACTGTGCAATTGTTATATTTTATTTTCAATGAAAGCCCTTTCTGCGATGTCGCTCAGACGTCCGACTGTGGCATTTCTTTTAAAGCCCTTTATGTGGTGTCGCCTAGACGCCCGACTGCGGCGTGCTTTATTCATTTATCTTCCTATCGAGGTGTCGCTTCAGACACCCGATTGGGTTTATAGTTATTTTGTTGGGTTTTCGAGCGGACTACCGCCGACCCCCTTTTTACCTGTCTTGTTTTTACGAATTAATGTGCCACTGTTAAAATTAATCATGACGCATCCATGCATGCATTTGTTATATCTTACGTCCGAACTGTCTTGCGAGTACTTTCAAAGTACTCACCTGGCTTGTTGATTTGGCCAGATGCTGACGAAGGCGATCTCATGGATGAAGAATTTGATAGCGAGTCCGACGCCTAGAGGAATCCCAGTCAGTCTCGTGCGACCCTAGATTTGGTCACTGTATTATATCCGCTTCCGCTACCAAATAAATTCATCAAGCCTCACCTCGACGCTCGATGAGATGCCAGTTTTAGAGTCATGTATCTCACTCCCCGCTGTGTTTTTCCACCACCACCCTATCCTCGAGTCAGTAGTATGCCTCCACACCACTGTGTCATGTCCGCCATTATGTATAATTATTGGCGTGCTTGCAATAATTTGGTTAAGCAACCGTAGCTCGACCCTGTAATATATTCTATGCTACTGGCTTATTGTATCAAGAATTTGTCTACCGGTAAGGGGGATTTTTCTCATACTGGACTCAAAAGATTGGTTTCTCAATAAACATTTTTATTGGAAAACCGGTCGTGACAAGCTCCGGTGGGCCGCGCGATGGGAGGAGGTGGCCAGGCCACGTGTCACGCCCTAGTTGGGCACGGACGGCGGCGGCGAGGCATCCGGCGTGAAGCGGACACATCCGGTGCGCGGAGAGGAGCGGGGCTAGGGTTTAGGGTGGTTTGGATCCGGAATTTCGGGGGAGGAGTGCCTTTTTATAGGTGGGAGGAGCTAGGAGGCTCCAAATTGAGCACGGTTTGCGACCATGCGATCGTGATCGAACGACCTAGATGATGGAGGGGGCTTAGGTGGGTTTTGGGCCACTTTGGAGGGGTGTTCGGCTGCAACACACACGAGGCCTTCTCGGATCCTCGGTTATCCGTTGGAGTATCAAACGAAGTCCAAATGGTACGAAACTTGACAGGCGGTCTACCGGTAGTAAACTAAGGCCGCTTGGAAAGTCTCGGTCCAATCTGAGAACGTTTAATACCCGCACACGAAAAGAGGTAGAAAGGGACACCGAAGGACATAGGAACGCCGGAAGGCAAAACGGACAACGGGGAAAAAGCTCGGATGCATGAGACGAACACGTATGCCAATGCGATGCACATGATGACATGATATGAAAAGCATGATAAAGACAAAAACACACGAAGACAAAAACCCGACAGCGAGGAAATATTATAACTTAGTGCCAGAAAGTTGGAATACAAATATGGCAGGTTACATACGGGGTGTTACATAGTTGTGGACACTTCCTTCTCTTTCACAACTTGAGTCCGGTGGTGTATCTAGAATCATCTGTGGGCGTATGGAGGAGTGTCTCTGGTAGATATATCCTTGATGGATTTACTTGGATATGGTCGTAGTTCATCTACGTTTGTGTTTCTTCATGTTGGATCCATGCGATCTACGTTACTTTTCATCGACGTCGGTTGTTGTTCTGTTGCGCTGTTCCTATGGGGCCTTAGCACGACGACTTCCTGACTGTCTACTATAACAAGTTTCACCCAGCTCCGACGAGGGAGGGGCGATGACGGCAGCGCGCCTTCGGCTCGCTTCAGTGCTTGTAGTCGTCGCTAGGTGGTCTATGGACCTGGATGTAATTTTTATTATTTCTGGTGTTTGTTGTATTGCCATGATTGAAGATGAATAGATTGAAAGGTTTCTCGCGAAAAAAGATATGAGCTATGTCTTCTCATGGAATTGATCAGCAAATAAGAAAACAGATACACGGTACTCATATACCCAACCCCGAGGTTGTGTATCAATGAACAAATGTCATTGCCCCCCAAGCACACACTCATCATTACCTGTCACCAGACTAACAAATAATCAGAGTAAAGATGCTGAATATTGTTTTGGGAGTATGTGTGTAAAAGGTGTTTTTCGACTATGTGTGTAAAAGGATAGAAGAAGTCGACTAAGTTGGAAACTATTCTCATTGATTGACACAGGTGTTATAGAGTACAGCATATATGGAGAGTGAGGAGTTGCCAAACGCCCCTACAATCGTGGCACGCAGGCCAGGCGTGGCTGGACTCGGTCACACAGATTACAATGGTAATACAAAATACATACGCTAGCACCCCCCTCAGCCGGAACTCCATTTGGGAGGATGTTCAGGCTGGACCGAAAATCGAAGAACACCTGTGAAGGTAACCCCTTGGTGAAAACATCCGCAAACTGCGAGCTTGAGGGAACGTGGAGAACGCGAGCCTCGCCAAGAGCCACTCTGTCACGAACGAAGTGGAAATCTATCTTGATATGCTTGGTACGCTGATGCTGAACGGGGTTACAAGCGAGATAGGAAGCACTTATGTTATCACAGTACACGATGGTGGCTCGGGTGGGCGGATGTTTGAGCTCAAATAGAAGCTGGCACAGCCAACATGACTCAGCGACACAATTTGCAATGCCTCTATATTCCGCTTCAGCACTGGAGCGGGAGATGGTGGCTTGTCTCTTGGACGACCATGAGACAAGGTTGGAGCCAAGGAACACACAAAAACCAGAAGTGGACTTCCGAGTGTCCGGGCACCCTGCCCAATCGGCATCAGTGTAAGCGATGAGATCCGTGGTGGAGGACTTGTATAACTGAAGTCCGTAGTGAGATGTGCCCCGTAAGTAGCGAAGGATCCACTTCACGAGCTGCATATGAGTGTCGCGAGGGGCATGCATGAAGAGGCATGCATGAAGAGGCATGCCTGTTGAACGGCATGGGCAATATCTGGACGCGTGAGAGTGAGATATTGTAAGGCACCGGCAAGGCTGCGGTATAGTGTGGGGTTAGAGAGAGGCTGGCCATCATGAGAGGATAGCTTGGAGCTTGGGTCGATGGGCGTGGAGACGGACTTACAGTTAAGCATCTTGGCCCGGTCTAAAATCTTGATAGTATACTGTTGTTGGCATAAGAAAATACCGGATGCGTTGGGCGTGACATTGATGCCCAAAAAATGATGGAGAGCACCGAGATCGGTCATGGAGAACTCGCGTTTGAGCGAGGTAATGACGAAGTGGAGTGTGGTGGTAGTGTTTGCCATGAGGATGATATCATTGACGTATACCAACAAGTACACGATGGATGCGCCATGGTGGAGAACAAAGAGTGAGGAGTCACTCTTGGTGGCACGAAACCCGAGGGAGAGAAGATAAGCTTGGAATCGAAGGAACCAAGTGCATGGAGCTTGTTTTAGGCCATAGAGAGACTTGCGAAGATGGCAAACATGATCCGGTCGAGAGGAGTCGACAAACCCCGGTGGTTGAGAGCAATAGACCGTCTCATGAAGATCACCATGAAGGAAGGAATTCTTCACATCGAGCTGATGAATAGGCCAGGAGTGAGAGGTGCCAAGACTCAAGACCACGAGAATGGTGGCCAGTTTGACGACCGGGCTGAAAGTCTCGCCATAATAAACGCCCTCTTTCTGAGTGAACCCGCGAACGACCCATCGTGCTTTGTAGCGAGCCAAAGAGCCGTCCGAGTGGAACTTGTGACGAAAAATCCACTTCCCTGTGACGACGTTGACATCTGCAGGTTTAGGCACCAAAGACCAAGTAAAGTTGTTCATTAAAGCAGTGCATTCTTCTAGCATGGCTTGTCGCCAATGGGGGTCTTGGAGTGCAGATTTGTATGTGGATGGGATGGGGGAGATGGGAGGAGAAGTGGTGGCAGCGATAAAAAGGCGTTTAGGCATGAGATAACCGGTTTTGGCGCGAGTGGACATGCGTGTGCATTTTGGGGTGGATGTACGGGTATGGCATGTCGAGGCAGACGTGGCTGGGTGGGAGTGGTCGGCGCGGAAGAAGAGGTGGATGCGCTGGTCCCGGTTGCAGTGCATGGCGTTGGATCCAAGGGGGATTCACGTGCAGTGGTTGTGGCAGACGCGGTCGTGCAGGAGACAGGCGTGGGGGCGAGGCGGGTCCACCGGACGAGGTGGGAGGCGAGTGCGAGTGAGCCGCGTGGGAGGTTGGCGGGGAACGAGGCTGGGCCCAGGGAAAGCGACAGGCGGGTGGCTGCGGACGAATCGGGGAGAGGCGACGATCCAGTGGGGGTTGGTGGGATGCGGTGGGGCCCGGTGGGTGGGATCGCGCGCGGATATGGATGCGGGGGAAGATTGGCAGGTGGGATCAGCGCGGGATCCAAGGGGGCAGTGGATGGGAAGGTTCTGCATGGGGATCTTCTGCGGATAGGGGCTGCTCGTGCCAAGATGTGGCGGGCTGATACGGAAATGAGGATTCGTCAAAAACGACATGACGAGACATGATGACGCGGCGTGAGGCAAGGTCGTAGCACCTGTATCCTTTGTGCTCAAGAGGGTAGCCTAAGAATATGCACTGAGCGGAGCAGGGAGCTAGCTTGTGAGCGGATGTGGCATACAAGTTGGGATAGCATAGGCACCCAAAAACGCGGAGATGATCGTAGGTCTTGTGGACGCCGTGGAGAAGAAAGAAGGGAGTGTGAGAAGCAATGGCACGAGAAGGGCGCCGGTTGAGCAAGTAGGTGGCCGTGTGGAGGGCTTCTACCCAAAATGGAGGGGTGAGATTGGCTTGCATGAGTAGCGTGCGGATGATGTCATTCGTCGTGCGAATGAGGCGCTCGGCCTTGCCATTTTGGGGAGAGGTATGGGGGCAGGAGAAGCGGTAGGCCATGCCATGGGAGGAGAAGAAAGAACAGAGAGAGGTGTTGATGAATTCACCACCATTATCGCATTACATGCTTTTGATGAGCACATGAAATTGGGTTTGCACGAAAGCAAAGAAGCGCTGGAGGACGGTGGAGGTGTTGGATTTGTTGCGGAGTGGAAAATTCCATGAGTAGTGTGTGTAATCATCCAACACCACAAGATAATATTGATAACCCGAAAAGCTTACAACCGGTGACGTCCATAGATCACAATGAATTAAATCGAAAGGAGAAAAAGTTCTACTAGTGGATGAAGGAAAGGGAAGGCGTGGCTGGCGACCTAATTGACAAATGCTACATGGGGTGTGTGGCTCTTTATTACAACCAGCGAGAAAATCATGAGGGAGGGAGGAAAAACTATGAGCGCCGGGGTGACCAAGGCGGCGATGCCACACATCCGATGAAGTGGTGAGGAAGGCCGACGCCCTGGATGGAGTGGTGCTGGTGAAGGGGTAGAGATCGCCGGTGCTAGCGGAGATCATGAGAACTCTCTAAGTGCGTAGATCCTTCACAAGAAAACCACAGGGGAAAAATTCAACAGAACATGAGTTGTCAGTAGTGAATTTGCGAACGGAAATCAGGCTAGTGACGACAGTAGGAGAAATAAGGATGTCAGTGAGGCGAAAATCGTGAGGGGTGAGGGTGGTGGCTCCAGTGGTAGTGACGGGAAGCTGTTGCCCATTGCCGACAAGAATAGAAGAATGAACATGCTTTAATGAAGAACGAGACATGGTCAGGGTACCTTGGGTGCCAGTCATGTGCGAGGAAGCGCCACTGTCCATGTACCACTCGGGGGCGGGGTTGTGGGGGAAGCCGGAGTTGCTGTAGGCGGCGTTCAGCATGGTGTGGTGCTCCCATGATGGCTGCTGAGGTGGGTAGTATAGCGATGGAGGCGTCGGCGGGTACATGTGGTAGGCCTGAGCATGGTGATGAAGCTATGTATCTAGGGTAGGGTCATGGATCTGTCCAACATACCCTCCCCAAGGACATCTCTACATAGAATCAGAAGCAGTCGAAGAGAAAACATCATCCACTTGACCATGAAGATGTGCTCACTCAACTTCCTTGAAGACACTCGACCACCAGGAGATGAGAAGCCCTCCACTCTGCAACGGTTGTGACTTAAACAATAGCTTTATGGGCATTTATAACACTTTATTGTAGACGTTATCAGTAACACCCCACCTTTATGAACATTGAACCCTGTGTAACGGAGGGGAGCTGGGGTCCTGGCGCACTCTATATAAGCCACCCCCTCCTCTGGGACAAGGGTTCGCACTTTTGTAAACTCACACACACATATAATCCAGTCGACCGCCTCAGGGCACCGAGACGTAGGGTTGTTACTTCCTCTGAGAAGGGCATGAACTCATAAAACTCGTGTGTACAACTACTCCATAGCTAGGATCTTGCCTGCTCATACTTACCCCCCATTCTACTGTCAGTCTTAGATCCACGACAGTTGGCGCCCACCTTGGGGCAGGTGTCTTAGCGACTTATTGGAGAAGTTGCAAATTTTCCGATCCCCTTCATCGTGGTTCCAGGTGGAGGTTTGGCTGAGGGCCGCGAGATTCGTCTCGGCGTGCTCGTGTTTTTCGCCGACGACTCCGCTTGGCTCCAGGAGGCACCACTCGACGCCGACGCGCTCCCTGCCCGCGGGGCGGTGCACTTTCGCACGTGCATCCGCGGCATCCTCCTGCGGCAACCGTCGACCCAGTACCAGTCGACTCCAGCAGCTTTCCCCCTCCCTGCGACCCGCCGGAGCAAGCGCACCGGCCGGTCGAGGCTTCAGCGGTGGGTGAAGCATGCGGTGGCCCGCCAATGGGCCACCCCTCAAGTCGCGGCGATCGAGCCCGACGAATCTCTCTACGGCCTGTTCGATCTGTCGACTGGCTCCGTAGAGACCGCATCCGAGTGCGGCAGGAGCGACTCTGCGGCGGAAGTCCTGATGGTCAATGGACCATGCAGTCCTCCTGGCTTCAATCGTGAAGACGGAGGTGACGGGAACGGCGATCCGTCGCGCGCTCACGAGGAGTACTGCCCCGAACCTCTCTCCTCGCAGCAGAGGGAAGAACTTCATTGCCGGAACATGGATGCCCTGCACACTCCTATAGTTGGAGAAACCCCTGAGGCCCAGGCCTTGGAGCAGGCGTGCTTGGCCAATCTGGCTGAGCGCACTCGACTGGAGAACCTCCAGCGCGCACTCGACGATCGCGCTCGACAACGTGCTCCTGAGTCCAGTCGACGCCAACTTTTTCCACCTCCAACTCAGGTATACCGAACCCCGATCTAGAATCTAGCTGTTGCTGCCCGGATAGCGGAGTCGATCCAACCCTCCCAGTCAGAAGCTGGTCGAGGTCTGGTGCAGATCCGAGCCTTGCTCCGGGCGGCGGGAGAGCAGAATACAGTTGTATCTCGGTCGTGGGATAGGATCCACAGCAGATCCGTGATGGCAGACACAGTTCAGTCGGCCCATAGCCCAAGATCGCCTCTGAGGCATGAGGGACGTGGAGATCGACGAGATCAGTACAGAAACCGAGAGCAGTATGATCGCCGAGTCGATCATGATGATCGTTGTCGAGTGCCCACGCCTCCCCCGAGGAGCGGGTCGTACGTGCCTTGGCAGCATGAAGACAGACGCCCTCATAGCGTTGGGCAAGGTATTCCAATCGACCCCAGGGAGCCAGGATTTGATGCGAGATCTATTCTTGTGCAGGGCTTGGTCGACAGAAACAGAGCTCACCGAGAGGGCCACGATGGAGGTCCACAAACCAGCAACAGGGTGCATGTCTCTGGTCCAGAGTGCTTCAGCAGAGCTATCAGAGCTGTGGTGATTCCCCCCAACTTCAGGTTGGCGTATGGAGTTAGTAAGTTCACCGGAGAGTCCAAGCTTGACACTTGGCTTGAAGACTACCGAGTGGCTGTCCAGATTGGTGGCGGCAATGATGAAGTGGCCATGAAACACCTTCCTCTGATGTTGGAGGGCTCAGCTAGAGCATGGCTGAATCAGTTAGCGCATGGCAGCATCTATACTTGGGAAGATCTCGCCCGAGTGTTTGTCAGAACATTCGAGGGCACTTGCAAACGACCGGCAGGTTTGACAGAGTTACAGTGTTGTGTTCAGAAGCCGAATGAAACTTTGAGGGATTATATCCAGAGATGGATCACCCTACACCACACGGTAGAAGATGTGTCAGATCATCAGGCAATTTGTGCCTTTAAGGAAGGCGTCGGGTATAGGGAGTTGAATATGAAATTCGGCCGGACAGGAAATATGACTCTGGATCGGATGATGGAAATTGCCACCAAGTATGCCAATGGTGAAGAAGAAGAGCGACTCTGGAGCGGCAAGCACAAAGCAGTCGCCCACGAAGCCGGAGGAGGAAACTCCAGTCGGAAATAGAAGCGCAAGGACGAGCCAGCTGCTCCGGGTGAAGCCTTGGATGTGGTTCAAGGAAAGTTCAAGGGGAAGCCCAAAGGGCCATGGAACCCCAAGAAAGTAAAAGATCAAGATGGGAATGACATGTTGGATTTGCCGTGCCATATCCACACCAAAAAGGATGAAGAAGGCAACTTCATTTACCCGAAGCACACCACTCGACAGTGTCGCCTCCTAATCCAGCAGTTCCGAGAGGAACAACCCAAGGAAAAGGAGAAAGAAGCAGACAAGGCTGAGGATGAGGGTGAGGATGATGATGGTTATCCCCACGTGAATTCCACTCTGATGATTTTTGCTGATGTTGAGAGCAAAAGTCGATTGAAAGTTATCAACAGGGAAGTGAACATGGTCGCTCCGGCGACACCCAGTTACTTGAAGTGGTCACAGACTGCCATTACATTCGACCAGTCTGATCATCCAGCGCACATCGCCACCCCTGGGAGGCAAGCACTGGTGGTCGACCCGGTGGTCGAAGGCACTCGACTGACAAAGGTCCTGATGGACGGTGGCAGTGGTCTGAACATACTGTATGCAGAAACGTTGAAAGGAATGGGCATTCCGATGTCCAGACTCAGTGAAAGCCATATAAGTTTCCATGGGGTCATTCCAGGCAAGAAGGCTGCATCTCTCGGTCAGATTGCACTCGACGTGGTTTTCGGTGATTCCAAAAATTACCGCAAAGAAAAGTTGATGTTTGAAGTTGTGGATTTCTAGAGTGCTTATCATGCAATTCTGGGTAGGCCAGCTTATGCACGATTTATGGCTCGACCATGTTACGTGTACCTCAAACTGAAGATGCCTGGTCCCAAAGGAGTGATCACTATCTCTGGCAATCGGAAGAAGGCGGAAGAGTGCTTCCAGAAGGGCTCAAAGATCGCTGATGCCCAGATGGCCGTGGTAGAATTGCAAGAATACCAGAAAAATGCAGATCCGAGTGACTTGTTGCGAGCCAAGAAGCCAGCCACAGATTCAGCATTCCAGTCATCTGGTGAAACGAAGTCGATTCACATTCACCCGACAGATCCCAATGCTGCTCCGACTCACATTTCAACCTCACTCGACTCCAAATAGGAAGAAGCGCTCATCCAGTTCCTCCGTGAGAACTGGAACATCTTTGCATGGAAGCCTTCTGACATGCTAGGTGTTCCCAGGGGACTGGCTGAGCATCGTTTGAGAGTCGACCCGAAGGTGAAACCAGTTAAAGAGCATCTTCGACGGTCCACCGTCCAGAAAAGAAAGGCAATCGGTGAAGAGGTGGCTCGGCTTTTGGCAGCTGAGTTTATCCGAGAGATTTATCACTCCGAATGGTTAGCCAATGTTGTCATGGTCCCAAAGAAAGACGACTCACTTCATATGTGTATTGATTTCAAGCATATCAATCGGGCCTACCCGAAAGATCACTTCCCTCTCCCTCGCATCGATCAGATAGTCGACTCGACTGCAGGGTGCGAGCGTTTGTCCTTTTTAGACACCTATTCCGGGTAACACCAGATCCGTCTGTACGGGCCCGACGAAATAAAGACAGCTTTTATCACCCCGTTTGGGTGCTTCTGTTATGTCACAATGTCATTCGGTTTGAAGAACGCCGGAGCCACATTCATGAGGATGATTCAGAAGTGCCTGCTCACTCAAATCAGTCGGAATGTGGAAGCATACATGGATGACATTGTGGTCAAGTCACGTAAAGGTTCTGACCTACTGACTGACCTTGCTGAAACCTTTGCCAACCTCAGAAGGTATGATATCAAGCTCAATCCATCAAAGTGCACGTTTGGAGTTTCAGGCGGGAAGTTACTCGGTTTTCTTGTTTCCGAACGAGGAATCAATGCTAACCCATAGAAAGTAGGCGCTATACTCCTAATGAAGCGCCCTGTGCGTGTGCATGATGTCCAGAAGCTTACTGGTTGCTTAGCCACCCTAAGTCGATTCATTTCTCGCCTCGGTGAAAAGGCGCTGCCTCTTTACCGACTGATGAAGAAATCAGACAAGTTCGAGTGGACCCCAAAAGCTGATGCAGCATTTGCAGAGCTAAAAGCCCTGCTTTCCACCCAACCGGTGCTTGCTGCTCCAATCAGCAAAGAGCCTCTACTGCTTTATATAGCAGCCACTGGACAAGTCGTCGGTACAGTACTTACGGTCAAGCGGGAAGAAGAAGGAAAAGCTTATAAGGTTCAACGCCCAGTTTATTATATTTCTGAAGTCCTGACCCCGTCAAAGCAGAGATATCCTCATTATCAGAAGCTTGTCTATGGGATTTACATGACCACGAAGAAGGTTGCACACTATTTCTCGGATCACTCTGTTACAATCGTCAGCGACGCTCCATTGTCAGAGATTCTACACAACAGAGATGCAACTGGTCGAGTGGCCAAATGGGCGATTGAACTCCTTCCCTTGAATATCAAGTTTGAGGCGAAGAAAGCTATCAAGTCCCAAGCAATAGCAGATTTCCTCGCTGAGTGGATCGAACATCAACTGCCGACTCAAGTTCACTCTGAGCACTGGACCATGTTCTTTGACGGATCCAAGATGCTGAACGGATCTGGTGCTGGAGTAGTTCTGGTATCCCCCCGAGGAGAAAAGCTCGGATATGTCCTCCAGATTCACTTTGATTCCTCCAATAATGAAGCAGAATATGAAGCACTCCTGTATGGGTTGCGCATGGCCATCTCACTCGGCGTCCGTTGCCTCATGGTCTATGTCGACTCAGATTTGGTAGTTAATCAAGTGATGAAGGAGTGGGACGTTAGAATCCCAGCCATGACTGGGTACTGCAACGCGGTGAGAAAGCTTGAGAAGAAGTTTGAGGGGTTAGAACTCCACCACATACCCCGACTGAAAAATCAAGCAGCCGACGATTTGGCAAAGATAGGTTCCAAGAGAGAAGCCATTCCCAGCAATGTATTTTTGGAGCATATCCACTCGCCGACAGTTCAGGAAGATCCTTTTACTGAAGAGCCCCCGCAACCTAAGAGTGCCACAGATCCGACTGAAGTCGAGGTCCCAGCCGTGGCTGACCTGATCATGGAGGTCCTGGCCATTACTCCCAACTGGACGGTGCCCTACATTGCGTACATCCTCAGGAAAGAACTCCCGGAGGATGAACAAGAGGCTCGACAGATCGTCCGTCGATCCAAGGCCTTTACTGTGATAAGAGGGCAACTGTTCAGGGAAAGTGTGACTAGAGTCGGTCAGAAATGCATAACACCAGAAGAAGGTCGAATGATCCTCAATGACATCAACTCGAGGACCTGTGGTCATCATGCATCCTCTTGGGCCATCGTGGCTAAAGCATACCGAGCTGGATTCTATTGGCCATGAGCAAATGAAATGGCGAAAGATATAGTCGACAGATGTGAAGGCTGCCAGTTTTACTCCGACATGTCTCACAAGCCGGCGTCAGCCCTGAAGAGCATCCCCCTCATCTGGCATTTTGCTGTTTGGGGTCTGGATATGGTTGGACCGCTGAGAACTGGCAGGAGCGGCTTCACTCATGTGCTCGTTGCAGTCGACAAGTTTACCAAATGGATAGAAACTAAACCTATCAAGAACCTTGATGCAAGCACCGCTGTCAGTTTTATCAGAGAATTGATATTAAGATATGGAGTTCCACACAACATCATCACGGACAATGGGTCGAACTTCGATTCTGATGAGTTCAGAGCTTTCTGTGCCTCTCAGGGCACTCGAGTCGACTATGCTTCGGTCGCTCACCCGCAGTCGAACGAACAAGCAGAAAGAGCCAATGGCCTAATTCTCAAAGGACTGAAACCTCGATTGATGCGTGATCTCAAACACGCAGCAGGCGCTTGGGTTGATGAACTTCCGTCAGTTCTGTGGGGCTTCAGGACAACTCCTAATTGGCCGACTGGACGAACCCCTTTCTTCTTGGTTTACGGAGTCGAAGTTGTTCTGCCAAGTGACTTGCTCCACAACGCACCCCGAGTTGAGCTCTTCTCCGAAGAGGAAGCAGAACAGGTCCGGCAAGATTCATTCGATCTCTTGGAGGAGGAAAGAGAGATGGCCTTGATCCGATCGACCATCTATCAGTAAGACTTGCGTCGGTTCCACGCCAGAAATGTGAGGGGTCGAGCCTTTCAAGAAGGAGACCTAGTTCTTCAAGTGGATCAACAGAAACCACACAAGCTTGCCCCAACTTGGGAGGGCCCCTTCATCATCACCAAAGTTCTCCACAACGGAGCATACCATCTTTACAGTATTGAGCATCAGAAAGACGAGCCACGGGCTTGGAACGCGGAGCTGCTCCGCCCCTTTTATAATTAAGCACTCGTTCGAATAAAATGTAATAAGAAACACCTTTGTAATTTGTTTATCAAAGACAAGAGCTTATAGTCCTATCATTCGATTGTTGTCCTCTTATTTACTTCTGAAATCCCCCAGTGGGTAGCTTAGTCGCGAATCCGTTTCGCCTAAGTTCGAAAGAAAATCCTACTGAATGGAGAGCAACCCTCCCACTCGGGGGCTTAGCTGCAGTCCAGCACTCGCCTAAGTTCTCCCACTAGGAGACTTAGCTGCAGTCCAGTCCTCGCCTAAGTTTGAAAAAATCCTATCGAGTGGAGAGCAACCCTCCCACCCGGGGGCTTAGCTGCAGTCCAGCACTCGCCTAAGTTCTCCCACTAGGAGACTTAGCTGCAGTCCAGTACTCGCCTAAGTTTGAAAAAATCCTACCGAGTGGAGATCAACCCTCCCACTTGGGGGCTTAGCTGTAGTCCGGCACTCGCCTAAGTTCTCCCACTAGGAGACTTAGCTGCAGTCCAGTACTCGCCTAAGTTTGAAAAAATCCTACCGAGTGGAGAGCAACCCTCCCACTCGGGGGCTTAGCTGCAGTCCAGCACTCGCCTAAGTTCTCCCACTAGGAGACTTAGCTGCAGTCCAGTACTCGCCTAAGTTTGAAAAAATCCTACCGAGTGGAGAGCAACCCTCCCACTCGGGGGCTTAGCTGCAGTCCAGCACTCGCCTAAGTTCTCCCACTAGGAGACTTAGCTGCAGTCCAGTACTCGCCTAAGTTTGAAAAAAATCCTACCGAGTGGAGAGCAACCCTCCCACTCGGGGGCTTAGCTGCAGTCCAACACTCACCTAAGTTCTCCCACTAGGAGACTAAGCTGCAGTCCAGTACTCGCCTAAGTTTGAAAAAAATCCTACCGAGTGGAGAGCAACCCTCCCACTCGGAGGCTTAGCTGCAGTCCAGCACTCGCCTAAGTTCTCCCACTAGGAGACTTAGCTGCAGTCCAGCACCCACCTAAGTTTGAAAAAATCCTACCGAGTGGAGAGCAACCCTCCCACTCGGGGGCTTAGCTGTAGTCTAGCACTCGTCTAAGTTCTCCCACTAGGAGACTTAGCTGCAGTCCAGCACTCGCCTAAGTTTGAAAAAATCTTACCGAGTGGAGAGCAACCCTCCCACTCGGGGGCTTAGCTGTAGTCCAGCACTCGCCTAAGTTCTCCCACTAGGAGACTTAGCTGCAGTCCAGCACTCGCCTAAGTTTGAAAAAATTCTACCGAGTGGAGAGCAATCCTCCCACTCGGGGGCTTAGCTGCAGTCCAGCACTCGCTTAAGTTCTCTCACTAGGAGGCTTAGCTGCAGTCCAGCACTCGCCTAAGTTTGAAAAAATCCTACCGAGTCGAGAGCAATCCTCCCACTCGAGGGCTTAGATGCAGTCTAGCACTTGCCTAAGTTCTCTCACCAGGAGACTTAGCTGCAGTCCAGCACTCGCCTAAGTTCAAAAAAATCCTACCAAGTGGAGAGCAATCCTCCCACTCGGGGGCTTAGCTACAGTCCAGTACTCGCCTAAGTTTGAAACATATCCCTATCCGCAAGGATGACGAGGTGCAGGTCGACTGTAACCTTCTCCTTCGGAGCTGCGGCACAAATACAACGTCCGGTCCATCCCTATCCGCAAGGACGACGAGGTGCAGGTCGACTGCAACCTTCTCCTTCGGAGCTGCGGCACAAATACAATGTCCGGTCCATCCCTATCTGCAAGGACGACGAGGTGCAGGTCGACTGCAACCTTCTCCTTCGGAGCTGCGGCACAAATACAACATCCGGCCCATCCCTATCCGCAAGGACGACGAGGTGCAGGTCGACTGCAACCTTCTCCTTCGGAGCTGCGGCACAAATACAACATCCAGTCCATCCCTATCCGCAAGGACGACGAGGTGCAGGTCGACTTCAACCTTCTCCTTCGGAGCTGCGGCACAAATACAACGTCCAGTCCATCCCTATCCGCAAGGACGACGAGGTGCAGGTCGACTGCAACCTTCTCCTTCGGAGCTGCGGCACAAATACAACGTCCAGTCCATCCCTATCCGCAAGGACGACGAGGTGCAGGTCGACTGCAACCTTCTCCTTCGGAGCTGCGGCACAAATACAACGTCCAGTCCATCCCTATCCGCAAGGACGACGAGGTGCAGGTCGACTGCAACCTTCTCCTTCGGAGCTACGGCGCAAGTACAACGCCCGCTCCATCCCTATCTGCAAGGACGACGAAGCGCAGGTCGATTGGAGCCGCCACCTCAGAGCTGCGTCTCCAGTGCAAAGACTATTCAAAGCAGTGAGCAAAGTCCATTCGAGGACAAACACAAGAACATTCGGAAATAAACCAAATTCAGATAAATCCTAAAGGTTCCGAGCAGCAAATCAAAAGTACTCGAGCATCAAGCCTGAAGGAGTTCTACGGTTACAGCAATCACTCGGCATTCCGAGGCAAATTTAAAGCGTATTCAGGTTTCATGAGTCTGTTCACTCGGCCGGAGGAGGGCAAGCAGGCTCCACGAATGAGTCCAGGTCGATCCCATCAGCAATCCGAGTGGCGGCAGCGATGAAAGTCTCCATGAAGGACTGGAAGTCGTGCTTTTTGGTGTTAGCGACTTTGATCGCAGCCAGCTTATCTTCACGAGCCTCCTTGCAATGGACTCGCACCAAGGACAGCGCAACGTCAGCACCGCACCAGGCAGAGGATTTCGTCCATTCTTGCACTCGGTCAGGGATCTCGTTCAATCGAGTCATCAAGGATTCCAGGTCATTCTGAAGCGTCGCCCCCGGCCAAAGCGATGAGTCGATTCGAGAGACAACCTCCTTCACGCGTGCGAGGTAGCTTGTGGCGCTGGCGATATGGGACTCCAGTCGGAGCACGTTCATCGCAGTTTCGTCGCAGACTGGGGAAGTGATAGGGTCCAGACCCGTCTCGACCCTTCCAGTTTCTTTGTCGAAGTCTTGGCAGAGTTCTGCAGCCAAAAGTTAGTCAATCGACTGAGCAAGATCCGATCGCAAGCATCAACACAGTCGGATTAAAGGAAATACCTTCCAGCGCGAGATAAAGCTTCTTGGCGAGCGTCCTCAGATAAGCTTCTGTGTCATTCCTCTTGCGGATTGCAGACTCCAACTTTTCATTCAGGACGACCTTGTCCTTCTTCAGACTAGTCACTTCGCGGTTAGCTTCATTAAGACAAGATATCAGTTTGTTCACCTCTCCTTCAAGCGTTCCAATTGAAGCAAGCTTCTTGTCTGCGAGAGCGATTTTGTCTTGGGCTGCTTTTTGCGCGGCGGCGAGGTCCGAATCCTTCTTCTCCAGAGCAAACTTCATTTTCTCTGCAAAAGAAGCAATCGAATCAAAGAAGAGATCAAAGAGATATATTGGAAGTCAGTCGACAATCAATTACCTTCCATACCAGCGGCCTCGTCTTGAGCTTTTTTCAGATTTTGCTGAGCCAATTCCAAGTCTAAGTTGAGTTGCCTCTGCTTCTCCTCGAGTTCAGCAAACTTGGAAATAAGAGTACAAGACTTCTGCAGAAGGCAAAAGACATCAAAGGCGGTTCACTTCCGAGTGAATAAAACCTAAAGAAGTCCATTTAGACCCTAGCCGACTGCACATAGTCGACTACGGTCTCAGGGGCTACACCCAGCGGGTGCACTTGGCGTGCCCCCGCTGACTAAGACTCAACTCGTCCGGTCCGCCCGGACCAGGTCAAAAAAAGGGGGTACCAGCTATTCAGACCCTAGTCGACTGCCAGCAGTCGACCGAGGTCTCGGGGACTACACCCAGTGGGTGCACTTGGCGTGCCCCCACCGGTTCGGATCCTACTCGACTGGCCCGCCGGAGTCGAGTGTAAGGAGTAGAAAGAAAATAAAGAAGAACTCAAACCCTAGTCGACTGCCAGCAGTCGACCGTGGTCTCAGGGACTACATCCAGTGGGTGCACTTAGCGTGCCCCTACCGGTTCTGATCCCACTCGCCCAGACCGAGTGGAAGAGCGAAACTACCAAAAACAACAAAACACCCAGTGGGTGCTCCAATTCGACGCAAACAATAGGAGATTGTGCAGAAGAAGATTTTTCGAGAACAAAAACAGTCGGAAAGTCTACTCACCTGGACATTGGCCCGAAGGGCGGCACTGGCATCGTAGGCAGCCTGGCTGTTCTCATGCACCGTCTTCACCCGCTCCATCATCATGTCAGCCTGTCGGATGGCTTCCGCAGCCGCTTCCGACTGGTTGTCCGGGATGGGGTAGCTGGTGAAAAAGTGTGCGGACGACCCAGGTGCGGCGGCTTGGAGCTCCGTGGCGTGGAGCTGGACAGTTGAAGGAATCACAGGTGCAGTCGACGGTGCGGGATGCCAACTCGACAAGGGTGCAGCGAACGTCACAGAGGCCCTGCCCGCGCCTTCAGTTTGACGGACGGGAGGTGTTGTAGTTGTTTCTTGCCGAGACATCCTACCAGTGATTACCTTCTTGCTTTTCCTGGGCTTAAGAGCCACATCTTCGTCGTCATCTGGAAGATCAATGACGTTGGGTGGAGCTACAAGGCAGATCATTCGACCCCAAGTGAGCCACTCGAACGCAATCGACCAAAGAATCAAGAACAAAATCACAAGAGTTTATACCTGGGTTGGAGGTTACCGCATCTTCCATTTGCTCGTCCCGGTACTGGAAAGAAGCGGTTCCTGACGTAGCAGCACTACAAAGATCTGTATTCAATCGGTTACGTCTGGTTAATCAAGTCGACGAAAAAGACAAGTCAGATGGTTACCCGGAGATAGTAGGAACGGTCACTTTGATCCTGGGCAAAGCTTTTGGCAGTTTGGAAGAGGTGGCTTTCGGCGCTGGAGGCGGCGCAACTTTGGATTGCTTTGGAGCCTCCTCAGTCGGCGTTGGGGAAGACATCCTGGGGCGCTTCGACGACTGCCCAATCGGTGCGGCTACCAAGTCCGGAGCGCTTGCCGGGTCATGAGCGTGTTTGGATCTCATCTCCCTGTGAGGAGGTGAGTCGACTTCTTCGTCTTCAGTCGATTCATCGCTCTCCTCGTCCTCCTCGGCTTCCGAATGCTCCTTGCCGCTCTCGCCCCCGCTCCCTTCTTCCTCAGTGTCTTGGTCTTGCACTCTGTTGGGCATTGAGTACATGTCGATGAGGTCCTAAAAGGATAACGATCAAAGGAAATTCAGTCGACCACAAACAAGACATCACTCGGTGAATCGAAAAGATACTTGATAAGACAGAATTATACCTGCTCCGGCTGGTGCGAGTTGTCGAATAGAATCACCCTCCTAGACCCCCGAGGGTTGTCTTTGTTGCTGGTGATCCCCATCAACCACTTCTCCAAAGTATCCTCGCTGACGTCCTCCGGGTGGATCCGAGTGGAATCCTCGAGCCCAGAGTACATCCACATCGGATGATCGCGTGCCTGAAGAGGTTGGATGCGTCGACCGAGAAAGACCTCCAGCAGGTCCATCCCGGTCACCCCGTCGCGGACAAGCTGGACGGCCCGCTCGACCAGCACCTTGACCTGTGCCTTCTCTTCTGGAACTACCTTCAGGGGGCGGGCTTCTCCACTCGAGCCAAAGAAAAAGGAGGAAGTCCAGTCGACTGGCCCGGGGTTGGCTGATCCTTGCAGTAGAACCAAGTCGACTGCCAGCCCCGGACCGAGTCGGGAAGAATCATGGCTGGGAACGTACTCTTGCTCCTCATCTGGATCCCCAGACCCCCGCACATGTGGATCACTTGTGTCTTCTCGTCACTCGACTTGGCCTTTTTGACCGACTGGGATCAGCAGGTGAATATGTGTTTGAAAAGGCCCCAGTGCGGTCGACAACCCAAGAAGTTTTCGCACATCGACACAAAAGCGGCCAGATAGACTATGGTGTTTGGGGTGAAATGGTGGAGTTGAGCCCCAAAGAAGTTCAAAAAACCCCAAAAGAAAGGATGGGGAGGCAGTGAGAATCCGCGATCTACGTGGGTGGCGAGGAGAACACACTCACCCTCCCTCGGCTGCGGCTCGGTTTCGTTCCTCGGGAGCCGTGCTGACTTGTGGGGGATCAGTCCCCCCTCCACCAGGTCGTCGAGGTCGTCTTGGGTGATTGTCGAGCGGATCCAGTCGCCCTGGATCCAGCCCGCCGGCAGGCCGGATCTCGACGAGGATCCTCCCCGGCTGGTCCGCTTGCCCTTCTCCTTCGTTGTCGCCTTCTTCGCGCGTTCCAGCACCACCGTCCTCTCCTTCCCCATGGCGGCGGGTCGAGCTCGAGTAAAGGTCCGGCGACGAGGGCGGAAGCGAGCGTGGCGGAGAGATTGAGAGAAGAAGAAGAGAGAATGGGAGCGCACGGGGCAGAGGCCTGGTCCAAGGCCTTTTATAAGGTCGTCATCCGAGTGACTGACTGGTGGACCCAGGCGATCTAAACAAATCCCGCAACAGTCGCGCGCGCAATACGTGGCGAAAAAGGTGGCGCGGGGATCGAGGAGACTTGTCTAATCCGTCCCGATAACCTCGGTTCCGTCCGTCTGGCGCACTTCCCAAAATTTGAATCCTGCGAGATCCGCGGAGAGCAGAACAACCTGTCAGACTGAAGACAAACATCCTCTACATCATCATTCGGAATCCTACCGTGAGAATTCACTCGACAAAAACCAAGAATGGACCAAGGCGACTGAGAAAGGAGTCGACGTCCTCACCTCAACTCATTGTTCCAGAATGAGATATACTCGTAGCACAAAGAATGGGTCGGAAGTGTTCCCAACTCTTTCCCCACTCAAACCCTGAACCATTCGGGGGCTAATGATGAAGCTATGTACCTAGGGTAGGGTCATGGATCTGTCCAACATACCCTCCCCAAGGACATCTCTACATAGAATCAGAAGCAGTCGAAGAGAAAACATCATCCACTCGACCATGAAGATGTGCTCACTCGACTTCCTTGAAGACACTCGACCACCAGGAGATGAGAAGCCCTCCACTCTGCAACGGTTGTGACTTAAACCATAGCTTTATGGGCATTTATAACACTTTATTGTAGACGTTACCAGTAACGCCCCACCTTTATGAACATTGAACCCTGTGTAACGGAGGGGAGCTAGGGTCCTGGCGCACTCTATATAAGCCACCCCCCTCCTCTAGGACAAGGGTTCACACTTTTGTAAACTCACACACACACATATAATCCAGTCGACCGCCTCAGGGCACTGAGACGTAGGGTTGTTACTTCCTCCGAGAAGGGCCTGAACTTGTAAAACTCGTGTGTACAACTACTCCATAGCTAGGATCTTGCCTCCTCATACTTACCCCCCATTCTACTGTCAATCTTAGATCCACGACACATGGGCACCCGGACGAGGCCCGAGGACGCCGGCGGCGTTGGGAGGAACCCAACCGGCGCGCGGCGACAGGAGGGCCATGCCATACGGGGCGAAGTACCCGGTGAAGGGCGCCGGCAGGGACGCCTGGTGACCGCGCGCAGAGTAGTCACCGCGTCCACGGCCACGACCTCGGCCACAGCCGCGACCACGGTCACCGCGACCGCGATCAGAGTGCGGCTGCGCGGGAGGGGCCGGGGCGCGGTCGGAGGGAGGCCAGTCGGAGTAGGAGCCGCTCGGGGCACGATCGCTGGAGCTGCGCAAGCCGGAGCCAGAGCCGCTGGTCGGGCCGCGGTCACCGCCAGGAAGAGCAAAGGCCGAAGCGCTCTCTTCGGCGGCGCGCTGCGCCTGAGATTCCTCGGCCAGAACCACCCGTGAGAGGACGGTGTCGAACGGGAGGCCCTGGTCACCGAGGACGACGCGGATGGTGTCGAGGCGCTTGTCGAGGCCGTGGAGAAACTGAGTGGTGAGGTCGGTCTCAGTGACGGCGTGGTCGATGTCGGCGAGGCCATCGGTGAGGAGCTTCATGCGGCGCGCATATTCGGCCACGGGGAGATCACCTTGCTTGAGGTTGCGATATTGCCGGTTGAGGATCATGTATCGGGCATCGCGATTGGCGAGGAAGAAGTCACGGATCTTCTTCTAGAGGGCATAGGTGGTGGTGGCGCCGACGACGTGGTCGACCATGGGGTCCGCGAGAGTGGCGTAGATCCAGAGGGCGACGTGGGCATCAAGCTTGTGGTAGGAAGCGTCGGCGTTGGGGGGAAGCGGGTGCTCGATGAGGAAGAGGACGCCGTAGCGGATCAGCACCATGAGGAAGAAGGACTTCCACTTGTGGTAGTTGTGGTCGGCCGGGTTGAGGAGAAATTTTATGTGGTGCGTGATGTGGTCGGAGAAGATGGGGTGGCGAGAAGCCGGCGGCGGCGCAGGAGCCGGCGGAGCGGAGGTGAAGAGGGGGGCGAACTGAGATCCGGAAGAGCCGGTGGTGCCCAGAGAGGGAGATGGGCTGGTCCCGAAGATAAACGGCGGCGATGAGGCCGCAGAGGTGGCCGAGGCGGTGTGGGCGACGGCGGCGAGGTGCCGGAGCGGGGAGCCGCTGAGGAAGAGGAGTCGGGCTCGGGCATGGGACTGGATATCTGATACCAAGTTGGAAACTATTCTCATTGATTGACACAGGTGTTACAGAGTACAACATATGTAGAGAGTGAGGAGCCAAACGCCCCTACAATCGTGGCACGCAGGTCAGGCGTGGCTGGACTCGGTCACACAGATTACAATGGTGATACAAAATACATACGCTAACAGACTAGAGGGGGGGGGGGTTGTGATTGGAGACTACAAATCCCCGCAAAAAAAAGGAGACTACAAATGTTAGTTTAATTGCCGATTTTAGGGATAATACAGATAAAGTTCAAATTTTAGCTTAATTACCATTGTCCTTATGATAAACTTAGAAACTCTCATTATCAGTAACAACGTTGTCATCAACACCTAAATGACATCAAGGGTTAAATGCACTTTCAGTTTGCAAATTACTCTCTGAAATACATATTTTGAAATTGAAATGCATCTTCTGAAAATGAAAAATATGGTATAGATTATTTCACTGTGTGAAACAGATAATTTTAAGCAAATGTTTTCAACAGTATTGCTTCCCATCTTACGGTTGATAGATCCACTAAAGCACAATAAGATGACCTGACAAAAACACGATGCAACATAAACTGTCGTCCCATACCATTTTAAAACACAGAGAAGAGATCCTGCAACTTAATTAACTTTCTGTCTTTCTCCTCGGTGCCTAGGATTTCAGGATGGTGCGCACGGGGAGCAAACTCTCCACGAAGACGTCGGCGGTGGCGCCACTCATCCGCTGCCCGCTCTTGTGCTGGAATACCAAGAAACCACCATCGTCACTACCGCCGCCAACGTCGTAGGAGCATAGCGACCCGTCGGCGCACTTCATGATCAGCCTCCCGCCGCTGCGTACGAACAGCGGCCTGGGGATGTGCCGCGCGCTGCCGTTCAGCTCGAACCTGTACCTGTGGATCCACTCGTGCTGGTCGTGGCCGCCGTCGGGGAGCACCCACAGGTCCATGTTCACCTCGCCGTCGCCGCACCACTGCCCAGCGGGCACCAGTGACGCGCAGAGCCGCCCCTCGAGCTCGGAGAGCGACGCCACCGCGTCGTCGACCGCGGGGAGGTCGATGTGGCGCAGCTGGTAAGTCGAAAGGTCGAAGCCGAAGACAAAGGGTGCCCCCAAGAAATTAGCAACGTAGTACACCACGCCGGCGATGTGCACGCCGCCATCGCTCGGGCAGAAGCTCACATCCCACACTCCCACCTCCCGCCACATGCGGCTGAGGCCCCGGCCGCCGCGGCCACCGAGGGCGCAGACCTCGCACGTGACGTGCGGGGCGCTGGAGTAGGGCACGCGGATGTCGAAGCGCATCACCTTGTACTCGCCGGTCGACGGGCAGCGTCCGAGGCAGTACCTCGTGCGGCGGTCGCGGACGAAGTTGTCATTGTCACCGCCAAGACGGAAGCAGTCGCCGGTAGCCGGGTTGATGTGACGCCCCGAGACCGATGCGTCAGGTGTCTTCCAGTTATTCGTGTTGTTGCCTTGTCATTCGTTTGCATGTTGCATCTTGCCATGTCACCATCCGCATTGCATTATCATGTTTTCAAAACTTGCATCCGTTCGGGTTCCCTCGTTCTCTCCGCTGTCCGTTCTGAGTCCAACCACACTCGCACGCGCCCGCGGCATGTCCGAAATATTATTTTATAAGTGGCCGGAAAATGTTCTCGGAATGGGATGAAATTTGACGTGTGGTCTTATTATAGCGTAGATAGACCGCCTGTCAAGTTTCATTGCATTTGAAGTTCATTTGACGCCCCAGCGGATAATTATAACGACAGTATAGCCGGTCATATGTCAGACGGTTTCGGTCCCCGAAACTGCCGCCGGGTCTCTCCTTCTCTTCTCTCCTCTTACCCCAAGGCCTCTCTTCACAGCCCTCTTTCACTCTAACCAGCCCACCTAGTCCATCCACCTACCCCTCTTTGCGTCCGGAGCCGTCCGATGCGATCGCACGGTCTGAAAACCCCTCTTTGCACAGTGCACCAACCCCTCACATGCGCGTCCGAAACTTCCCCGGACCCGGCACGGACAGTCGTCATCGTTGGATCCAGATCATCCCCAAACATTTATAAAACGTCACCGTTTCTTATTTGGACTCCCCACCTATTTATTTCTCGATCGTCCGATTATAATCGGAGGGACCAAATAGTCTCACTTGAACCATCTACTATATATATCTGGACAAACCCTAGCCCTAGATGTCCCATCCATCAAATCCTTCGCCGCCACCACTCCACCAAATTCCCCTCGGGATCCATCCCGAGCCAACCACCTCTCCACGTCCCCGATCCATCCACCAACCAGCATCGCCTCCGACCAAGTCTCTTGTTTTCCGCCGCCACCCGTCGCATCTTCCTCGGGATCCATCCTGATCCCGCAGCCAATCCTCCACCTCTCCTCGAATTCATCCATCGGCCAACCAAATCCCTCCACCTCCCTCACCGACTCTGGACGCGCCCGCGGATCCGGCCGTCTCTCGCCATGCCCGCGCCATCCCCATCCCCGGCGTCGTTCACGCCTCTAGCCTCGCTCCCAGCCTCCCGCAAGCAGAGGCCCCGCGAACCTCTCGCTCCCTTGAGCTCGCCGCTCCTCCCGATCCAACGCGCCCTCCGGCGACCACGACCACGACCAGGCCAAGCCTTGCCATCCCTAGCCTCCCCCTCGCCATCCCTCTCTCTCCCGTTGCTAAACTCTTTCCCTTTCCCTGTGTTCTTCACGCAGGAGCTACAGTAGGCCATGGCGCCCTCTTTTTCCTCGCCGGAGCACCGCATCGCCCGCGCGTTCCCATGCTTCAACAGAGCACGGCGCCATGCCTGCCTCCTTTGCCTCGCGCTCGTTTACCGCCGCCAAGTTCGTGCTGCCATGCCCCGCCGCTGCTGCTGCAAGTCCCGCTCCGTCCCAGCCTCTTCCCCGCCGTCCTGGTCTTCTCCTCGCGCCCAGACCTCCTCGTCGAACCTCGCCGGAGTTCTTCCATGACGCCAGCAACAGCAGCAGCCGCTGCACCCTCTCGCCGCCGTTTTTGCAGGAGCCTGCCGCCCATGGAGCTCCTGAAGGTTCCCGTCGCATCCGCCTCATTCCAGGGAGGGACGCCCTCGCGCCATGCCATCGCCCGGATCAGCCACCCATCGCCGGAGTTACTCGCTGGACCTCTGCACCCGCCGGCCTCCCTGCTTCTGCTGCTTCCTGCATCGGTCGTCGCCGTCTTGCTGCTGCATCGAGCCGCTCCAAGCCGCCGCTGCATCCCCTGCTTCGAGCGACAGAGCACAACGGGTCATGCCCGCGTTGACCAGTCGCCTCGCTCATCCAATGCCTCGTCCCGCTCCTCGCTGGTTGACCGCGACCACACCTGGGCTGCATCTCGCGCAAGGCCCAGCCGCGCCCCTTCAGCCATCCAGCCCACCAGATCCGAGCCACGGCCCATGGTGAGGCCAACTCCAACGCCTCCTGTGTTTTTTTTTCTTTCGTTGTTGGGCCAATAGTTTCGGTCCATGATGTTTTCTTCCCCATGGCGATTTCATCTTTTATCCAGAGACTAACAGTTTTACAGAAAATCCCCTGTTGTTCATGCATATCATATCTCACAAAATATGCATCATATCTAAAAACTTCAAATATGAAAAATGCTTAAAATTGCATCTAGATTCATAATATCCAACTTTCATACATGTTTGAAATGTTTAAAATGTTGTTTGATTAAATTTGCTCTAATAACATGCTAAAATGATTTAATTCATAACTAAATAACTGTAGCTCCATTTTAAATAAACTTTATATGTAAATGGGGTAGAAAATGCCTAGTTTAACATAGTGGCATCAATTTGCATGTTTAACAACTCTAAAATATGGTTTAGGGCAGAACAGTACCAAACCTAATATATGCATATGAGGATTTTCCGGAATTGTTGTTTGTTATTTCCGGCCTCATTTAAACTTGCCTAGATAGGTAGTTTTCATATGCTTCACCTCTTGCCATGCTAACCAACATTTAATATTGTTGAGTACCTAAACAAGAGAGAACTCAATAAGTCATGTGGTGTTTCGTCAATATGCAACTCGTTGCATATTGAGCTCCACTTAATTTGTAGTACTGTTTGTGCACTTTGCCATGCCATACCTCATTAAACCGAACATGCATCATACTTGGTTGTGCATCATGCCATGTTTATGTGATGGTTGTTTACTATGTTACTTGCTTCTTTCCGGGTAGCTTCTCTCGCTAGCTTCGGTTTCGTTCCGGAGTTGTGAAGATTCGTTCAACTACATCCGTTTGTCTTCTTCATGGACTCGTTCTTTTTCCTTGTAGGATTTCAGGCAAGATGACCATACCCTCGAAATCACTTCTATCTTTGCTTGCTAGTTGCTCGCTCTATTGCTATGCCGCGATACCTACCACATGCTTTATCATGCCTCCCATATTGCCATGTCAAGCCTCTAACCCACCTTATCCTAGCAAACCGTTGTTTGGCTATGTTACCGCTTTGCTCAGCCCCTCTTATAGCGTTGCTAGTTGCAGGTGAAGATGAAGTTTGTTCCTTGTTGGAACATGGTTATTGTTGGGATATCATTATTAATATATTGTTTACTTTAATGCATCTATATACTTGGTAAAGGGTGGAAGGATCGGCCTTCTGCCTGGTGTTTTGTTTCACTCTTGCCGCCCTAGTTTCTGTCATACAGGTGTTATGTTCCTTGATATTGCGTTCCTTACGCGGTTGGGTTATAATGGGAACCACTTGACAGTTCACTTTGAATAAAACTCCTCCAGCAAGGCCCAACCTTGATTTTACCATTTGCCACCTAAGCCTTTTTCCCTTGGGTTCTGCAGACTCAAGGGTCATCTTTATTTTAAACCCCCGGACCAGTGCTCCTCTGAGTGTTGGTCCAACCTGTCAGCAGCCGGTGACCACCAGGGGCAACTCTGGATTGGCCTACCGGAATCTTCGACAATCCGGTGTGCCCTGAGAACGAGATATGTGCAGCTCCTATCGGGATTTGTCGGCACATTCGGGTGGCTTTGCTGGTCTTGTTTTACCATTGTCGAGATGTCCTGTAACCGGGATTCCGAGTCTGGTCGGGTCTTCCTGGAAGAAGCAATATCCTTCGTTGACCATGAGAGCTTGTGATGGGCTAAGTTGGGACACCCCTGCAGGATTTGAACTTTCGAAAGCCATGCCCGCGGTTATGGGCAGATGGAAATTTATTAATATCCGGTTATAGAAAACTTGACACTTAACTTAATTAAAATGTATCAATCGCGTGTGTAGCCGTGATGGTCTCTTTCCGGCGGAGTCCGGGAAGTGAACACGGTTTTGGAGTTATGTTTGTACGTAAGTAGTTTCAGGATCACTTCTTGATTACTTCTAGTTCACGACCGTTGCTCTGCTTCTCTTCTCGCTCTTGTTTGCGTAAGTTAGCCACCATATATGCTAGTGCTTGCCGCAGCTCCACCTCACTACCCTTTTTTCCCTACCCATAAGCTTAAATAGTCTTGATCTCGCGGGTGTGAGATTGCTGAGTCCCCGTGACTCACAGATTACTTCCAAAACCAGTTGCAGGTGCTGATGATGCCAGTGCAGGTGACGCTACCGAGCTCAAGGAGGAGCTCGATGAAGATCGTGTTCGTTGTGTTGTTTCGTTTCTAGTTGATCAGTAGTGGAGCCCAGTCGGGGCGATCGGGGATCTAACATTAGGGGTGGTCTTTCTTTTATTTTGGTTCCGTAGTCGGACCTTGATTGTATTCTGGATGATGTAATGCTATTTTTATGTATTGTCTGAAGTGGTGATTGTAAGCCAACTCTTTATCCCTTTCTTATTCAGTACATGGGATGTGTAAAGATTACCCCTCTTGCGACGTGCCTACTATGCGGTTATGCCTCTAAGTCGTGCTTCGACGCGTGGGAGATATAGCCGCATCGTGGGTGTAACAGTTGACTAGCTCGGCCCCGTCGAGTCCGTTCCGAAGGCAGGCGAGGGGGTCGCAGCAGTTCTGCACGCCGTAGCCCTCCGTGGGCTCTGCCCTCCATCGGCGCAGCGCCAGCCTCGCCGTCCTGTTCTCGTCGACGATCCTGCCCGGGAAGCGGGCGGCGCCGTCGAAGAGGAGGATGGAAGGGTCCCTCGAGCGCGCGGCTGCGGCATGGTCACGCACGAAGGAGGGGCTGGAGATCATGGAGCACCATCTCCTGCAGACGACCTTGCACCTCGTGGCCGAGGACGGCGGCAGGAGGGTAAGGATCTTGTACAAGGTCAAGTCCGGGAGGCGCTCCGTGGCGTCGTCGTCGGACTCGTCGCCGTCGACTGGTGGCATCGGTTCGTCCTCGTCCACGGCGGCCGCCCCGATCCGGCGGGCTGGTTTAGGGTTAGGGTTCCTGTGTGATCGGGCTGCACATTGCTAATCGCTTATTCTGTTTTTAACACCAGCGCACGTGTTTTTTCTTTTTCAGAAATTATCAGCGAACGTGTGGTCTTTTTTTTTCCGATGGAAACCAGCGAACAAGGAAAGGTGTACAGGCCCGTGCTGAGACACCTTTCGTGGCCCATTTGGCCCGTCGCAAGTAGCTTCCCCTGCGCTGCACGCCTCTGTTCCCTTCCTCACGACGCAACTGAAGCCGTCGTCTTCGTACTCTTCTTCCTCCCCAGATCTTCCTCCACTACCGCTACCTCGTTTCTCCCCCTCTCCGGCACGGCAGCGTCGTTGCCCACCAAACTGCTCACTCCACCCGTGGAATCTCGCCTACTTTCCCGGCTCAGATCCGAGCTTATACGGTACGGGGAGCCTCGCCTTCCCCCCCTGGTCTGTCTTTCGAAGTTCACATTCAGATATTTTAGCTGTCGTCCTAGTTTCGCTAGTGTCTTGCTGAGCTACTTTAGTTGTAGCAGTACTTCCTTCGTCCGAAAAAGCTTGTCCCTCAAATGGATGTATCTAGCACAAGTTTGAGACAAGCTTTTTCGGACGGAGGGAGTAGTAGTTTATTCGCGGAGAATCTCTGAATTGTGTGAGTTTTTTTTTTTGTCGATTGGTACGGTGGTCTCGGTTTCTTGGCGTCGTAGCAACTCAAATTGACTCGTAATTTGCGACGGATTCATGTAAACTGCCATTTCCGTTGTTGGGTGTGGAATATGCCCTGTTCATGGGTTTCTTTATAGCTCCATTTTCCATAAATTTTGGTTCATGGCTTATGAACAACTTTCAGTATACACTAGTTTTGTACTCTGTTATGGCTGCTATTGGTTTGTTCCATGTGTGTGTATGCGTGTTTTGAACTAATTAATCATGTTTGCACACAGGCTTCGATGTCTTATTTGTGTAACACCATGCTATCTGTTGCTCATCCTGTTACAGCGAAATGGTGATCCTTTGTGCTGGCCAACCTGCTCCTTCGGTTCATTCTGAATTTCTGTCTCGATGGTTATCACTCAACAGCCCCAAAATGCCTTACGCTCTGAACTCAACCGCAAGGAAAATCAGAAAGCAAAACAGACATCGGCGGATGATCACTTTTGCAAAAAGTTCTTCATTACAAGGTATTTCTCATAGGAACTAAGCAAACCATCCCATTCAGTAGCTAAACTAGATTTCGCCTGCTTTTAGATGCTGGAAATTTACAGTAGTTCCTTTGGAAGCAATATATTCTTTGGAAATTTCACAGTGAATCATGTAAATCGTGATTCGAGTAAATGTTCTTGTATTTGCCCAGATCTTCGGATGCTCTTAATGGCCTAGCCTTCAGCAAATGTTGTGTAGCAATACGATTCACTTGTTATGCCATGCCCTCTGTTATGATGTAAATTCTGAATTTGTGGCTGAACCTATACTTATTCTTGTTAACATTCAGACCATAAAATTATTGAATTTCTACCTTTCATTGCATTGTCCAGATTCCGTGGCATCTGTAAAGCCATCTCGTCTTCTGCCCACGGTGGAACCAAAAACATTTCCCAATAGTGTCCCTGATGAGATACTATCGAAACTCAGATTGGAAGAATCTGATGCCTTTTACATACTAGAGCTGTGCACAAGTAGAGAACTTAGTTCCTCTTTGCTAGATAAGAACTCAGCGATCTTAATCTGCTTAATTGATGTCGATGGTGACTCCTTGTTACAAAGAGTACCAGCAATCTATGGTGACCAACCTTCACATGGCACCAAGGCATCACAATTCCTCCCCTTTCAAAGTGGTTCAGTTGATATCATCACCTTTAAAGGTCCCAAATTGCAGACAATCAAAGAAATCTGGATCGGCCTTGAATCAGGTACACTATCCACCTAGTTGTCTGTTCTGCGCATATATGTGGCCGGTGCTTACTAATACTAGTGTACCCTTCATTTTCACAATATTACCGTTGAAGATCAGGTTCATGGAGATTAGATGGTTTAAGTTTGAAAGTGATCCATGGAGCACGGAATACACCTGAAGATCTTGAGGGAACACTTGGGCTCAAGTTCAGCGGTTTACAGTACACGTTCGACAAGCTCAGTGCGCTGCTTGGTGAGGATGGAGCTTCAGTAGTGGAAGCAAGGCCAATTGCTGTGACTGACTTCTCAGGAATTAGCATTTCTGATCTTCAAGAGGGGCAGTTATCCTCAGCAAGGACAGACTCAAGCATTAAGGAATTGAAGGAAGATGGACTGAGAGAGTATGCTGATCTCAAGCAATCCTTGCTGCTTTACGACATATCTATTGTTATAACAGGTTTCTCTGCCTTCACTCTGGCTTCGAATGATGGAGCCGCCTACTCGTTCCTCGTCGGCGGGATTGGAGGGTTCCTGTATCTATTGCTGCTCCAAAGATCTGTGGACGGGTTACCGGCAATTAGTTCTCCTTCAGAAGCGAGCAGTTCAGAGCCCAGTATGAACTTCAGCGGCGTAAGAAGGCCATGGTTGATATTGTCGATTGTAATGGTTGCTGGGGCTGTTGCACTGAAGTACGGTGCTGGTGGTGACAGCTTCGAGCTGACTCCGACTGAGCTATTTGTTGGCGCCGCAGGGTTCTTGGCGAACAAGGTTGCTGTTCTTCTGGCAGCATTCAAACCCTTGCAAAGTAATTTGGAGAGCGACGATGGATCTGTGGACTGAGCTTCTTGAGGACATTGCTCTGAATATACTAGCATAATGTTAAAAAAGGGGGTAAAATTTAACAGATGTAGCCTTTCATAGTAGCTCGACAGCATTCAAGATCTTAAGCTAAGTATGGAAAGTGCAGGGGATCAGCCCAGAGGCAGAATTGAAGAGCGTGTGCTTGTAACTTGAGCCTACTAGTAACTTCATTCCATCAGCATGCACAACCACAGAAATTCATCCCTTAGCATCCTTTTGAGTCAGTCAAGAACAGATGGTCTGGTTGATAAAATCATAAAATACATTTCTGGCCGTGACACCTGGAGATACCAGATACCTCAAATGGTTCAAATGTTCATTCCGGTGAGATGGTTTGCTTACTAACTCCAAACTTATGATATTAATAGCATTACCATATGGTATATCGATGTAAATAAATTAATCGACTGTCCCGGGCAATTGGGCTGCTAGGTATTACAATACAGATGTCTGCATAGAAAGTGGAGTTATATTTGTCATATGTGGAATGTTCTTACGATTGGAAATATAGATGAATTTTCAGTGTGTTAAATTAATATTTGTGAATTATACTTGACATTGAAATATGATATTAGTGATATATTTCACCAATATCAGTTTCAGACACTAAAGAGAGCAGATTCACAAATATCATATTTCAAAAGTATGATTTCACTCAATTAAAAAACACAAATTTCGAAAAACTGATTTTAAATAGATAACATTTTCTAAACAACAAGTTTCAAATATTTCACATGGAAATCTGCTTCATATATATGAAAACTGATTAGACTCATTTAGAAAAAAAATGATTTTACTCATTTCAAAAAACAAATTTCACTCGTTTTAAAAGAATGGTTTCACTCATTCTGAAATACTGATTTCACTCATTCAGAAAATAATTTCACTCATTTTAAGAAACTGATGTTTGTGAAATATAACTGACATCTAAATGAATGGAATGAAATAAGCAACTTCTCGAAAAAATCATTGAAATAAGCAGCTTCACAAATATCAAATTTCAATTTCAGCTATATTTCACAGGATTGAGTGAAATGAGTGGACTTTAAACGTTGAAATTTAAACGTGTTTGAAATGTATCCAAGCTCTGTCCTCAAGGTCTTGGCGCTAGGAGTTCAAATATATAAGAACAAAATGGAAAAGATAGTATAGTTTAGAATATATGAATGATTGAAGTAAAATCATGTTTGAGAAAAAGCAAGAGAGATAATTCTATAAGGGCATCTCCAATACTGACTCACAAATTTGCCTCGGCGGTGAGGCTTGGGGCGCCACATTGTCATGTGCTGGTTGTTGATGTGGGCATGGGCATCCGCGGCGCAATGTAGTCCGACATCGACGCCTCATTTGCGATGTTTTCCTCGAACCAGGCTAGCTCATGCTGCCCACTTGTCGATGCCGATCTCCTAGGCGTCATGAGTGAAGGTGCGTTGATATATTTTGGTTTGGAGTTTTGTCGTGCTCCGAGGTGTCGGTTATGGGTGTGACGCGGTCTATGTGCTTTGTTCTCTACCTCTTCACCATTCGTAGCTTAAGTTTGGACAAGATGAGTAGTGTGCCGGCGTTGTCGTGGTGGACGTGCTTGTTAACCTCTTGGTGTAACACTGTAACCTCGTGGTAGCCGTTGTATCGGTCATCTCGACTCTTTTTTATGAATATATGATACGCTTCAACAGACAACTAGAAAACTTTCTTTTCTTTATCTTTCTTCTCAGTGTTCGCCCGAGACTCGAAATAGTTAGGAATTAGGAAATGTGATTTTATCAACATCATCCCGCTCTCACTCCTACCAGGCACAAGGTTTGTTAGAGCAACTCCAAAGCGCCGATCCATTTCGTCCGCCTGCGTTTGTTTGGGTTGGTGTGGATAAAAGTGGCGGCCCAACGCGCCGACCTAAACCTAAATCACGTCCGCGTCGCGTCCACGCCGACGCATTTGCGGCTCAAATTTGCGCCCCAAATGCGTTGGCGCGGACGCCGAACGGACGCTTTGCGCGCCTTCTCGTTATCCGCTGCGTCCCCACATGGCAGCCGTCCAACTACCCGCTGCCCACGCGGTCAGCTTAATTTATGACGACGGGCCCACGCGTCAGCGACGGCGCTCGTCCTTTTTTAAGCCGACCGTGCGGCGGGGCCGTCCTCATCCATACTCGCCGTCCACATCTGCCCACCTTTGCTCCCTCGTCGCCGGCAAACCCTAGCCACCACAACCACAGCGAGATGGGCCTCTTCTCCGGCGCCAGCGGCAGCAAGGCCAAGGGCAAGTCCCCCGCCACCCCTTTCCCCTCCGAGTTCCTCCCACCTCCGCCGGCGCCTCGCCGGCAGAGGCAGCGCGTCAACGTGCCAGTGCACCAGGCGGAGTGGCACTGGCAGAACTGTCAGCCTCTGCCGTATCCGGACGCGACGCTGCCGCACGACTGGCATCTGGATCCAGATAGGATCCCAGTGCCGGCGGCGCCGCGGACGGCTCGTGCTCATGCGGAGGAGGTGCGGCGTCGGCGGGCGTTGCTGACGCCGGAGCAGCGCCTCGACAAGGCCTACGCAACCGACTCGCCCAACTGGGCGAGGTGGTTCGCCTTCGAGCACGAGGAGGCGAGGCGACGGGGCGTGCGCGAGGTCGACCGGAGGCCAACGCCGCTCGTCGTCCGCGAGGAGGACCAGGCGGCCCTTGCGGCCGTCTACCGGGAGAGCGAGGAGGACGAGCGGCGCAGAGCGGAGGTGGCGGAGGCGGAAGAGGAGGCCCGCTACGAGGCGGCAATGGCGCAGGCCCTTCCCCTCCCCGCGGCGGGCGACAGTGTGGTGCCGCCGGTGGCCCCGCCATCCCCCATCAAGCCGGAGCCGGAGCTGCAGCCGAAGCCCGAGCCCGAGCCCATCGCGCGCTCCTCCTGGAATGGAGTGGTGCACGAGTGGGTGTCGCGCCACCGGTTTGGCTGGGGGCGACGCCGGCGCAGGAGCAGGCGTACCTCGAGATGTGGCGCCAGCGCCGGCTAGCAGAGGAGCGCCGTCGTGGCGAGTACGAGGAGATGCTCGAGCACGACCTCGAGTAGGAGTAGCGCGAGGCCGAGGAGAAGGCGCGCCAGGCCTCGGCTGCACAGGCGGCCGCACACCCCCTCCCCCTGCCCCGGCACTGCCTGCGTCGGCACAGCCCGACATGGCGGCGCTCTGAAATACGACGTTCGCCTGGGCCGGGCCGGCGCCGACGCTCATCGACCTCACGGACCCCGAGGACGACGACGCTGCCGCCTAGGGCAGCGTCCCGCCTAGTAGTTTAGGCTGTTTTTAAAAATGCAAATGTGTGAACGCGTGGACTCTCGCCGGCCTAGGTATACGCGCTGGGCTGTAGCTTTCATTTTATCTTTAACAGCATCGAGAACGGTGGATACAGGTATCCCCTCATTGATCTCCTAATTTAAAACCATGATTTCATCAATTGACAATGCAAACATACAATGCAGCAAGTTAGTATCTGGAAACTATCAAGACATTAAGGATTTGCGAACCACAAAAATTAGGCCACACACTACCCACAAGTTAACTGAAAGCTTGTGGCCCATCCATCTTAGGGTCACTACCCCCTTAACTAGCACAAATGGAATGCAATACAGAACAGGTGGTTACTGAAAACTGTCGCAACATTCTCCCCCTCATAGAACAGTATAACTAGCACAAACAATGAATTATCCATCACAGAACCAAACAATATGTGGCAAAATTAGCTACAGAACATATGTGAAAATCAAGCAATGAGCAACTTTATATTAATTCAGATAACCTCCTCTGCAACAGCTTCTGGAGAGGGAGGGGGGACAGCTGCTGTAAAAGGATTTGGTCCATCTACTTCAACGATATGAGCTTTTTTTCTCATCCTCCTACACATATACAGAATGAGTTACCTACCAGAATCAGCATTGTAAATAATCAGCATAAGATACTTGCAGAAAGTAAGTACCAGAAACAAGGTATGAGGAAGCTTTGGGCGAGTAAGCTTGGTACGCCTCGACCACTTCCGTGTAGCAGGTACGAAGGGAAGGCTACCGGAACTGTTCTCCATGACGGTCCAGCCTTTGGGCTGCAGTTAAAGCATCCCCACTTTAGAACAGAACTAAACTAGAAAATAAGGCTAGATTGTATAAATAAATTCAGGGCTCCATCGCACAAAACAAATAAATCTGTATAAGAGACTACATAACCAATACGTGATTGCTAAGCTGAGGCCAACGTATTTTCCAAATTCGATGTGGTCTAAAACAGCCGAAGCTCATAATAGGAACAGCGACGCCATTGCCTTCAGATAAGGGAAACACATAAACCACTGACATTCGGCAATCAAATACTCCGTCTGTTCATCAATATACAAGTCTAAACAGACATGCTCGAAATGGCAGTTCCTATAATATTATCAGATGAATAGTGTAACGCAAGAACTCCACAGACGATACAGCGCTGAAGGACACTCGGACGATGGCTAATCCAGCCGTTAGCTGCTGTTTCAGCATTGCCCATGGATGGCGTGATAAGCATGTCGTGCATGTATCGTCTGGTAAATGCCAAGCAGTGCTCAAGTGTAATGTGGTTTAAGAACTCCAAATAGATGGAGGTGCATAGCAAAAATTGCAGACAAATTCGTTAACTCAAATACTGCATGCCTACGTGATTTGTGATTTGGGATTCGAAATCAAAGGAAACAGGTGGAATAAGGGCGGCCACCATAACACGTGAGATGAGATAACAGAAACTGCACAATTTTAGAACTCAGAATCGAGGCAAACAGATGGTTCAGGGCGACTATTACTCGTTAAATCGAACATAGAACATGCGCCCATAGACTAGGTAACTTGAGACCTCAAAATCGCTGGAACAGAAGGAATCAGAGCCCCGATGGCAACCATGAAGCATGATGTCGAGAGGCCACACCGCACCATGCGAGCGTCAACGAAAGCAACCGAAGCGATTTCAGAAGTCGAATTCGATCAAATCAGATGGGTTCGCAGCGCAAATAGCGGCCGCAGGTGAGCATAAACTAGGAACTCGGTGATTTCAGAAGGAAACCGACGGGTTCAGACCGAAATGGCAGAAATCGAACACGCAGCACGCGAGGATTCCGTGGGAAACTCCAGTCAGTTCATGAGAAACAGCGACCACAACGGGTGAAATCCCATGCACTTGGAACTTACCGCCATTGGAGGGGGGGTAGGGGAAGCTGAGGCGAGAGCGCTGAGAGGGTGAAATCTGAGGGTGTGATGTGGAAGGGGAATTTTGGTGAAGAGCAGTGCGGCATGGCTGATTATATAGTCCTGATTCCTTATGGCGCACGAGAAAATTCGACGTGAGGAGGGAGGAGAATGCAGGTGCGGAGAGGGAATGCTCTGCAGCTAGGAGGGAGGCAATGATTCTACCGGCGGAAGAGAGAGACGTTCGGGGGCAAAATTTTGGGTTCAAGGGGTTTGGGGCCTTGGGCCGTGAAAATGGAGAGGTGTGGGGGCTTCGCGTAAAAAAATGAGGAAAACCACGGGCCCGTATCCTCCGCGTAATATATACGCATTAATTATACCTCTTTATCATTCTCAATATATTTCATTAAATATTCTAAGATACCCCAATATGAGTTTTGTTGAAAAAATATCATCTACGACGTACTTTTTGTAATATACCTTTTTCATGTACAAACACGTCAGTATATACGTAAACATTTAAAAATATGTAGACTCACATGAATTTTTTCATGAAACTCATTTTTGAATATCTAATAATTCCTAGTGAAGTATATTAAAAATAATAAAGAGGTATAAAAGATTCATCTATGTGGTATATTAAGAGCGGGAATACATATATATATATATATATATATATATATATATATATATATATATATATAAAGTCTATTAACAACCCAGGGTGAAGAATAAATAATTCTTCACCCTGGTCGTTCCTACCCAGCCAGCCGGTCCGGCTCAAGCCTTACGTAGATTTATTTCCGCACTGATGTAAAATTACGGCCGTATAGTTGTGTTTGTACCAAGCGAGTCGAGTCAGATTAGAGTTCATCTACGAGTCCGGGTCGGCCGGGGGCTGGTCCGGGTCTCTGGTCCGGGTCTCTGCATATATATGTGCAGCGAATCCTCAGTTTTGTACAATTGTACCTCAGACATTTGACAAGAAAATAAGAAAAACAGAGGGCACGATACGAGCCCAAGCTTTCTCTCTCTCTCTTTTTTTTTTAAATTTTTTTTGAGCATCGGTTATTGGGTGAAATCCATCGTGCAAGGCGATGCCCGAGACAGATGAGCAGAAGGTGGTCCGGCTGCAGGCACTTGTGGCGTTTGGCAAGGCGGCGCACCCGGAAGCCATGCGCTACAGCGACATGGAGGAGGAGGACGTGGTGGAGGAGTACCGGCGGGCGGGCAAGCTGCACACCTATGACCAGGACAAAGAGTGGAAGAAGCGTTTTGCCAGGGTTGCCAAACTCCACCCGTGCTCGTGGGGCAAGCAAATGGTCGCAAAGATCGAAGAGTATATGTATTACCTTGAAGAAGACGAGGACGACTTCAAGATAGGGCTTTGTTCATTATTAATCAATGATGAATCTTAGGTTAACTATGTCGGAGTGGGTGTTGCTTAAGTTCGTATTTGTCAGATATGTTTAGCTGGTTAACTCATCTTTTAATGTTGTTGTTCTGCTTAATGGATGTTGTCATCGGCAGTGACATATGTGTGACTTCTTCGTCAATCTTCAGATAGACACTGATAGGAAATGCACGTGTATGTGAACATATATCTCTACTCTGTGTTTCTTAAAAAGAAATACTCTCACGATACTTGATTGCAACAAACTGTTTTTTATTTTATCCCCTATAATATATGTGCTTCCACCAATTCTGCTAAAATTAGATTGCATCCCACCTTTCTGTCCAACATTATTGAATAAAACTTGGATTCCCCAGATCAGCAGAAGAGAGTGGATCCGGCTTGCCTGCTCCCTCAGCATGCTCCCATCCGTGCTCCCACTTCATCCTACGGCTGTCCTTTTTTCTTTTCCCTTTCTAATCTAATCATCTCCCCCCTGATTTTAAGGGGGTGGGGCCGAGCCTTATTTTGTTCCAATTAAATCAAGCCACGTATGCGGGAGCACAGATGGGAGCACGCGCAGGGAGCAGGCAAGTATCGTCGTCCGAAGAGAGTGGAGAAGAGAGAAAGGAATGGAGAAGCACGGACGCTCAGGGCCGTTAAGAAGGAGGCTGCTACATGAGGCCCATCTACAAGCCCACAAGGACGCGGATGGTCGACCATTATCTTATAGCTAGAAAGTAGTGTGTAAGGGCATGTGATGTAGTATTAGCCTTTGGCAGTTATCTCTCCTACCTTCCTTATTTCCCCTTCCTCAAGCACTTCCCCTCGATTTGAACCTCGGCATGACGCCAGTAAACTCCTCCCTCTTGTATCTATGATGAATTCAGTGTGGTAGATTGAGTGAGGGTGTAACAATTGGTATCTAGAGCCAGTCATTCTCCAGGGCGAAGCTAGCAAAATCTAGGGCCATGTGTCAAACTCTAGAAGAGGCGCACTACTTTAGAAAAAATATCCCAAAGAACAAACAAGCAAGTAAAACGGAATTCTACTAGGTCCGGGCTTGCACCTGATCGACCACAAGTTAGTTCACAAGTCACAGCGACTCGGTTTCTAGAAGAAGGAGGGTGTGGTGTGGAGATTGTAAACTCATGGTCTTGAGTGACGGACGGTAGCACGGGGGAGGGGGGGGGAGTGTATCCTTAAGCCGTCTAAAGTGGCGTAGGAGTCATGCCTGCTGAATCCTACCGAACAACTCACATAAAAATTTATGCTTGATTTTAATCAAGTCTTTTAGTTGCCAACCAAGTTGGTCTTAAAATTACTTTTAGTGCTTCCGTTGTGCCTTTCCGCATTAGATCTCGTGTATTGTGACGACTAGTGTTCAGTTTCACCCGCCTATGGCACTCGACCAGGGAAACTAGCGGCGCAAACACATGGTGCTCCTATGCAACCCTTAGTCGAACTAGCGGAAACATAAGGGGCAAACATAGGAGAAAGCAACCCGACTTGACCAAAGACACAAGTCGGCGATCAAAGCATAGAAAAGCTGGCAAAAATGTTTAAGGAAGAAAACTCTATTGAGTAATGCCGGGGTCGCAGCACCAAGGTCTGACCCAAACTGAATGAAAGCGGGCCGAGGAACGACACAGATTAAAATAAGGGTTTTAACAGCCCCAAATCCAACTCGGGGAATCAAAATTAAACTACAAAGCAGACCTTGATAGATTTATTTAGAACGATCAAAATGAACAAAGGAAAAACATCTTTATTGCATATATAATGCCTGACCAATTAAAGTAAAAGCTTTAAAAAATTTAAGCATGAAAGCGACTTAGTTGATTTATTTTCCAGGCATTGATGACGCAGTCCAGGCCCTCAAATGCCGCCATTCCGGTGACCCACTTGCCATTGCACGTCGTTCCGCGCCACAATCCGTTCCATGACGCGCGCCACCATGAGCTCCACATGGCGGCGGGGTCGGCAGGGAGGAGAGCTCGCTCGCTTCCACGGACACGACAGTTCATCGGCCATCGCCTAGTGCTCTCACCTGCCTCGTGCTAGGTGGGTGTGGTGCGGTTTGTCTACTGGTAGTTCTCATGATGGCGGCCTCCTGAAGCTGGGTGGAGCGGATATTGGTAGGGTCGCGCGTGAGATAGTTCTTTCCCGTTTCTATTCAATCCAAACTGGAGAAAATCCTTCCTTCATTTTTTCCCTGCCCTTTTTAGGCATGCCTTACAAGTTCTCTTCCTTCCTTCCACTGGATGGGTTAAGACAACGGCTGATGGATTCAAATTCAGCAGACCTCGGGTAGGGGTCCTGTGCCGGTTGCCTTAGCACGATGGTAACAGATAACACAAGAATTTACTCAGGTTCAAACGCTCTTGAAGAGATAATACCCTGCATCCTGCTTGATCGTATTGATTTGCGCATGTCAACATTCACCTTTGCCCACGTGTATTTTTTTAATCTTTGCGCACGTTTTTTGGGAGCTCTAAGGCATCGGTTGGAGTTTCTGGGAGCAACTAGTTAACGAGCGCTCGCAACGATCAGCGTCACTTGGCGCGCTCTCAGCCATTCGCCACGTGTCGCGCTCTGGACGCTTCCTTCGGGGTTTTTTCGCACGCGTTTTCTGCTTTTAAACGGTTCTTTTTGGTTTTTTTGACGTTTTGGTTTTCCACTGGTCTTCCTTAGCTTTTTAATTAAAAAAAATTGAAAAAAAATTGCACGGAAAAACATGTTTTTTCCTTTCATGAGAGTCATGGTTTTGCTTCCACGAGAGGCACGGTTTTGCTTTCGCGAGAGTCACGGCCGTGCCTCTCGAAAACAAAAAAACGCGTTTTCATTTTTTTCCTTTCGCGAGAGTCACGATTTTGCTTCTGCGAGAGGCACGGGTGTGCTTTAGCAAGAGTCATGGCCATGCCTCTCAGAAACGAATAAAAACACGTTTCTGTTTTTTTTCTTTCGTGAGAGTCACAGTTATGTTTTCGCGAGAAGCATGGTTGTGCTTTCGTGAGAGTCACGGTCGTGCCTCTCGAAAAGGAAAAAAAATGTGTTTTCTGATATATTTTTTTCCTTTGTGAGAGTCACGCTTTTGCTTCCGCAAGAGTCACGGTTGTGCTTTCACGAGAGTCACGGCCATGCCTCCTCGGAAACGAAATAAAACGCATTTTCTCTTTTTCTTTTCTTCCGCGAGAGTCACGATTTTGCTTCCGCGAGAGGCACAGTTGTGATTACGTGAGAGGCACGGGCGTACCTCTTTTGGAAAGGGAAAAACACATGCTCCTGATTCGGTTTTTTCGTCCGTTTTTTCTTCTGTTTTTTTTGTGAAAAAAAGTTCGTCAAAACCTATCAACATGGGATCTAGTTTTGAAGATCTCGACGCGAGGAATCCAACGGTGAAAGCGGTTCGAGATTTGGACGCATGGTTGATAGATAAAACATTTTGAATAAATGGATGTACGAAAAAAGGGAAAACTCCCCGGTTACGACAAGTGGCGCGCTGGGAATTGAAGTGATCTTTGCAACGAGTACTCCTTAATTAGTGATTTCGAGAGTTTCTGGCGCCCAGGCGGAGTGCAATGTTGAAAGAACATGCGGTGCCCCTATGTTTGGTTTGGGTAATTGATGACAATCTCTATGGACTAATGGTTGCCTTGAGTTATATTTGAAAGTTTTGTCCATAGGCTTTTCTTGGAGTACATGTGTTGGTTTCAAGGAGAGTTTGTGTCGACCAAGGTGTTATTCAAGGAATTATCCAAAGATTGGTCATCTGAGAGTTCAGCTTATTGCAAGCATGTCTTGAAGAAGAAGATTGTGTGATCATTCATGTCTACCTTCAAGACATCATTCAAATGAAGAGAATTGGAAAGGTTCAAGGTTGATCAAGACTAAGTCAAGAGTGAATCAAGTTGATCAACTCACAAAGCGCAGAAGATGTACCGAGAGGGATCAAGTGATCCCATGGTATGGTAAGAATTGTCAATTACGCTTTGAGTACTAACCCATGGTCTTCGTGAGAGTTCTTTGTGGGGTTAGGTTGCGGTTTGCAAGTTCAAGTGGAGCATCACGAAGAGATCAAATGCTTGAAGCTTGCCGTCCTTTGTGGTGATAATGGACTTGTGAAGATGTGCGAAAGAGTGGCTCACCCATAGTGGAGTATGGGGGAGCAATCAACTAGTCTTCATCGAGTCAACACAATCAAGAAAGGTGATCCAACTTGAGGGAGTCAAGATTGTCATCATCTAGCTCAAGTGGACCATGTGCAAGGCAAAGGTTTGCCCTTAATAGTTTTTCTATTTTACTGGTCTCATGATGGTAGTTGGGAGACCGGGTTATAGGATCGATTGCCGAACTATCAAGGGGGGCTCTCGATGAGTAGCTTGATCGTATCGTTCGTAGAGAGATCAAATCATTGCATCCTTGCATCATCTTTCTTGGTTCTTGTTTGGTTCTCATTGTGAGTCTTAGAGCTTATGGTCATCTTGATGACAAGCTCGAGTTCATCGAAAACGGAGTTCACTTGCATCTTCTATGATGTTTTCGATGTTGGAGGTTTTGCCGGTTCTTCTCGGTTGGAGGTTTCACTCTCTATTTGTTGGCATACCTCCCTGCCTCTTCTTACTATATCCAATCGCTGTTTTGATGCTACTCGTCGTCTTGTTTCCAACAAGCTTGAGTTTGCTCAATTCGGAGCTCATATGCAGAAGTTATGGCAGTTCTGGTTTTCTTGAGAGTGGTTTTTGTCTGGTCCCAGCGGTAGTACCGCGTGCCCCAGCGGTAGTACCGCTTGGAGCTCTCAGCCGTTGTACCGCTGCTTCCGGGCGGTGGTACCGCCAACTTGCTCAGCAAAGTCTTGGGCGGTTGTTCCGGCCAGGCACCGCCCAAGTACCGGTCAGGCCTCTGTTTTGATGCGGTACTCGGGCGGTGGTGGCCCGGTTGGTCCGGTCGTATCGGTACCACCGGTGTCCGGAGCGGTTCGACCGCTCAGGACTTAGCCGCCCGAGCGCTCAAGGCCATGCGGTTGCACCGGCCCGGTACCGCTCGACTACCGCACTCAGGGGTGACTCCCTTCTGTTCATATGCGGTGGTTGAGCGGTGGCTGGGCGGTTGGTCCGGTTGTTCTTCTCAACCGGTGCTACCGCCTGGTCGCCCGGTTGTATCGCCTGGTAGGGTTCTGCATGTATACTGTGAGTCCCGGTTGTACCGGGACCAGGAGCGGTAGTACTGCTCGTGTGCGGGCTGAGCACATAACGGTTGGATTTTCCCCCTCCTATAAAAGGGGGTCTTCTTCCCCATTGAACCTAACCTTTTGAGCTCGTGTTCTTCCCCCATTGTTGACCTTCTTTGAGCTTGCTAACTCTCAATCCCTCCATGGATTCTTGCTAGTTTTTGAGGGAAAAGAGAGAGGAGATCTAGATCCACATTTCCACCAATCACTTTCTCCTCTATGTGAGGGGAACCCCTTGGATCTAGATCTTGGAGTTCTTGGTGTTCTCCTTCTTGTTCTTCCTCTCATTTTCCTCCCTAGCATTAGTTGCTCCGATGGAATTTGAGAGAGAAGGACTTGGGCACTCCGTGTGCCCTTGCCATTGCATTTGGTGCATCGGTTTGAGTTCTCCACGTTGATACGTGGAAGTGAAGTTTGAGAAGTTTATTACTCTTGGGTGTTTGGGCACCCTAGAGCTTGTTCCTCTTGGGTGCCTTGGCGCCCTAAACGGTTGGTGTTGTTCGGAGCTCAATCATTGTGGTGTAAAGCTCCGGGCAAGCGTTGGAGTCTCCAATTAGGTTGTGGAGATCGCCCCGAGCAATTTGACGGGTACCGGTGACCGCCCCCAAGGGTTGCCAAAGTGTACGGGTTCGGTGACCGCCCCCAAGGGTTGCCATTTGTACAGATTCGGTGACCACCCTCAAGGGTCCCTTAGTGGAATCACGGCATCTTGCATTGTGCGAGGGCGTGAGGAGATTACGGTGGCCCTAGTGGCTTCTTGGGGAGTATTGTGCCTCCACACCGCTCCAAACGGAGATTAGCATCCGCAAGGGTGTGAACTTCGGGATACATCATCGTCTCCGCGTGCCTCGGTTATCTCTTACCCGAACTCTTTACTTATGCACTTTACTTTGTGATAGCCATATTGTTTCTTGTCATATATCTTGCTATCACATAGTTGCTTATCTTGCTTAGCATAAGTTGTTGGTGCATATAGGTGAGTCTAGTTGTTTTAGGTTTTGTGCTTGACAAATTAACTGCTAGATTTATTCCGCATTTGTTTAAGCCTAAATCGTAATTATTTTAAAACGCCTATTCATCCCCCCTCTAAGTGACATCCACGATCCTTCAAATGTAATAGTAGGGCGAAAAATAAAACTATGAAAAACATGGCGCTGCTTTGGAATCGAACTCGCCACCTTTTTATGTCCAAAAATAGGTTGGTTAACCAGTCGAAGTACTACGCTTTTGTGGAACATTGTAGCGCGATTGCATAAAAACAAAACATTGTAGCTGCATAAATTTTTTAATTATTTAAAAACATTTTAGAAAAACATGATTTCTTTTGACAAAAATGTGATTTTCAAAACCAGATTTTAGAAAGAATCACGAATTAGAAAAAGTTTAATCAATTTTTAAAAAAGTTCACAAAATATGAAAAAGTTCATTGATGTTTAAAAATGTCCAGAAAATTTGAAAAAGTTCATTGATTTTGAACAAAAAGTTCATCAATTTTCAAAAAAGTTCATCAATTTCAAAAAACTTAACAAAATTGAAACAATTCATCGATTTTGAAAAAAACCATCAATTTTGTAAAAAGTACATCGAATTCAAAAAAGTTCAACGAATTTTTAAAAAAAGTTCATCAAAATTGAAAAAAGTTCATCCAATTAAAAAAAGTAAATCGAATTTGAAAAAAAGTTCATCAATTTTAAAAAAAAATCATTCAAAATGAACAAAAGAGAAAACAGACCGAACAAAACCATTTTGAATAAACAAGAAAAAAGAAAAAGACATAAGAAAGAAGAGGGTGAAGATGTCCGTGAACACATGAGGTAAGGATGGTGCTAACGAAGAGGAGGTTGCGGGTTCGATATCCACCCGACACTCTTGCCTTTTTGTGCTTTACAACAGATAAAAAAGGGACGATGGGCCAAGCCCAAGAGAACGCATGAAGGAGGGAGGGGTGTGCCGAAATCACTAATTAAGAAGTACTCGTTGCAAAAAACACTTCATTTTCTCAGGTCACGCCAAGTGGCGCACATGCAGCGCGCCACTTGTCGCAACCTGGGAGTTTTCCCTTTTTCCATAGATCCGTTTATTCAAAACGTTTTATCTCTTAAACTGTGCGTTCAAATCTCGAACGTTTTCGCCATTGGATTCCTCGCGCCGAGATCTTCAAAACTAGATCCCATGTTGATAGGATTTGACGAACTTTTTTTTTACAAAAAAAATCAAACGAAAAAACCGGGTGAAAAAACCGAACCGGGAGCATGGTTTTTTTCCCTTTTCGAAAGAGGCACGCCCGTGCCTCTCGTGAAATCACAACCGTGACTCTCTTGGAAGCAAAACCGTGACTCTCGTGGAAGGAAAAAAAAACAGAAAACGCGTTTTTTTCCGTTTTCGAGAGGCACGACCGTGACTCTCGCGAAAGCACAACCGTGCCTCTCGCAGAAGCAAAACCGTGACTCTCGTGAAAGAAAAAAAACAGAAAACGCGTATTTTTTCCTTTTCCGAGAGGCACGGCCTTGACTTTCGCGTAAGCACAACCATGCCTCTCGCGGAAGCAAAACCATGACTCTCACGAAAGAAAAAAAAAACAGAAAACGCGTTTTGTTTTTCCCTTTCCAAGAGGCACGGCCATGACTCTCGCAAAAGCACAACCGTGCCTCTCGCGGAAGAAAAACCGTGACTCTCGCAAAACAAAGAAACAGAAAACGCGTTTTTTTGTTTTCGAAAGGCACGGCCGTGACTCGCGATAAATCACAACCGTGCCTCTCGCGGAAGAAAAACCATGACTTTTGCGAAAGAAAAAAAAAGAAAACGCGTTTTTTCCCGCAAAAAATTTTTTTCCCCAAATTTTTTTTGATCGAAAAGCTAAGAAAGACCGGGGGAAAACCAAAACGTCAAAAAAACCCGAGGAAAAACCGTTTAAAAAGCGGAAAACACGTGTGGAAAAATAAAAAAACAAAATCCGAAGGGAGCGTCCAGAGCGCGACACGTGGCGAATGGCTGAGAGCGCCCCAAGTGGCGCTGATCGTTGCGAGGCTCCCGAAGGAGCGCTCGTTAACTAGTTGCTCCCGGGGTGTGCACCCGTTCGATATCCACCCGACACGCTTGCCTTTTTGTGCTTTACAACAGAAAAAAGGGATGATGGGCCGAGCCGAAGAGGACACATGAAGGAGGGAGGGGTGTGCACCCGTTTGCGCCTATTCCTGTAGCAGGCGCAACGGGCGCCGTTTAGGGAAGAAAGAAGTATAGTTTTCACCCTCAAATCCTGTCCAATGTCTCCATAACCCCCCAAAGTCGATTTTGGTCTGATTTAGACCCTAAAAATGTCAATACCGGTTTAATCTTCCCCTGAGTGGTTTAGTGTCACATCAAGAGTGGTTTTGCATCTGATTTTGTGTTTAGGCACTGATTTGTCACTGACGTGGTATGCTTATGTGGCAGCTGGTCGCTGAAATAAGTGGGCGTTCGTCTTCGTCCTGTTTCGCCTTCCTAGTGCAGACAGGAAACTGGAAAGGCCGCAGCGCCGCCGTCCACACCTGCTGCAATTGCGTCACCGTCGTAGCCGCCGTCATCGCCGGCGGCGGCCACCATCTCTCTCACTTGATGTCGCCTTGGCATGGGATAGAGGAAGCGCGCGGTCTGTCGTATTCCGTGGCCAGGGCTACGCTGCCCTCAATCGTCGTGAGTCCGTCTTAGTCCGAATCAAGCGATGGCTTCAGGTATGCTTACCGCACATGGGATTAGTAATGTTTGTGTTAAGGGCGAGGCTTGATCGCATTATGTGTTCGTGATAGCTCTGTTGTTTTCAGGGGCGGACCCAGGAAAAAAATTGAGAGGGGGTAATAATGTATGGCCGTATTCATGAATTAACAAGGCAATCGTCCATATAAACTAGAACCTAGGCACACTCACTTCATTCTCCATGAGAAAACCAAATTCATTGCAAAGTGAAAGGAAAAACTATCAATTTGAAACAAAATGGCTTACATCAGTATGTCAATATCGTGTCCCGAAGTTGCAAAAGAGAACATTGACACTTTGTCTAACAATCTAATCTACAACATGCAAGAAAAAAATCATTATCAAACGGAGGGAGAATGAAAATATTGAAGGATGCCTTTAAACAAACGAAAAGAGCTTTTAGCACATTAACCTTTCGCTTCGTTCCATGCCGACTTTTCACCTCATGAAAACGTTTAACCATCACTTCATTTGAAATTTTCCTAGCAATCCTTTTTTTTACAAAGCAAATACGACTATGGTTCATACCAATTGACTCTAAAATGTTGATTGATCTTCCAAATTGTCCTTGGCTTAAACTTTTTAGGACTAGGCTGATCTCCTCATGTTGATTGGGATTGGAATATGCAATCTTCTTCGTTTTAGATGGATATACAAAGGAGTCTTGTTCAAATCAACTAGTTCTGGCATCTTGGTGAGTTTTTTTACTCTCCGTTAGCTTCTCAACAACTTGATGTGCCAAAAAGCAATGCTTTAAATGAACTGTCAAGACTTCAAACATCATGCATGAAATTGAATTGTGCTGGAAACTAGGAAGAATAGATAATCCGAATGAAATTATGAGTGTGTCAGTCTAGACTAAAGTTTGGTACAGAAATTTAAATCTTACGTGAAAACTGTTTGAACTGATCTAGTGATCTAAATCGGTAAATTATAGTATATACACAAAATTGATGAACCTAATATGGTTCCTACACAGGAATTGCAAACGGACAAAAAAGTTTGAAAATAAAGAACCCTAATGATTAATACGGCTTAACTGATGTCAATTAGAACGCTGAAATTGCAGAATCCGTGATGAGGCTTTCTTGCGAAGGCGGCGTGCAAGCGCGAGAGATAGAAGAGGGCAAGCGCGAGAGACAGGCGACAGCAAGCCGGCAACTGCTGGATGCCTGCGGTGATCACACATGGCGGCTGTTTCGGGACGACTCCGCTGCTGCCGTATCGTGCTATCACATCCGGATTATTAGGACCGCACTGATCCGTCGAAATTTCCAGTAGTACGTTTTTTGTATCGGAGGTGCATAGGCTATTTCTTAGTGGTGGGCTTCTACAGATTTAGAATATTTGGGCTTTTGAAAATAAACAAGAAATTGGGCTGAGTGGGGGCAAAGTAACGGGCCAAGTGGGGGCAAAGTAACGGGCCAACTGGGGGCACACGTAGCTCGACTGGATCTATCGAAGCCTATGAGAAAAAATCGAGTGGGGGCAACTGCCCCCACGACCATCAACGTGTGTCCGCCCCTGGTTGTTTTGATATTAAAATGGGCTAATTTGCAGATGACCGGCCTGTTAATCTCAGAAATAAAGTAGATGAATTTGCACTGTGCTTGCATTGATGATTGTCTTATAGAAACAGAATGTGACGTTTTTTACCGAATTTGACTGCTGAAGAGTGTTAACTCTGAATTTTGACTGTTGTTTTAGTAGTACAGTATAAATACTCTAAATTTTGACAGCATTTGTACATAATTTTTACTGTAATTTTAGTACTGCAGTATAACTAGTCTGAATTTGGACTGAATTCAGAGTAGTTTTGAGTACAATTTTGACTGCAGTTTCAATAGTGCAGTTGCATTTGACTGCAGTTTTAATAGTTTTAACTGTATTTTCAGTAGTTTTAGTAGTTTTGACTGCAGCTTCAAGTTCTGTACATGTCATTTATCTTCGTGTACACATGCTTGGTGCCATGGTTGTATATTTTTATTTTCTTGGTGCCATCTGTTGTAACGTGATGTACTTTCGGGGTTTATCCCAACTAATCTGGGAATACAATGAGGGTTTTAGTTTGCCCAATTAAACTAGTGTATTTGGACAGAATATGGACTGAATTATGATTGCATTTGTTTACTCTGTAAGTATAACTGAGAAGAAATTTCATTCATTTTGCAGCTCGTTTGGATCCGCGAGATCCACTTGATTACTTGTTAGCCAGATATCATTAAGGCGGCTCATTTGAGAGGAAAAATGGACAGGTTGACTACTCAGGATAACTAGAGGCAGAGGTGTTTATGCTCAGTTATGCAGAATTGTGTGCTTACGCTGAAGATTTTTTTTTGAAGAATTCAATCTTTTGAATATCCTACAGACATTTTCTTATAAATTCTCAGCATGAAGCACTACTCATGTGAATTACAACAGGCACTACTCACGTCTAAATCTTGCTAATTTTATCTGCAAGTCTTCTACTCCCTCGGTCCGGAAATACTTGTCCTTAAAATGATTGTATCTAGACTTATTTTAGTTATAGATACATCCATTTACAACCATTTTGAAGATAAGTATTTCCGGACGAAAGGAGTACTACTTAAGAGCAACTCCAATGAGGCGACCCATTTCATCCAATGGTGTCCGTTTGGGTCGGCGTGGATAGAAAATGTGGCTCAACGCGCCGACCCAAACGGACGCGCGTCCGCTTGGTGTCCGCATGGCGACCCATTTCCGGCCCAATTTTGAGCCGGATTTGCGTTGGCGCGGACACGAGACAGACGCGCGCGCGCCTACTCCTCTCCCCGGGCCCGCCGGTCGGTGGCAGCCACCACCATTTTCCTCCATTTTCCCCAAAACCCCTCCCGTCCGCGCGCTCCCGCCCCACACCCGCTATGGAGGACGCCATCGACCGCGGGGGAAGACGAGCCGACACGGCCGTGGGGGAAGACCAACTCCAAGAAGGAGGACAAGCGGGATGCGACATCCAACGCCTTGATCGCAAGCGTGGAGGGAATGATGAACAAGAAGGACTCAAGGGAGGAGGAGCGCCGACGTTTCAAGGCGGAGCAAATGGACGCTTTCATGGAGATCCCCGGGTACCGAGCTCGAATTCGCCCTATAGTGAGTCGTATTACAATTCACTGGCCGTCGTTTTACAACGTCGTGACTGGGAAAACCCTGGCGTTACCCAACTGCCAAGACCAAGGCCAAAGAAGTAGCTCTCGCGAGCATGATGACCGAGGTGTGTTAGAATATATTGTATGTATATATGGTTGTGTACGTATAAAACCGTATATACTCTTGGTGTTGCGTGCGTGGTCAATTTGTAATCTGTAGTTAGGTTTAAGCTTCGATCCTTATCTTGTAGATGGCTAACTTGAGGATCAAGCCTAACCAAGTACCGAATCTTGTAAACCCTAGCCTATGGCTATATATAACACGCAACGCGTCCCTGCTAGGCATACACTTCAAGCCATCTTTCATGGTATTCAGAGTCTATCTCCTCTAAAGCACATCTCTCGTAGCCATGGCATCCTCAAGCTCCGCTGTCGCCGCGCCTGCCCTCATCCCCATAGTCGACCGACTCCATCGCTCCAACTTCCTGGTATGGCGCGCGCAAGCCATGGCAGCCATCCGTGGGGCGCAGCTCGTCTCCTACCTCGATCCAGATCGGGAGCAGCCGGAGCAGAAGCTCCACGACAAGGACGGCAAGCCCACGGACGTGCCCAACCCTGCATGCGACACCGACAAGGCTCGAGATTCTCAGGTGCTGAGTTTCATCTTCAACTCCATCTCAGCTCCTGTTATGGTCCAGGTCGCACACTGTGACACGGCGGCCGAAGCATGGGCCGCCATCAGGGAGATCTTCATCTCCCAAACTCAGGCGCACGTCGTCAACACCAGAATCGCCCTCTCCACCACCAAGAAGGGCAACTCGACGATGTCCGAGTACATCGGGCGCATGAAGGCGCTCGGTGATGAGATGGCCTCGGTGGGCAAGCCACTCACTGACGACGACATGGTGTCCTACATCCTGGCGGGACTCGACTACGACTACGTGTCCTTCGTCTCCACGATCTGCGCTCGCACCCAGCAAATCAAGGTGAGCGAGCTCTACTCGCAGCTGATCAGCTTTGAAAGCAGGCTGGCCATGTTTGAAGGCGGAGGGCAGTCCTCCCACTCCTCTGCCAATGCCGTGTCTCGCGGCGGACGTGGTGGATCCAACCGCGATGGTGGCCGCGGTGGCAACGGTGGCCGCAATGGAGGCGGCCGTGGCAATGGAGGCGGCGGACGTGGTCGCGGCGGCGGCCGCGGCAATGGAGGAGGCCGCAACGACTTGCCTGAGGTCTTCTGCCAAATCTGCACCAAGCCGAATCACACGGCATGGAGTGCTATCGTCGTTTTGATGTCTCCTTCAACAAGGAGAAAACTGCAGCAGCCGTCAACACCAACTCCTCCTACGGGGTGGACACGAACTGGTATGTGGACTCAGGTGCAACAGACCACATTACCAGCGAGCTCGACAAGCTCACCGTCCGTGACAAGTACACTGGACACGATCAAGTAAACGTGCCAAACGGTGCAGGTATGAAGATTTCCCATATAGGTCATGCATATGTTCGTACCCCTACTCGTAATCTTCATCTTAAAAATATTCTGCATGTGCCCAAAGCCACTAAAAACTTGATCTTTGCTCATCGTCTAGCCAATGACAATCATGTGTTTCTTGAAACTCATCCTCATTTTTTCTTTGTCAAGGACAAGGCAACAAGGAAAACCCTCCTCCACGGCAGGTGTAGAAACGGGCTCTATCCCCTATCATCAGCTCCAATAAGCTCAGGCAGACATGCACTTGGCGCCACCAAGATATCTCCATCGAGGTGGCACGATCGTTTAGGACATCCATCTTCGGCAATAGTTCAACATGTTCTTAGACACAATCAAATTTCCTTTTCTAGCAAAGAGTTGAATAAAGAGGGAGTGTGTGATGCTTGCCAACAAGGCAAGAGCCATCAACTTCCCTACCCAAATTCTAGTAGTATTTCAAAAGCTCCTTTAGAGCTAGTTTTCTCTGATGTATGGGGGCCTGCCCGAGATTCAATTAATAAGAAAAATTATTATGTGAGTTTCATCGATGATTTCAGCAAATTCACATGGATATATATCCTCAAACATAGATCAGAAGTTTTCAAAGTGTTTCATGAGTTTCAAGCACTAGTTGAACGACGATCGCAAGATTATCACCATGCAAACGGATTGGGGCGGTGAGTATGAGCGCCTCAACTCCTTCTTTCGTCAAGTAGGGATCACACATCACGTATCATGCCCACATGCCCATCAACAGAATGGGTCAGCCGAGAGAAAACATAGGCACATTGTGGACGAGGGTCTCTCACTTTTAGCTCATGCTTCCATGCCCTTAAAATTTTGGGACGAGGCTTTTCTAGCTGCCACCTATCTTATCAATCGTACTCCTAGCAAGGTGATTAATCTTGACACTCCTCTGGAAAAATTGTTTCATGAAAAACCCAACTACCATGCCCTGCGCACCTTTGGTTGTGCATGTTGGCCAAATCTCCGACCCTTTCATGCTAAGAAGCTCGAGTTTCGTTCAAAACAATGTGTTTTCCTTGGCTATAGCAATCTCCATAAAGGGTTCAACTGTCTCGATGTCAAAGAAGGACGTGTCTATATCTCTCGAGATGTTATCTTTGACGAAACTATTTTTCCATTTGCCTCACTACATCCAAATGCCGGCGTTCCTCTTCGTTCCGAAGTTCTTCTTCTTGCAGAAACTGCTCCATCCGAACCTCTTGATCATGGGGGCGAACAGACAGCTGATTTTTCGGTTAATCTTCATAAAAATCCTGTTGTAAATTTTGGTGGAAATCCTGTTTTTGGCTATGATTTTATGCAGCAGACAGGCGTGGAACACGATGCAGATTCAGGTGCTGCGCCGGATCCAGCAGGCGGCGATCCCGGGGAAGATCCTCCCTCGCCTGCCGCGCCAGACGGCGGGATTCGCACCGCATCAGCCTCGGGAGCGGGCGATCCAGCGTCGCCACGACGCGTGTCCCCTCGCGGGCCCGCGGGCACAGGCGCTGTCACGCACTCAGGGTCAGGTGGACCCACAAGCACCGAGGCGCCGCTCTCCACACGCCAAGTGGTGCGTTCCCCTCGGCATGGTGACGCGGACCAATCAGGCGCGTCGTAGGTGGGCGACAACATCCGTCTTGGATCTGCTACAATCAAGGTCCGACTATGGAACCAAAATAAAAGAAGACTACCCCAAATACTACACAGATCCCCGATCGACCCCAACTGGGCTCCACTACTGATCAACTAGAACGAAACAACACAAAGGACAAGATCTTCATCGAGCTCCCCCTTGAGCTTGGTTGCGTCACCTGCTCGGTAACATCGGCACCTGCAAACTGGTTTTGGAAGTATCTATGAGTCACGGGGACTCAGCAATCTCGCACCCTCGCGATCAAAACTATTTAAGCTTATAGGAAGGGTAAAAGGTATGAGGTGGAGCTGCAGCAAGCGACTAGCATATATGGTGGCTAACATACGCAAATGAGAGCGAGAAGAGAAGGCAAAGCACGTTCGATAAAAGTATGATCAAGAAGTGATCCTAGAACAACCTACGTCAAGCATAACTCCAACACCGTGTTCACTTCCCGGACTTCGCCGGAAAGAGACCATCAGGGTTACACACGCGGTTGATGTATTTTAATTAAGGTCAACTTCAGGTTTTCTAAATCGGACATTAACAAATTCCCATCTGCCCATAACCGCGGGCACGGCTTTCGAAAGTTTAAATCCCTGCAGGGGAGTCCCAACCTAGCCCATGAAAAGCTCTCATGGTCAACGAAGGATATACCTTCTCCCGAGACATTCCAATCAGACTCGGTATCCCGGTTCTACAAGACAACTTCGACAAGTTAAAACAAATCCAGCAACACCGCCCGAATGTGCCGACAAATCCCGATAGGAGCTGCACCTATCTTGTTCTCAGGGCACACTCAGATGAGACTAGCTACGAGTAAAACCAACCCTCAAGTTTCCCTGAGGTGGCCCCGCAGGCAGCTCAGTTCGAACCAACACTCAGAGGAGCACTGGCCCGGGGGGTTAAAATAAAGATGATCCTTGAGTCCGTGAAACCCAAGGGGAAAAGAGGCTAGGTGGCGAATGGTAAAACCAATGTTGGGCATTGCTGGAGGAGTTTTATTCAAGGCGAACTGTCAAGGGGTTCCCATTATTACCCAACCGCGTAAGGAACGCAAAATCCAGGAACATAACACCGATATGACGGAAACTAGGGCGGCAAGAGTGGAACAAAACACTAGGCAAAAGGCCGAGCCTTCCATCCTTTACCAAGTATATAGATGCATTAATTAAATAAGAGATATTGTGATATCCCAACAAGTAAACATGTTTCAACAAGGAACAACATCTCCATGTTCCAACAAGGAACAAACTTCATCTTCACCTGCAACTAACAACGCTATAAGAGGGGCTGAGCAAAGCGGTAACATAGCCAAACAACGGTTTGCTAGGACAAGGTGGGTTAGAGTCTTGGTTTAACAATATGGGAGGCATGATAAGCAAGTGGTAGGTATCACAGCATAGGCATAGCAAAAGAGCGAGCAACTAGCAAGCAAAGATAGAAGTGATTTCGAGGGTATGATCATCTTGCCTGAAATCCCACAAGGAAGAAGAACGAGTCCATGAAGAAGACAAACGGACGTACACGAACGGGTCCTCACAAACGCGACGTTATCGGAAACAACCCGAAGAAGCACACCGGAAAGAAGCAAACAACATAGTAAACAACCACCACATAGACATGGCATGATGCACAAATAAGTATGATGCATGTCCGGTTTAAAGAGGGCATGGCATGGCAAAGTGCACAAGCAATCCTACAAATTAAGTGGAGCTCAATATGCATCGGGATGCATATTGACAAAACACCACATTCCATTATTTAGTTCTCTCTCGTTTATGTACTCAACAATATTAAATGTTGTTAAACATGGCAAGAGGGTGAAGCAAAGTAAAACTACCTATCTAGTCAAGTTTAAATGAGGCCGGAAGTAACGAACAACAATTCCGGTAAAACCCCATGAGCATATTATAGATTTGGTACTGTTCTGCCCTAAGCCATATTTTAGAGTTGTTAAACATGCAAGATGATTTCACCATGTTAAACTAGGCAAAATTCTACCCCATTAACATATAAAGTTTATTAAAATCCGTGTTACGGTTATTTAGTTATGAAATAAATCATTTTAGCAAGTAATTTAAGCAAATTTAAACAAACAACATTTTAAACATAGATGAAAGTTGCATATTATTAAACTAGATGATAATCTAAGCAAGTTTCATATTAAGTTTGTTTTAATCCGATGCACAGTTGGAGAGTTATAAAATGCATGATGTCTAGGGATTTTTCTTCAAAACTGGTCTCCTCTGGAAAAATAGACAAAATCGCAGCAACAGGAAAAAGCATATTGGGCCGAATCTGGATCTGGGTGAGGGTTGCTCACTTTGGGCCAAGCCCAGGTCGGATCTGGAGGGAAAGCAAGCTGGGCCTGCTCTGTGGGCTGCAGGAAAGAGGTGGCCATGGGCCGGTCACAGCTGGATCGAACGAGGGGGTGCAGGGGCCGCGGTCAACGCGCTCGCTCCTGGACAGGACGAGAAGCAGGGCACGAGCGGGCATCCTCTGTAGTCTGCACGACAGGAAGCAGAGCCGTGGCGGCACGGCTGCTCGCCGGAGACGAAGGAAGGGAGGCGGAGATGGCGGGGCTGGACGGAGGGGGGCGGACGCAGGTGAAGGAGCTCCAGGCAGAGATGGTTCCATGGGGCGGCGGCGTCCTTGTTCATCCCTGAGAGAGAGAGAGCGCGCGATTGAGAGAGAGGAAAACAGAGGAGGACCGGAGGACAAAGAGGAAGGGCCGGCGACCTGCCTGGCTCCGGCGAGGTTGGGGAGGTCCGGCGCGTGAGGAACGGTGCGGGGAAGGAAGGCCGGGTGCGGGTCCAAGGCGCGGCAATAGGCGATGCAAGGGAGTCGACTCGGGCGCTGGTCGCTGGGCGTCCTTGTCCTCGAAGCAGCGGGTCAACACAGGCGGCACTCACAGAGGCAAAGCTCGAGCGCGAGCTCGCAGTCAACGGGAAGATGGCGCAAAGAAGGGCTCCGGTGGAGCGGGGATTTGGCGAAGGCAGCGGCGAGGAGAAGACTCCGACGAGGTTGAACTCCGGTGGTGGGACGAACTTGGCAGGGCGACGGCTCTCTGGTGGCCGATGGCTCATGGCGTCGCTATGGGGCTCGATTTCCTGCGAAGAAGAGGGCAAGGGCAGAGCTTAGAGGGAGAGACACGGGAAGAAATCAAAGAGGAGGGCTGACGGAAAGAGCAGGGACGGCGAGGACGGCCTGCTGGTTGCTGCTGCTCGCCGGCAGCGGCTGGGTCGACGCTGTGGGTCGAGGTGCTGTAGTGCGAGGTGTCCGGCGAGGAGGCAGGAGGGCCAAGCCGTGGAGGCCTCGGGCGGCTGCAGGGGCTCGGGCTCCTTGATCCAGATCGAGGCGAGGAGGGGCTATGCTCTGGATTGGCTGGTGTTTGAAAGAGAGAGGAATTTTGGATCAGGGAGAATACTACTGGTTCAGTGTGGAACCCGAGGAAGAGAGTGGCGGCGGGGGGATGGATCCCTAGAAATTTGGGATCTGGTCTAGGGTTAGACTAGCTATATATAGTAGATGGGTTTGACTAGGGGCTATCTCGTCCCTCCGATTGTAATCGGACAGACGGAAAAAAAAGTTAGGGAGCCCAATTAACAAAATGGAGACGTTTTGTAGATGTTTGGGGATGATCCGGACACAGCGGTAGCAACAGCCCGGATCGGGTCCGGGACAACTTTCGGACGCGCGCGCGAGGAGGGCCGCGGGCATAACCGAGAGAGGGGTAGGCATGGGCCTAGGAGGACTGTGGAGAGCGGTTTGGACTGAGAGAAGAGGGGAGAGAGAGACCCGGCGACTGTTTCCGAAGACCGAAAACGTGCGATGTTAGACCGGCTATAATGCCGCTATAGTTTAACGTTTGGGCTATCAAACGAACTCCGAATGTGATGAAACTTGGCAGGCGGCCTACCTACAACATAACAAGACCACACGCCAACTCTCAATCCATTCTGAGACCATTTTCCGGCCACTTATAAAATAATATTTCAGACGTGCCGCGGGCGCGTGCAAGTGTGGCTGGGCTCAGAACAGACAACAGAAGGAACTGGGGGAACCCGGACGGATGCAGGTTTTGAAAACATGATGATGCAATGCACATGATGACATGATATGCAATGCATGACACGCAAGCAATGACAACACAACAACAACGAATAACTGGAAGACACCTGGCACATTGGTCTCGGGGTGTCACAACACTCCACCACTACGAGAGGATCTCGTCCCGAGATCTAGAATGGCACCGAAGGGAAAAACGGAAGAGAAAGAGAAGAGGTAAAACTAAGTTGCTTCTTTGACAGACGAGTGAGACCAAAGAACCTTGAAAAGGTTAAGCCATTTCGAGAAAAGAATACAACGGAGATGAAAAATTTGAAAACACTCCGTTAGAAAAGAGGGACACGGAAGAACAAAGTTGAAAGCACTCCGGTAGGGAAGAATTATAAGGAAGAACAAATTCGGACATCACTCCGGTTGAAAAGAGATGCAAGGCTTGATAAGGCGAAAAGAACTTGAGCAAAGGGGCACAATACTCCGGTTAAAACAAGATAGGGAAGGAATAAGAATGATATAATTTGGACAGCACTGCGCCTGTAAATGTAAGGAATTAAACTTGACAAGATGAGAGGATACTTGAAAAGAGGACATGACACTCCGGTTAAAAGGATAAGCACGAAAAGAACATGATATTTGAGAAAATGAGATGATGGGTGAATATAGCAGCAATACAAAGCCTCTGGAAGAAATGAAAGAATGCAAAGAAAAGAATGGTGAAGAAAAACAACATGTTCTACCTCAAACGAATTTGAGAGAGCATCCTTAAAAAAGAAGGATTGAACAGAGTTGTTGGGAAATCAACAACGAAAAGAAGAGGCTTGTTGAGGCTTATGGAAAACATCTCAAGATTATGAGGTGAAATTCTTCCGCTAATGGAAACAATAGATTGGATTGATATGAACAAGACGAGAAACTTATTTCACTGGGAGGATAGATGAAGAACTTGGGTCATTTGTGAGCACCATAAATAGCAAACGATCCTTAGGGAAAGCTTTATGTGAAATATAACCCAATATAACTCCAATGAAGAGATTGATGGATTTAAAATACCTCATTCTTAACAACCTGTGAATCATGAAACATGAACTCAAATTATCAAGAATAACATAATACCACCTCCAATGATACGGATGAAAGAATTGCACTCCGGATTGCAAGATGGAGAAATACTTGAGCTCCTCTGAAAAGAATCTCAATGAACACTTAGAGAAGGAATTAAATCCTTAAAGAACCATCATGTAGAGCCTCCATGAAGAACTCCGGTAACAAAAGGATGACGAGAAGAAAGGGAAGTTGAAAACACAAGGTGAAACCTTGTAATGCTTTAGATGTATCTCCGAGATGATATAATTGCGAGAGCTTGGAACTCCGGAAAAGAAAGACGAGCACTTGAAACCAAGAATTTGATGAGCCTCCAGAATAGGGAATTGAGTTCACTCGGTGAAACAAGAATAAGAATTACATTATGCTTATCCTTCACCAATTAAATTGATGACAAACAACGGATTTGACATATTACTTATTCTCGTGGAAAGTATTAAAGAGAGGTATAGCGCAAACTTGAGAAGGTCTTCAACGAATCATCGGTCGGGATTGGAAAGAACGAATGAATTGATACGGAAGAGAAATCTTGAATGAACCACCGTAAGAATTGAACAACAAATGAAGTAAAAGGAAGAAACACCGATAAGAATTGGAAAAGAACGAATAAAACGTGAAGAAACACCGGGAAGGATTAGCAAATGAATGAAGATGCTTGAGAGAATTTAGATACAAGTGAACGAATAAATCACGGACTGATTAGAGATCACTTGAACGATGCACCGGTAAGATTGGAGAATGATAACTGCCAGCTGAGAATGAATAAACCTGAATTGAAGGACTCCGGATAAACAAACTGAGAAGACTCTTGAATTGCTCCGGAAGGGTGAAAAGAATTCTCGCCATGAATCTTGGAGGGAATGGAGCAAGATATGGAGGACAATTCTTCTTCGGTCTTCCAAACTGAGAATGCCGATGAGAAATACCATCATGACTTATTTAGGCACTCCGGAAGAATCAAAACGAAGAGGTTGAGCCAACGATGAAAAGAATTTGAAAGATCTTGGAGAAACCCTCTGACTGATGAAAATTCATTCTTACGTCACACTTCGAAAAGAAATTTGGATAGCTCCGAGAAAATAAGAAGAGTTAGGTAAGATCCTGGAAAAAGACTTGTGGGTTAGGGCCCATTCAAAAGAAACACCGTTTAACAATTTAAAAGAGAGAATGCACCGGTTGAATTAAAAGGCTTGAATGAGATAACAACCTCGAAAGATCTTGAACGAATGCAGAGTGGAAACACGAATCTTCGAGATATGTTTAGCACTCCGGAATAATAAATAGCGAGAAGTGAATGAATATTAGGTGCACTGGCATGAGAAGGTATTTGAAACTAGGAAAAAGGGATATGAGATCAACACTGAAAGCTTGATTTGAAACCACCGGAGATGAAAAGAATGAAGAATGACAAACTTGAAGCTCAATTTGAATCTTCATGAGAATCACCAGATAAGAACATTGACGGAAAAGGAATGGAGAGGCTTCACAACAATAAAATGATACTTGAATAAGAAATCTGGTTCCTTGAAGAAAAGGGTGGGCGGGAGGGAAAACAAAGGCAACTTGTAGACGGATGAAACAAACACCGTTCAGAAGAAACTGATACTTGATCTTGCGGATGTTGAAATGATCGGATCCACTTGAAGAGAAGCACGCCGGTTAAAAAGGATTGACAAAAACAATCTTGATGATCAAGAAGGATTGGTATTCACATCGGAGTATGAGAACACCATTTGGGGAAGGTATGGAATCAACATTTGACTTCGAAGCAACTTGAATACCACAACTGAAAAACAAAAACAAAGGATTGGCTTGCAAAATAAGCCGGAACAAACATATGATAGAGATTTCGTCCGAAGTTTTCGTGGTGGGGCCTACACGGGCTTGATCATACATCACCATCATGTACAAGGCAGTGCACATGACATACGAAGCGTCCCCGAGTCGGCATAGCCAAGGACTCTTTAAGACACAACGAGACCACTGTAAAACCAACCGTGGATAGGCGGACCACTAGACGTCAAACCCCAATTTCGTATCATACATCTGTCGGAAAGATATCCTAAGAGCTACTTGAATTCCCACCTATAAACTCCCAAAATTTTCCCAGTTATGCAATCAGGTGTTGGGGATACAGGGGAAGCATAATATCTCACCCAAACTAACAAATCCTACATCCAGCTGTATCCATCCTTCAACACATAACCAAGAAACCTTCGGAAATCGTCTACCTCAACCTTCGAAAAGCATCCGTTATACGAGTTATGGCAATACTCCCGAACTCCCGCCCCAGTACTGGGTGGCGTCGAGGTTATCTCACCAACAACTGCATAAAAGAGATTTTCGATGTCGGCGAAACTAAACTCAGGTATTCCAGAACTGCAACGATAAAATTGTGATGACAACACCTCGGAGCTAAACTCCTCGGGACACTGCCACAACCCCTAAATGACAGGAGGCACCAAGAACAATGTTGTCGTCACAAATCGATCGGAACGATTCCAAGATATCCTAAATTTTTTTTTTGTGAAAATTTGAGAAGAGAAGAGTCAAAACTCTACGTCAGGATGTCTCACCAGAGCGACGAAGGGACCGAGGAGTAAAAAGAATTCCTAACTCTCCGATATATATAATCCTAAATGACTCAAAACATTTTTTTCTAAAGTCAACAACGACAGCTAATTTGATCAAGCAGTGGGGGCTCCTAAGGTCGGGGAAGGCTCTGATTACCAACTTGTAACGCCCTCGATGCGGCTATATCTCCCACGTGTTGGAGCACGACTTAGAGGCATAGCTGCATTGAAAGTAATGTCGCAAGTGAGGTAATCTTCACACAACCCATGTAATACATAAGGGAAAGAGATACATAGTTGGCTTACAATCGCCACTTCACACAATTACATGAATAAAGCATTACATCAACTAGATACAATCAAGGTCCGATTACGGAACCAAAATAAAAGAAGACTACCCCAAATGCTACACAGATCCCCGATCGACCCCAACTGGGCTCCACTACTGATCAACTAGAACGAAACAACACAAAGGACAAGATCTTCATTGAGCTCCTCCTTGAGCTTGGTTGTGTCACCTGCTCGATAACATCGACACCTGCAAACTGGTTTTGGAAGTATCTGTGAGTCACGGGGACTCAGCAATCTCGCACCCTCGCGATCAAAACTATTTAAGCTTATAGGAAGGGTAAAAGGTATGAGGTGGAGCTGCAGCAAGCGACTAGCATATATGGTGGCTAACATACGCAAATGAGAGCGAGAAGAGAAGGCAAAGCACGTTCGATAAAAGTATGATCAAGAAGTGATCCTAGAACAACCTACGTCAAGCATAACTCCAACACCGTGTTCACTTCCCGGACTTCGCCGGAAAGAGACCATCAGGGTTACACACGCGGTTGATGTATTTTAATTAAGGTCAACTTCAGGTTTTCTAAATCGGACATTAACAAATTCCCATCTGCCCATAACCGCGGGCACGGCTTTCGAAAGTTCAAATCCCTGCAGGGGAGTCCCAACTTAGCCCATGACAATGTCTCACGGTCAACGAAGTATATACCTTCTCCCGAGACATTCCGATCAGAATCGGTATCCCGGTTCTACAAGACAACTTCGACAAGTTAAAACAAATCCAGCAACACCGCCCGAATGTGCCGACAAATCCCGATAGGAGCTGCACCTATCTCGTTCTCAGGGCACACTCAGATGAGACTAGCTACGAGTAAAACCAACCCTCAAGTTTCCCTGAGGTGGCCCCGCAGGCAGCTCAGTTCGGACCAACACTCAGAGGAGCACTGGCCCGGGGGGTTAAAATAAAGATGACCCTTGAGTCCGCGAAACCCAAGGGAAAAAGAGGCTAGCTGGCGAATGGTAAAACCAATGTTGGGCATTGCTGGAGGAGTTTTATTCAAGGCGAACTGTCAAGGGGTTCCCATTATTACCCAACCGCATAAGGAACGCAAAATCCGGGAACATAACACTGATATGACGGAAACTAGGGCGGCAAGAGTGGAACAAAACACTAGGCAAAAGGCCGAGCCTACCACCCTTTACCAAGTATGTAGATGCATTAATTAAATAAGAGATATTGTGATATCCCAACAAGTAAACATGTTTCAACAAGGAACAACATCTCCATGTTCCAACAAGGAACAAACTTCATCTTCACCTGCAACTAACAACACTATAAGAGGGGCTGAGCAAATCGGTAACATAGCCAAACAACGGTTTGCTAGGACAAGGTGGGTTAGAGGCTTGGTTTAACAATATGGGAGGCATGATAAGCAAGTGGTAGGTATCGCAGCATAGGCATAGCAAAAGAGCGAGCAACTAGCAAGCAAAGATAGAAGTGATTTCGAGGGTATGATCATCTTGCCTGAAATCCCGCAAGGAAGAAGAACGAGTCCATGAAGAAGACAAACGGATGTAGACGAACGGGTCCCCACAAACGCGACGTTATCGAAAACAATCCGAAGAAGCACACCGGAAAGAAGCAAACAACATAGTAAACAACCACCACATAGACATGGCATGATGCACAAACAAGTATGATGCATGTCCAGTTTAAAGAGGGCATGGCATGGCAAAGTGCACAAGCAATCCTACAAATTAAGTGGAGCTCAATATGCATCGGATGCATATTGACAAAACACCACATTCCATTATTTAGTTCTCTCTCATTTATGTACTCAACAATATTAAATGTTGTTAAACATGGCAAGAGGGTGAAGCAAAGTAAAACTACCTATCTAGTCAAGTTTAAATGAGGCTGGAAGTAACGAACAACAATTTCGGTAAAACGAGCATATTATAGATTTGGTACTGTTCTGCCCTAAGCCATATTTTAGAGTTGTTAAACATGCAAGATGATTGCACCATGTTAAACTAGGCAAAATTCTACCCCATTAACATATAAAGTTTATTAAAATCTGAGTTACGGTTATTTAGTTACGAAATAAATCATTTTAGCAAGTTATTTAAGCAAATTTAAACAAACAACATTTTAAACATAGATGAAAGTTGCATATTATTAAACTAGATGATAATCTAAGCAAGTTTCATATTAAGTTTGTTTTAATCTGATGCACAGTTGGAGAGTTATAAAATGCTGATGTCTAGGGATTTTTCTGCAAAACTGGTCTCCTTTGAAAAAATAGACAAAATCGCCGCAAACGGAAAAAGCATATCGGGCCGAATCTGGATCTGGGTGAGGGTTGCTCACTTTGGGCCAAGCCCAGGTCGGATCTGGAGGGGAAGCAAGCTGGGCCTGCTTTGTGGGCTGCAGGAAAGAGGTGGCCATGGGTCGGTCGCAGCTGGATTGAACGAGGGGGTGCAGGGGCCGCGGTCAACGCGCTCGCTCCTGGACAGGACGAGAAGCAGGGCACGAGCGGGCATCCTCTGCAGTCTGCATGACAGGAAGCAGAGCCACGGCGGCACGGCTGCTCGCCGGAGACGAAGGAAGGGAGGCGGAAACGGGGGGTCTGGACGGAGGGGGGCGGATGCAGGTGAAGGAGCTCCAGGCAGAGACGGTTCCATGGGGTGGCGGCGTCCTTGTTCTTCCCTGAGAGAGAGACAGTGCAATTGAGAGAGAGGAAAACAGAGGAGGACCGGAGGACAGAGAGGAAGGGTCGGCGACCTGCGTGGCTCCGGCGAGGTTGGGGAGGTCCGGCGCGCGAGGAACGGTGCGAGGAAGGAAGGCTGGGCGCGGGTCCAAGGCACGGCAACAGGCGATGCAAGGGAGTCGACTCGGGCGCTGGTCGCTGGGCGTCCTCGTCCTCGAAGCAGCGGGTCAACGTAGGCGGCGCTCGCAGAGGCAAAGCTCGAGCACGAGCTCGCAGTCAACGGGAAGATGGCGCAAAGCAGGGCTCCGGCGGCTCGGGGATTTGGCGAAGGCAGCGGCGAGGAGAAGACTCCGGCGAGGTTGAACCCCGGCGGCGAGACGAACTTGGCAGGGCGACGGCTCTCTGGTGGCCGACGGCTCATGGCGTTGCCGTGGGGCTCGATTTCCTACGAAGAAGAGGGCAAGGGCAGAGCTTAGAGGGAGAGCCACGGGAGGAAATCGAAGAGGAGGGCTGACGGAAAGAGCAGGGACGGCGAGGACGGCCTGCTGGTTGCTGCTGCTCGTCGGCAACGGCTGGGTCGACGCCGTGGGTCGAGGTGCTGTAGCGCGAGGAGTCCGGCGAGGAGGCAGGAGGGCCAAGCCGTGGAGGCCTCGGGCGGCTGCAGGGGCTCGGGCTCCTCGATCCAGATCGAGGCGAGGAGGGGCTATGCTCTGGATTGGCTGGGGTTTGAAAGAGAGGAATTTTGGATCAAGGAGAATACTACTGGTTCGGTGTGGAACCCGAGGAAGAGAGTGGTGGCGGTGGGATGGATCCCTAGAAATTTGGGATCTGGTCTAGGGTTAGACTAGGTATATATAGTAGGTGGGTTTGACTAGGGGCTATCTCGTCCCTTCGATCGTAATCGGACGGACGAAAAAATAGTTAGGGAGCCCAATTAACAAAATGGAGACGTTTTGTAGATGTTTGGGGATGATCCGGACACAGCGGTAGCAACAGCCCGGGTCGGGTCCGAGACAACTTTCGGACGCGCGCGCGAGGAGGGCCGCGGGCATAACCGAGAGAGGGGTAGGCATGGGCCTAGGAGGGCTATGGAGAGCGGTTTGGACTGAGAGAAGAGGGGAGAGACCCGGCGTCTGTTTCCGGAGACCGAAAACGTCCGACGTTAGACCGGCTATAATGCCGCTATAGTTTAACGGTTGGGCTATCAAACGAACTGCGAATGCGATGAAACTTGGCAGGCGGCCTACCTACAACATAACAAGACCACACGCCAACTCTCATCCCATTCTGAGACCATTTTCCGGCCACTTATAAAATAATATTTTGGACATGCCACGGGCGCGTGCAAGTGTGGCTGGGCTCAGAACAGACAACAGAAGGAACTGGGGGAACCCGGACGGATGCAGGTTTTGAAAACATGATGATGCAATGCACACGATGACATGGTATGCAATGCATGAAACGCAAGCAATGACAACACAATAACAGCGAATAACTGGAAGACACCTGGCACATCGGTCTCGGGGCGTCACAATCCGCCTCGGATCTGGTGCAGCCGGGTCAGGTTCTGGATCCGCTGTGCAGGGCTCCGGATCCTCTGTGCAGTCGCCTTCTGCGATGATTTCTGTGTCACCACCAAGAACAAGATCTCAGCATGGTATTTTGAAACCAAAAGTATGTACGGACGGTACGGTCAGGTATGACAAAGGGCGTCGTTTTGCTGGTCTTGCTGTCACAGGAGAACCAAATACCTTGGTAGAGGCATTGGAAAATAAAAATTGGAAAATGCAATGAATGAGGAATATAATGCTCTCATGAAAAATAGAACATGGCACCTAGTTCCTCCAGCAAAGGGTAGAAACTTAATTGACTGCAAATGGGTCTATAGAATTAAAAGAAAGGCAAATGGAGAAATAGACAGATACAAGGCTAGACTAGTTGCAAAGGGGTTTAAACAAAGATATGGTATAGATTACGAAGATACTTTTAGCCCTGTTGTGAAAGCAGCTACTGTTAGACTTGTTCTGTCCATTGCAGTATCAAACAATTGGAGTCTTCATCAATTGGATGTGCAGAATACGTTTCTTCATGGCGTTCTAGAGGAAGAAGTGTATATGAGACAACCACCTGGGTATGAGGTAAAGGACAAGTATCATTATGTATGCAATCTTGATAAGGCTTTATATGGTTTGAAACAAGCACCTAGAGCATGGTACTCTAGGCTGAGTGTAAAACTACAGAGACTTGGTTTTCGGCCATCTAGAGCTGACACATCACTGTTCTTCTACAGAAAAGGCAGAATCACCATTTTCATGCTAGTATATGTTTATGATATTATTCTTGCAAGCTCATCGCAGGATGCAACCAAGGCATTACTTGAAGATCTAAGGAGAGACTTTGCTCTTAAAGATCTTGGTGATTTGCACTACTTCTTGGGAATAGAAGTAAAACGGGTTAAAGATGGCATAGTCTTGAGTCAAGAAAAGTATGTGTCAGATGTGCTAAAACGAGCAGGTATGATGAATTGCAAAGTGTCAAATATGCCTCTCTCAACTTCTGAAAAATTATCTAAGGAAGAAGGGGAGCCTTTAAGTGCTGAAGATTCTACAAACTATAGAAGTGTTGTAGGTGCTTTGCAATATCTAACACTTACAAGACCTGATATATCTTTTCCTATCAATAAAGTATGTCAGTTCTTGCATGCTCCCACCTTTGCACATTGGACAGCAGTGAAAAGAATATTAAGATATTTAAGAGGTACTATGAGTACAGGGTTGAAAGTCACAAGGTCAATGTCAACTTTGGTGAGTGCATTCTCTGATGCTGATTGGGCAGGTTGTCCTGATGATAGAAGATCAACAGGGGGCTTTGCTGTTTTCTTTGGACCAAATCTTATATCATGGAGTGCACGGAAACAAGCTACTGTATCAAGATCAAGTACAGAAGCTGAGTACAAAGCTTTGGCTAATGCCACGGCAGAGTTGATATGGGTTCAAACCTTGTTGAATGAGCTACATGTTAATCACTCTCTTGTTGCACGGTTGTGGTGTGATAACATTGGTGCAACATATTTATCAGCAAATCCAGTGTTTCATGCTAGAACCAAACACATTGAGGTAGATTATCACTTTGTGCGAGAAAGGGTAGCTAAGAAGCTTCTTGATATTCGGTTCATTCCCACTAATGATCAAGTTGCAGATGGTTTCACTAAAGCCTTATCATGGCGCAAGTTAGAAGAGTTCAAGAACAATCTCAACTTGGTGAAGTTATGATTGAGGGGGTGTGTTAGAATATATTGTATGTATATACGGTTGTGTACGTATAAAATCATATATACTCTTGGTGTTGCGTGCGTGGTCAATTTGTAATCTGGTAGTTAGGTTTAAGCTTCGATCCTTATCTTGTAGATAGCTAACTTGAGGATCAAGCCTAACCAACTACCGAATCTTGTAAACCCTAACCTATGGCTATATATAACACGCAACGCGTCCCTGCTAGGCATACGCTTCAAGCAATCTTTCAGGGTGAAGATCAAGAAGGTGGATCTCAACACTGTGTCGCCAAGGAAGAGGCCGTGGTTCGAGAAGATGCAGGACGACATGCTCAAGTTCGACGACGAGTGATCTATGGCGGCAAGCGCCGACTTTTTTGTATGCCGGCAGGTGTGCTGGCATGACCACGGGGGCCGCGATGGCGTGGTCGAACTCAAGTCCCACCTTTTTTGTGTGCTGGCATGTGTGCCGGCCGGCTAGTGAGCACTAGTAGAAAAAGGGTCAAATGTGAAGCACATTAGTGCCAGTTTGAATTTGAGCCGACACTAATGTGTCCATTAGTGTCGGTTCCAACGGCTAGGCGGGCGGACATCATTAGTACCGGTTCGTGGCGAACCTTTATCACCGGTTTGTGCCATGAACCGGTACTAGAGTGGTGGCAGGATGTTGTCAGTCCGGGGCCCCTCCAGCACCTTTAGTACCGAGTCGTATCACGAACCGGTACTAAAGGTCGTCCTACATACACCCTTAGTCCACCCGAGCTCGCTCTGTTCTTCCCCTTTCCCCTCTCCTCTCTGTTCTTTCCCTCTTCCTCTAAAACTCATCACACATTTTGCCCAAAATTTGTCAAGATTTGAAGGCCCCCATCCATTCAAATGATCACAAAGGTTAGCAACTTTGTCCTTTCATCTCTCATTGCTACATTAGCTCGTGCAATGCTTTATATAGTGATTGATTTTTGAGTTTAGTAATTTGGGAGGAATTATATATATATATGTGCTAGTATTTGATTTATATGCAATTCGAGGTCAAAAATAACACTTAGTTTGCATATGCAGGTGTGGTTTACTTAGTGCCTTCTAAATCTCCGTCGTAACCACCGTCGATCGCCCGCAACGTCCCGTCACCGGCACCACCTTGTGGTGAGCCTCTTGTTCATGAATGTTTTATATAAAAAAATTGATGTTTGTGTGATTTGGATATATAGTTACTCGTATAATTATCCTACCCATATGTTGTTTGTTATACATAGTGCCATGGTTTTGATATCCGTCCCCGTCGGCCCTCGTCCGGGTTATGATTCAGATGTGCTATATTCTCTTTTAAAACTATTTGTTGAATTTCATGTTTATGACAAATTATGTCCATCAAGTTGACATAGATATTTGTATGTAGGAGGTAGTTGAACTGGAAATTCCAACTGACCCTATTGTCGAGAGGTTAAATTTAGTTGAAAGAGAAAACGAGGATTTGAAGGAAAAATTGAAAAGAATTGAGGGGGAGAAGATGGAATTGGAGTTGCATGTTGCCGATGTGTCATCGATGATCACAAGATTAAGATGGAGAAAATGCGCTCAAAGATTAGAAAGATTAGAAAATATGCCATTCATAGTGAGGCTTGGTATCATTATGCTGTTGGATCAATTGTTACCTTAGTTGCAATTTTGATCGCATTTGTTGTTGTATTTAAATTCTTTAGCTAGAGAGTTATTTGTTTGTTGCATTTAAGTGTTGTATGAACTTTATGTATTGTATTAATTTGGTGTTTTCGGTGCTGTGTATTGAAGATGAGCCAGCAATGGATGTACGATGACCGATGCTCTCCCGAGTTCATTAATGGCATGCATACTTTTCTGCTTGCGGCTGAGGCAAACAAGCGGGCGGATGGTTTTATGCCTTGTCCATGTGCTGGCTGTAAGAATGGTCACAATTACTCTACGTCAAGAACCATTCACGTCCACCTGTTTGAGTCCGGTTTCATGCCCCACTATAATGTTTGGACCAAGCACAGAGAAAGAGGGGTTATGATGGAAGACAATGAAGAAGAAGAGGACGACGACAGCTATCCTGGCCATGGGTTCCCTGAATACGATGATACAACAATGAGGGAAGAAACTGAGCCGGTAATGCGGGAAGAAGCTGAGCCGGCAATGCGGGAAGAAGCTGAAGAAGAGGCATCAGATGAGCCCGTTGATGATCTAGGTCGGGCCATTGCCGACGCAAAGAGAAACTACGCAAGTGATTTGGACAAGAAGAAGTTGCAGCGCATGTTAGAGGATAACAAAAAATTGTTGTACCCGAATTGCGTAGGTGAAAAGAAAAAGCTGGGCACCACACTGGAATTGCTGCAATGGAAGGCAGAGAATGGTGTATCTGACAAGGGATTTGGAAAGTTGTTGGTAATGATAAAGAATATGCTTCCAAAGGACAACGAATTGCCCGAGAGTACGTACGAAGCAAAGAAGGCTGTCTGCCCTCTAGGGTTAGAGGTGCAGAAGATACATGCATGCCCTAATGATTGCATCCTCTACCACGGTGAGTACGAGGATTTGAACGCTTGCTCGGTATGCGGTGCATTGCGCTATAAGATCAGCCGCGATGACCCTGGTGATGTCGAGGGCAAGCGCCCCAGGAAGAAGATTCCTGCCAAGGTGATGTGGTATGCTCCTATAATACCACGGTTGAAACGTTTGTTCCAAAACAAAGAGCATGCCAAGGCGATGCGATGGCACAGAGAAGACCATAAGAAAGATGGAAAGTTGAGAGTACCCGTTGACGGGTCGTAGTGGAGAAAAATCGAGAGAAAGTATGGGAAGGAGTTTGCAGATGACGCAAGGAATGTATGGTTTGGTCTAAGCGCAGATGGCATTAATCCTTTTGGGGAGCAGAGCAGCAACCATAGCACCTGGCCTGTGACTCTATGTTTGTATAACCTTCCTCCTTTTTTTTGAGATGGAGTATAACCTTCCTCCTTGGTTGTGCATGAAGCGGAAGTTCATTATGATGCCAGTGCTCATCCAAGGCCCTAAGCAACCCAACAACGATATTGATGTGTACCTAAGGCCATTAGTTGAAGAACTCTTACAGCTGTGGAATGGAACAGGTGTACGTGCGTGGGATGAACACATGGGGGAAGAATTTGACCTAAAGGCGTTGCTGTTCATGACCATCAATGATTGGCCTGCTCTCAGTAACCTTTCAGGACAGACAAACAAGGGATACCGCGCATGCACGCATTGTTTGGATGATACTGACAATATATATTTGGCTAATTATAAGAAGAATGTGTACCTGGGACATCGTCAATTTCTTCTGAGCAGGCATGCCGTAAGAAAGAAAGGCAAGCATTTCAAAGGTGAGGCGGATCACCGGACGAAGCCTCGCCACCGTACTGGTGCTGATGTACATGATATGGTCAAGGATTTGAAGGTAGTCTTTGGAAAGGGTCCTGGCAGACAACCTGTTCCGAATGACGCTGACGGACGCGCACCCATGTGGAAGAAGAAATCTATATTTTGGGACCTGCCCTATTGGAAAGTCCTAGAGGTCCGCTCCGCAATCGACGTGATGCACATGACGAAGAATCTTTGCGTGACCCTTCTTGGCTTCTTGGGCGTGTATGGGAAGACAAAAGATACACCTGAGGCACGGGAGGACCAGCAACGTATGCACGTAAAAGACGGCATACATCATGGTCATGCCATCTACGCTCTTACCAAAGAAGAGAAGGAAATCTTTTTTGAATGCCTGCTCAGTATTAAGGTACCGTCTGGCTTCTCATCGAATATAAAGGGAATAATAAACATGGCAGAGAAAAAGTTCCAGAACCTAAAGTCTCATGACTGCCACATGATTATGACGCAACTGCTTCTGGTTGCATTGAGGGGGCTTCTACCGGAAAATGTTCGATTAGCCATTGTGAAGCTATGTGCATTCCTCAATGCAATCTCTCAGAAGGTAATCGATCCAGAAATCATACCAAGGTTAGAGAATGATTTGGTGCAATGTCTTGTCAGTTTCGAGTTGGTGTTCCCACCATCCTTCTTCAACATCATGACGCACGTCCTAGTTCACCTATGCAAAGAGATTAACGTTTTGGGTCCTGTATTTCTACACAATATGTTCCCCTTTGAGAGGTTCATGGGAGTCTTAAAGAAATATGTTCATAACCGTGCTAGGCCAAAAGGAAGCATCTCCAAGGGCCATGAAAATGAGGAGGTCATTGAGTTTTGTATTGACTTTATTCCTGACCTTAAGCCGATTGGTGTTCCTGAATCGCGGCATAAGGGCAGAATGGATGGAAAAGGCACGCTAGGAGGGGATCAAATAATATGTATGGACGTACATTCTCTAATTGAAGCGCACTACACAGTTCTATAGAATTCCGCCTTGGTGGCTCCGTATATGGACGAACACAAGAATTTTCTACGCTCCAAACACCCGGAGCGGTCTGATGACTGGATTACATGTGAACAAACCAGGAGTTTTGCCGGCTGGTTGCAGACACGTACCATGCATGACGCCTCTATTGAAGATGACCTATACTCGTTGTCCCAGTTACCATCTTCGAATATAATGACTTTCAAAGGATATGAGATAAATGGTAATACATTTTACACGATCGCCCAAGATAAGAAGAGCACCAACCAAAACAGTGGTGTCCGCTTTGATGCAACAACCAAGACGGGAAATGAAACATATTATGGTTACATAGAGGAAATATGGGAACTTGACTATGGACGTGGTTTGAAGGTCCCTTTGTTTCGGTGCAAATGGGTCAATATGACACGAGGCGGGGTAACGGAAGACCGGCAGTATGGAATGGCAACAGTGGATCTCAACAATCTTGCTTATGCAGACGAACCATTCGTCCTAGCTAATGATGTGGCACAGGTTTTCTATGTGAAGGATATGTCTACCAAGCCGAGAAAAAGAAAAGATAAGGAAGCGAATGCATCATACGATGAGCCAAAGCGCCACATAGTTTTTCTGGGAAGAGAAACATCGTGGGAGTGGATGACAAGACAGACATGTCAGAAGATTATGAAAAGTTTGATGAAATTGCTCCATTCACAGTGAATATTGACCCGAGCATCCAGTTAAATGATGAAAATTTTCCATGGCTACAGCGCAAAGGGACACACGCGAAGAAAAAGTTTCACACCCAAAGATCTGGGATGTGATCGGCTTCACTATCATCACTTTCTTCTGTGTTTCACACCCAGGAGGGAATCTCTGTAATAGTTAGGGTAGTTATGTGTTTTGGCATTTGAAACGCAAAGAAATTTTATGTGCAAACAAATTCTTTCATGCATTTACTGATTTTTTCCAGCTAAATGACCCTGAAATTGAAAAGCATTTCAAATGAACTCAGAAAAGGTTGAAAGTTGGCATGGTATCATAATTTCACCCACATAGCATGTGCAAAAAAGTAGAGAGGGTTACCGCAAAAAACTGGATGCACTTCGTGTACAAAATGGACAATCTCTTTCGAAGTATCAAGGTTTCGGACGAAAACTCATCCATTACAAAGGCATTTCATTTTTTAAATAACCTAAGCATTACCAAATTGAATATAATGATAAAACACACTAATATTAAACATAAGAAAAAAGAATCACTGAAAAATCTATTTTCAAAGTTAAGTTATTCACAAACTAGTGATTCACACAAAATTCAAATAATTCAAAATTTAAACTATTCAAATTTGAAAACTACCGGCACTAACAGAAAGTTTGTAATTTTTTGTACCTAAAGCAAAAATATTCACAAAGAAACTCAAAATACAACAAAAACAACTAAAAATAAATAAAGCAGAAAAGAAAAAAAGAAAAAAAACTAAATGAAAAAAAGCCCACCTACTGGGCCACAGCGGCCTGCATACGACTAGAAACCCAAATTCTAGTTGGGCCAGGATGTAGGCCCGCTAGCCCAGTAGGACCAACATGGCATCATAGTAGAGGTAGGCCCAGAAGGCCTGCTTTAGAGAGGAGCTCGAGACAGCAGCAACGGCGGTGCTTATAAGCAGGTGCGAGTGCCCCTTGGCTAGCGAGGTGGGACTAAACTTCTGCGCCCCTCGCCTGGCAGCGCACACCCTTTAGTACCGGGTCGTGGCGCCAACCGGTACTAAGGGGCCTTTAGTACCAGTTGGCGCCATGACCCAGTACTAAAGGGGGTGCGGTTCTCGCCGCTTCGCCTGGCCAAAACAGACCTTTAGTACCGGTTGGTGGCTCCAACCGGTACTAAAGGTGGGTTCTATATAAGAAAACACTTCAAAAAAAATTCAGTTTCTCATCTCTCCCTCGACTTCTTTCTCCTCTGCCCCGTCGCCGCCGCCCCTCATCCCGCCCGGCCCGTCCCCGTCCCCGTCGTCGCGCTCCGCCCCGTCCTCCCGTCGTCCCCGCCCGGCCCGGCCCCGTCCCCGTCGCCGCGCCCCGCCCCGTCGCCGCGCCCCGTCGTCCTGTCATCCCCGCCCGGCCTGCCCACGTCCCCGTCGCCGTGCCCCGCCCCGTCCTCCCGTCGTCCCCGCCCGGCCCGTCCCCGTCCCCGTCGTCACCGCCCGTCTCCGTGCCCGCCGCAGCGCCTCGCCGGTGAGCTCCTGCCCGGCCGCCATGTCCACACACACACACACACTGTTATAGAAATGTTAGCAATTTTTCTGTTTTTTAGTTATAGAAATATTAGAAATGTTAGTTATATAGAAATGTTTTTTAGTTATAGAAATATTAGAAATGTTAGTTATATAGAAATATTAGAAATGTTAGTTATATAGAAATGTTTTTTAGTTATAGAAATATTAGAAATGTTATTTTTAGTTATAGAAATATTATAAATGTTAGTTTTAGTTATAAAATTTAAAATTTGCATATATGAAATCACAATCCATCATTTAAAAAATGTTACTTTACTTTTGCGGCATATAGTATTTGTTGTCGACGATGCCCGGCCTGTTGGGGATCGTTGTAGAAATTAAAAAAAATTCTACGCATCACCAAGATCAATCTATGGAGTAACTAGCAACGAGAGAGAAGGGAGTGCATCTTCAAACCCTTGAAGATCGCGAGTCGGAAGCGTTATAAGAACACGGTTGGAGGCGTCGTACACGTAGCGATTCAGATCACGCCGAATCCGATCTAAGCACCGAACAACGGCGCCTCCACGTTCAACACACGTGCAGCCCGGTGACGTCTCCCACACCTTGATCCAGCAAGGAGGAGGGAGAGGTTGAGGAAGAAGGATCCAACAGCAGCACGACGTCGTGGTGGTGATGGAGTGGCAGTTCTCCGGCAGGGCTTCGCCAAGCTCACGCGGAGGAGGAGAGGTGTTGGGGAGGGGAAGGGCCGCGCCTTGGATGTGGTGCTGCAGCCCTCCCCTCACCCCTCTATTTATAGGGAGAAGGGGAAGGGGGCCGGCCCCTCTAGATGAGATCTAGTGGGTGGCGGCGGCCAAGGGGGAGGGGGCTTGCCCCCCAAGCAAGGGGGGCGCCCCCCTTTAGGGTTCCCCCCAAACCCTAGGCGCATGTGCCCTAGGGGGGATGGTGCCCAGCCCGCTAGGGGCTGGTTCCCTTCCACCTACAGCCCATAAGGCCCTCCGGGGCAGGTGGACCCTCTCGGTGGACCCCCGGAACCCCTCCAGTGGTCCCGGTACAATACCGGTATACCCCCGAATATTTCTGGTGACCGTATGATGACTTCCCATATATAAATCTTCACCTCCGGACTATTCTGGAACTCCTCGTGACGTCCGAGATCTCATCCGGGACTCCGAACAACATTCGGTAATCACATACAAATCTTCCTAATAACCCTAGCATCATCGAACCTTAAGTGCGTAGACCCTACGGGTTCGGGAACCATGCAGACATGACCGAGACAACTCTCTGGTCAATAACCAACAGCAGGATCTGGATACCCATGTTGGCTCCCACATGTTCCATGGTGATCTCATCGGATGAACCACGATGTCGAGGATTCAACCAATCCCGTATACAATTCCCTTTGTCAATCGGTACGTTACTTGCCCGAGATTCGATCGTCGGTATCCCAATACCTCGTTCAATCTCGTTACCGGCAAGTCACTTTACTCGTTCCGTAATGCATGATCCCGTGATCAACCACTTGGGTTCATCGAAAACGGAGTTCGCATGCGTCTTCTATGATGTTTTCGGTGTTGTAGGTTTTACTGGTCTTATCCGAGGAAGGGTCCTCACCATTTTCTTATGGGCCTTTTCTAATTTGCTTCTTATTGTTATTTCTTTCAAGATTGTGTTAGCCCTTGTCTCTAGCTTTCCAACAAACTTGGTTTCATCGAAAACGGAGTTCGCATGCGTCTTCTATGATGTTTTCGGTGTTGTAGGTTTTACCGGTCTTATCCGAGGAAGGGTCCTCACCATTTTCTTATGGGCCTTTTCCAATTTGCTTCTTATTGATATATCTTTCAAGATTGTGTTAGCCCTTGTCGCTAGCTTTCCAACAAACTTGGTTTCATCGAATTCGGAGTCCGTTTGCAAAAGTTGTGTCAGTTTTGGTGCTCTGAAAAGGGTGCAGCGGTACTACCGCGAATTGGAGCGGATGTAATTTTTTACTACCACTCCAGAGCAGTACTACCGCGGCTCCTACAGCGGTAGTACCGCTCCGGACCAAAAACTCATCCCAAGTCTTGCGGTGGTAGGCCCGGATGTATTTTTTTAGTACCGCTCGCAAGCAGTAGTACCGCTACCATTTGCGGTAGTACCGTGAGGTCGAGCGGTAGTACCATGAGGACGAGCGGTAGTACCGCTCCGGCGGTTCTTCTGGCCTTTTGCCTCCTCGCTGTTGTTTTTTAAAGGGGTACTTCCGCCCTAGCGGTAGTACCGCTCTGTGCGGGCTGTGAGCATAACGGTTGGATTTTCCCCCACCTATAAAAGGGGGTCTTCTTCCCCAATGAACCTAATCCTTTTAGCTCGTGTTCTTCCCCCATTGTTGACCTTCTTCGAGCTTGCTAACTCTCAATCCCTCCAATGATTCTTGCTAGTTCTTGAGGGAAAAGAGAGAGGAGATCTAGATCCACGTTTCCACCAATCACTTTCTCCTCTAAGTGAGGGGAACCCCTTGGATCTAGATCTTGGAGTTCTTCGTGTTCTTCTTTCGTTCTTCCTCTCATTTTCTTCCCTAGCATTAGTTGCTTTGGTGGGATTGGGAGAGAAGGAATTGGGCACTCCGTGTGCCCTTGCCATTGCATTTGGTGCATCGGTTTGAGTTCTCCACGGTGATACGTGGAAGTGAAGTTTGAGAAGCTTATTACTCTTGGGTGTTTGGGCACCCTAGAGCTTGTTCCTCTTGGGTGCCTTGGCGCCCTAGATGGTTGGTGGTGTTTGGAGCTCAATCATTGTGGTGTAAAGCTCCGGGCAAGCGTCGGGGTCCCCAATTAGGTTGTGGAGATCGCCCCGAGCAATTTTACGGGTACCGGTGACCGCCCCCAAGGGTTGCCAAAGTGTACGGGTTCGGTGACCGCCCCCAAGGGTTGCCATTTGTACGGGTTCGGTGACCGCCCTCAAGGGTCCCTTAGTGGAATCACGGCATCTTGCATTATGCAAGGGCGTGAGGAGATTACGGTGGCCCTAGTGGCTTCTTGGGGAGCATTGTGCCTCCACACCGCTCCAAACGGAGATTAGCATCCGCAAGGGTGTGAACTTCGGGATACATCATCGTCTCCGCATGCCTCGGTTATCTCTTACCCGAGCTCTTTACTTATGCACTTTACTTTGTGATAGCCATATTGTTTCTTATCATATATCTTGCTATCACCTAGTAGTCTATCTTGCTTAGCATAAGTTGTTGGTGCACATAGGTGAGCCTAGTTGTTGTAGGTTTTGTGCTTGACAAATTAACCGCTAGGTTTATTCCGCATTTGTTCAAGCCTAGACCGTAATTATTTTAAAAAGCCTATTCACCCCCCTCTAGGCGACATCCACGATCTTTCAGCAAGGGCAATAGCTCCAGTGTTGTCACAGAAGAGAGTCATCTGGCCCGACGCATTAGGAATAACTCCTAGGTCGGTAATGAACTCCTTCATCCAAATTGCTTCTTGTGCTACCTCCGAGGCTGCCATGTACTCCGCTTCACATGTAGATCCCGCCACGACGCTTTGATTGCAACTACACCAGCTGACTGCCCCACCATTCAAAATATACACATATCCGGTTTGTGACTTGGAGTCATCTAGATCTGTGTCGAAGCTAGCATCGACGTAACCCTTTACGACGAGCTCTTCGTCACCTCCATAAACGAGAAACATATCCTTAGTCCTTTTCAGGCACTTCAAGATATTCTTGACCACTGTCCAGTGTTCCATGCCGGGATTACTTTGGTACCTTCCTACCAAACTTACGGCAAGGTTTACATCAGGTCTGGTACACAGCATGGCATACATAATAGACCCTATGGCCGAGGCATAGGGGACGACACTCATCTTTTCTCTATCTTCTGCCGTGGTCGGGCATTGAGCCGTGCTCAATCTCATACCTTGCAATATAGGCAAGAACCCCTTCTTGGACTGATCCATATTGAACTTCTTCAATATCTTGTCAAGGTACGTACTTTGTGAAAGACCAATGAGGTGTCTCGATCCTTCATTGAAAAACACTTGTTCAAGTAGGCCTTTATGCTTTCCAAGAATTCTATATCATTTCCCATCAATAGTATGTCATCCACATATAATATGAGAAATGATACAGAGCTCCCACTCACTTTCTTATAAACACAGGCTTCTCCAAAAGTCTGCATAAACCCAAACGCTTTGATCATCTCATCAAATCGAATGTTCCAACTCCGAGATGCTTGCACCAGCCCATAGATTGAGCGTTGGAGCTTGCACACCTTGTCAGCATTCTTAGGATCGACAAAACCTTCTGGCTACTTCATATACAATTCTTCCTTAAGGAAACCATTAAGGAATGCCGTTTTGACGTCCATTTGCCATATCTCATAATCATAGAATGCGGCAATTGCTAACATGATTCAGACGGACTTCAGCTTCGCTACGGGTGAGAAAGTCTCATCATAGTCAACCCCTTGAACTTGTCGATAACCTTTAGCGACAAGCCGAGCCTTATAGATGGTCACATTACCATCCGTGTCTGTCTTCTTCTTAAAGATCCATTTATTTTCTATGGCTCGCCGATCATCGGGCAAGTCAGTCAAAGTCCATACTTCGTTTTCATACATGGATCCTATCTCGGATTTCATGGCTTCCAGCCATTTGTCGGAATCTGGGCCTGCCATTGCTTCTTCATAGTTCGAAGATTCACCATTGTCTAACAACATGATTTCCAGGACAGGGTTGCCGTACCACTCTGGTGCGGAACGTGTCCTTGTGGACCTACGAAGTTCAGTAGAAACTTGATCTGAAGTTTCATGATCATCATCATTAACTTCCTCTCTAGTCAGTGCAGGCACCTCAAAAAACATTTTCTTGAGCTGCGCCACTCTCCAGTTCAAGAGGAAATACTTCATCAAGTTCTACTTTCCTCCCACTTACTTCTTTCGAGAGAAACTCTTTCTCTAGAAAGGATCCATTCTTGGCAACAAAGATCTTGCCTTCGGATCTAAGGTAGAAGGTATACCCAATAGTTTCCTTAGGGTATCCTATGAAGACGCATTTTTCCGATTTGGGTTCGAGCTTTTCAGGTTGAAGTTTCTTGACATAAGCATCTCATCCCCAAACTTTCAGAAACGACAGCTTAGGTTTCTTACCAAACCACAATTCATACGGTGTCGTCTCAACGGATTTCGACGGAGCCCTATTTAAAGTGAATGCAGCAGTCTCTATAGCATAACCCCAAAATGACAGCGGTAGATTGGTAAGAGACATCATAGATCGTACCATATCCAATAGAGTGCGATTACGATGTTCGGACACACCATTACGCTGAGGTGTTCCAGGTGGCATGAGTTGTGAAACAATTCCGCAATTCCTTAAGTGCGTGCCAAATTCGTGACTCAAATATTCTCCCCCACGATCTGATCATAAGAACTTGATTTTCCTGTCACGTTGATTCTCAACCTCACTCTGAAATTCCTTGAACTTTTCAAAGGTCTCAGACTTGTGTTTCATTAAGTAGACATACCCATATCTGCTCAAGTCATCAGTGAGGGTGAGAACATAACGATAGCCACCGCGAGCCTCAACACTCATTGGACCGCACACATTAGTATGTATGATTTCCAATAAGTTGGTTGCTCGCTCCATTGTTCCAGAGAACGGAGTCTTGGTCATTTTGCCCATGAGGCATGGTTTGCACGTGTCAAATGATTCATAATCAAGAGACTCCAAAAGTCCATCTGCATGGAGTTTCTTCATGCGTTTGACACCAATGTGACCAAGGCGGCAGTGCCACAAGTATGTGGGACTATCATTATCAACCTTACATCTTTTGGCATTCACACTATGAATATGTGTAACATCACGTTCGAGATTAAATAAGAATAAACCATTGACCAGCGGGGCATGACCATAAAACATGTCTCTCATATAAATAGAACAACCATTATTCTCAGATTTAAATGAGTAGCCATCTCGCATTAAACCAGATCCAGATACAATGTTCATGCTCAAAGCTAGTACTAAATAACAATTATTGAGGTTTAAAACTAACCCCGTAGGTAAATGTAGAGGTAGCGTGCCGACGGCGATCACATCGACCTTGGAACCATTCCCGACGCGCATCGTCACCTCGTCCTTCGCCAGTCTCCATTTATTCCGCAGCTCCTGTTTTGAGTTACAAATATGAGCAACTGCACCGGTATCAAATACCCAGGAGGTACTACGAGCGCTGGTTAGGTACACATCAATAACATGTATATCACATATACCTTTGACATTGCCGGCCTTATCCGCTAAGTACTTGGGGCAGTTCCGCTTCTAGTGACCGTTTCCCTTGCAATAAAAGCACTCAGTCTCAGGCTTGGGTCCATTCTTTGTCTTCTTCCCGGCAGCTTGCTTACCGGGCGCGGCAACTCCCTTGCCGTCCTTCTTGAAGTTCTTTTTACCCTTGCCTTTCTTGAACTTAGTGGTTTTATTCACCATCAACACTTGATGTTCCTTCTTGATTCCAACCTCCACTGATTTCAACATTGAATATACCTCAGGAATGGTCTTTTCCATCCCCTGCATATTGAAGTTCATCACAAAGCTCTTGTAGCTAGGTGGGAGCGACTGAAGGATTCTGTCAATGACCGCATCATCCGGGAGGTTAACTCCCAGCCGAGACAAGCGGTTGTGCAGCCCAGACATTTTGAGTATGTGCTCGCTGACGGAACTATTCTCCTCCATCTTACAACTGTAGAACCTGTCAGAGACTTCATATCTCTCGACCTGGGCATGAGCTTGGAAAACCATTTCAGCTCTTGGAACATCTCATATGCTCAGTGTTGCTCAAAACGCTTTTGGAGCCCCGGTTCTAAGCTGTAAAGCATGCCGCACTGAACCAGGGAGTAATCATCACTGCGCGTCTACCAGGCGTTCATAACGTCTTGTTCTACTGGGAAAACAGGTGCTTCACCTAGCGGTGCATCAAGGACATATGCTTTCCTGGCAGCTATGAGGATAATCCTCAGGTTTCGGACCCAGTCCGTGTAGTTGCTGCCATCGTCTTTCAGCTTGGTTTTCTCTAGGAATGCGTTGAAGTTGAGGGCAACATTAGCGTGGGCCATTTGATCTACAAGACATATTGCAAAGAATTTTAGACTATGTTCATGATAATTAAGTTCATCTAATCAAATTATTTAATGAACTCCCACTCAGATAGACATCCCTCTAGTCATCTAAGTGATACATGATCCGAGTCAACTAGGCCGTGTTCGATCATCACGTGAGATGGACTAGTCATCATCGGTGAACATCTTCATGTTGATCGTATCTTCTATACGACTCATGTTCGACCTTTCGGTCTTCCGTGTTCCGAGGCCATGTCTGTACATGCTAGGCTCGTCAAGTCAACCTAAGTGTATTGCGTGTGTAAATCTGGCTTACACCCATTGTATGCGAACGTTAGAACCTATCACACCCGATCATCACGTGGTGCTTCGGAACAACGAACCTTAGCAACGGTGCACAGTTAGGGGGAACATTTTCTTGAAATTATTGCGAGGGATCATCTTATTGATGCTACCGTCGTTCTAAGCAAATAAGATGTAAAACATGATAAACATCACATGCAATCAAATAGTGACATGATATGGCCAATATCATTTTTCTCCTTTTGATCTCCATCTTCGGGGCGCCATGATTGTCATTGTCACCGGCATGACACCTTGACCTCCATCATCATGATCTCCATCATCGTGTCTTCATGAAGTTGTCTCGTCAACTATTACTTCTACTACTATGGCTAACGGTTAGCAATAAAGTAAAGTAATTACATGACGTTTATGTTGACACGCAGGTCATAAATAAATTAAGATAACTCCTATGGCTCCTGCTGGTTGTCATACTCATCGACATGCAAGTCGTGATTCCTATTACAAGAACATGATCAATCCCATACATCACACATATCATTCATCACATCCTTTTGGCCATATCACATCATATGGCATATGCTGCAAGAACAAGTTAGACGTCCTCTAATTGTTGTTGCAAGTTTTTACGTGGCTGCTATAGGTTTCTAGCAAGAACGTTTCTTACCTACGCCAAAATCACAACGTGATATGCCAATTTTTATTTACCCTTCATAAGGACCCTTTTCATCGAATCCGATCCGACTAAAGTGGGAGAGACAGACACCCGCTAGCCACCTTATGCAACTAGTGCATGTCAGTCGGTGGAACCAGTCTCACGTAAGCGTACGTGTAAGGTCGGTGCGGGCCGCTTCATCCCACGATGCCGCCGAATAAAGATAAGACTAGTAACGACAAGTAAATTGACAAAATCAACGCCCACAACACTTGTGTTCTACTCGTGCATAGAAACTACGCATAGACCTAGCTCATGATGCCATTGTTGGGGATCGTTGCAGAAATTAAAAAAATTTCTACGCATCACCAAGATAAATCTATGGAGTAACTAGCAACGAGAGAGAAGGGAGTGCATCTTCATACCCTTGAAGATCGCGAGTCGGAAGCATTGCAAGAACGCGGTTGGAGGAGTCGTACACGTAGCGATTCAGATCACGGCCGAATCCAATCTAAGCACCGAACAACGGCGCCTCTGCGTTCAACACACGTGCAGCCCGGTGACGTCTCCCGCGCCTTGATCCAGCAAGGAGGAGGGCGAGGTTGAGGAAGAAGGATCCAATAGTAGCACGACGGGGTGGTGGTGATGGAGTGGCAGTTCTCCGGCAGGGCTTCGCCAAGCTCACGCGGAGGAGGAGAGGTGTTGGGGAGGGGCGGGGCTGCGCCTTGGATGTGGTGCTGCAGCCCTCCCCTCGCCCCTCTATTTATAGGGAGAAGGGGGCTGACCCCTCTAGATGAGATCTAGAGGGGGGCGGCAGCCAAGGGGGAGGGGGCTTGCCCCCCAAGCAAGGGGGGCGCCCCCCTTTAGGGTTCCCCCCAAACCCTAGGCGCATGGGCCCTAGGGGGGATGACGCCCAGCCCACTAGGGGCTGGTTCCCTTCCACCTACAGCCCATAAGGCCCTCCGGGGCAGGTGGACCCTCCCGGTGGACCCCCGGGACCCCTCTGGTGGTCCCGGTACAATACCGGTATACCCCCGAATATTTCCGGTGACTGTATGATGACTTACCATATATAAATCTTCACCTCCGGACTATTTCGGAACTCCTCGTGACATCCAGGATCTCATTCGGGACTCCGAACAACATTCGGTAATCACATACAAATCTTCCTAATAACCCTAGCGTCATCAAACCTTAAGTGTGTAGACCCTACGGGTTCGGGAACCATGCAGACATGATCGAGACAACTCTCCGGCCAATAACCAACAGCGAGATCTGGATACCCATGTTGGCTCCCACATGTTCCACGATGATCTCATCGGATGAACCACAATGTCGAGGATTCAAGCAATCCGTATACAATTCCCTTTGTCAATCAGTACGTTGCTTGCCTGAGATTCGATCGTCGGTATCCCAATACCTCGTTCAATCTCGTTACCGGCATGTCACTTTACTCGTTCCATAACACATCATCCCGTGACCAACCCTTTAGTCACATTGAGCTCATTACGATGATGTCTTACCGAGTGGGCCCAGAGATACCTCTCCGATGGAGTGACAAATCCCAGTCTCGATTCGTGCCAACCCAACAGACACTTTCGGAGATACCCGTAGTGCACCTTTATAGCCACCCAGTTACGTTGTGACGTTTGGCACACCCAAAGTATTCCTACAGTATCCGGGAGTTGCACAATCTCATGGTCTAAGGAAACGATACTTGACATTAGAAAAGCTCTAGCAGACGAACTACACGATCTTGTGCTATGCTTAGGATTGGGTCTTGTCCATCACATCTTTCCCTTAATGATGTGATCCCGTTATCAATGACATCCAATGTCCATAGTCAGGAAACCATGACCATCTGTTGATCAACGAGCTAGTCAACTAGAGGCTCACTAGGGACATGTTGTGGTCTATGTATTCACACATGTGTCACGATTTCCGGATAATACAATTATAGCATGAACAATAGAAAATTATCATGAACAAGGAAATATAATAATAACCATTTTATTATTGCCTCTAGGGCATATTTCCAACACGGCCCGCATCCTTGCCGTCGACCAGTTCGCGACGACGTCCTACTTTAGAGGACCCATGTCCGGGACTGGGCTCCGCCAGGCTGGCACTGGGAGGTGCTACCTTCAGGGGCGCGACGCTTGGTGAGGAACTCGGCCCCGGGTCCCGTCGTCGACCCTGATCTCCTTTGGTGGCGTTCGCGTGGATCACTTTCGGTGCGGATGGAGCCGGCCCTGCCGGAGGTGGTACGTCGCCGTGTCAGGGAGGAGGACGAGCACGTCCATCGCTACATGGCTGCTATGGACGTCAGGTTCTCCAATACCTGGCAGGTTCTTTCGGGAGATCACGCGAGCTATGATAAAGTGATGGTTCCTTCACTTTGGTTGTCCACCGCCCGCGCCTCAGGAACCGCGAGTGGCCTAGATTACTCTCTAGTATTCGATCTTTATTAGCTAGCTAGCTAGCTAGCTAGTGATGTCTCGATATATAATATTCGAGATGATTTATTCGAGATTATATATATTATTCGAGACGATGTATTCGAGATTATATCTATTATTCGAGACGACGTATTCGAGATTATATTCGATGATGCTTATTATGTACTATGATTGATTCAGTTTTTCCTTATTAATTGATTGCATCCATGCATTGTAATTTTAATATATTTCTTTTGGATTAGTGAAATAAAACCTATGGCGGACAATACCGGTAGAGAGGGAGAAGAGGCCCTGTTCAATATCATATGCAATCCTCGCGGGCCAGATGATGATCAGAATGAAGGAGATTATGACTGCTCCAAATATCTAAACAACACCGGGGAGGGTGATATGATATTCGATAGCGACGACCTAATTGATGAAGTCATGAACTATGAACATGACGAAGAAAATGTTGATCTTGAAACAACAGACCGGCGAGGTATATTTATATAAGCAGGCATCTGGTGATCATCACATGTTTTAAATGACTTGAAGATATATATTAACGAATCGATCTTTCTTCTTTCAGCCATCCGGATCGAGCAAATCTTCAGGCAGCAGGACAATACGAGGCCCGAACAAAAAGTTGAAGGAGGGCGTAAAGTACAATATCGAGGCCATCAAACCTAATGGTGAACCATTAGCGCCTAAGAAGATTGCGGACAAGTTCATTCGTTAGTGCGGAGTTCTTGTGAAGGACCAACTCCCGATCTCCCTTCAAGAATGGAGAGATCCAACAAAGCCACGTCCAGATCTTACTTTTGTCGATGACAGACAAAAACTTCTACTTTGGGAAACGCTCATGGAACATTTCACCCTACCAGATCATTTCACAAATGCAGATGTGGAGAAAGTCAAGGACGCTGCTCTTAGGAAGATGGTGGTTGCATTCAGTAACCACAAGAATCGTGTATGGGACCAGTACGTCAAGGAGGAAAGAAGACTCCAGTATTCAAGGGAACACTAGAGAAGTAAAGTGCTCATTGGGACGATTTCGTGAAATTCAAGGAATCAGAATTATTTACGGAACGGTCGAGAATAAACAAGGCCAATGCCAAAAAAGGATAAGTTCCATAAGCTGGGGACAGGTGGCTACGCGGTGGCAATGCCTAAGTGGGATAAGTCTGAGAAAGGGATGGAGGATGCAGGTGTCACTCCAGTTACATTGAGCGGCCCCCCTAGGTGCAGGACTTGGTTCTATGCGCATGGGGGGGGGTTGGACCCGAAGATAGGCAAAGTTTTGAAGACGGCATGTCTGAAAGGAGCCGAAGATAAGCTACTTGTTGCAATAGAAGAGGCTCGATCGGGGGTGTTCCAGCCCAACAGAGAGAATGATGAGCTTACGCGTGCCCTGGGAAATCCTGAACACCCGGGAAGAACATGAGGCAAGGGCGCTATTCCGTGGTATGAGGGGTTTTCGGACTGGAACGCCGACTACAGAACCCGTGCGAGAAAGAAGATTGCGGAGGAGAAGAAGAGGAAGATGGAGGAGGAGCATAGGAAGCTGGACTATGAACGCCTGCAAGGCCTAGAATCAGCGCACGCGGACTTGGCAGTCAAATTCCAGCGGCAGCAGTTGCAGATCGACTCACTTAGCTAGCAAAGGAGGTCTCAGCAGCTAGCGGATGATCCAACATTGGATAGCACCGTCCCATCCATGCCGAGAAGCAGCGTGGGTTCTGCCCCAGGCGACGCATTGCTGGATAACTACCCAGTGGATGACATCATGGAGAACACTAACTGCGAGCTACACTTCAAAATGAAGAACATATCCATGAAGGTGGCGGACGCTGTTGCTTTTACAAATCCCCCCAAGGCAACCTTCCATTGCAACCCGATTCCAGCGGGCTATGCTCGTGTCTTGGTTGATGAGGTGGTGGACCAATATTCGGGGCTAGAGATTTACATTCCTGGAGGTGACGAGGAGCACACACTAGGAGAGGCCAACCATCGTATCATCCTATGGAGAAAGGATTGCATCATCTTTCGAAGGCCACCGACACCGCGTCAGGCGACTCCTCGTCAAAGTCCGCCACCGAGTCAGCAGACTCCCGCTCCTCCAAGTCCACCAACGTGTCAGGCCACTCCTCCTCCTCCAAGTCCGGCAAAGCTTCAGGCCACTCCCCCTCCTCCAACTCAGCCACGTCAGCCGTCTCCGCCGCCTCAGCAATCACGGAAGAGAGCCGCCACAGATATGGTGCGTAGCGGTACAAGTCGAGGTAGTACTAGAGGTATAGGCGGAGGCAAGTGATTTCAATATGGTCCGAGCAGCCTCACGCCTCTTCCGCAGAGGCCTTATGACAAGTCCGAGGAGGAAAATGTAGCCATATCGAAGGCCGAGGTGGAAGCCCATTTTGCACCGAAACCGCCACCGCCGCCAAGGGAGAAAGTGCCTGAGGAAAAGATTGACCACTTCATTCGTATGGCTAGACCACCAGCTCCCAAGCCTGTTGACACAGACTATGAGCACCACCTCAGGAAGTTAAATCGAGCACGTCTATAGAAAGAGGCGAGCTTGAGCTCGAGCAAATCAGCTGGCAAAAGGAGCGGTAAAACTGTTCCCCAGCTGGGAGAACAGGCGGCGCAATCAATCCCCCCGCTTGTTGTGCCAACAACACATGAGAGTAGGCGCGCCCAATATTATTGTGGGCAAACCATTTACGTTCCCGAGCTAGGCGATGTGGTAATAACCGAGGAGCATATAAGGCAGGCTGAAATCCTCAAGATCACTGTTGGACAACTCCTCGACATCGAGCCCATGCCTCCGCTTAGAGAGGAGGAAATAAAACGGAAATATGTCTGGGGCCAACCTTTGGTCGAGCCAGACGAGGTCTAGAAGCTCCCAATGAGAATGTATGAACTGCATCAATGGTACATGGACATTACCAAGATTTCCAATCAAGAGTCCCTCATGGTGAATGTCAAGAAGGATCATTACTACCATGAGAAAGTTGTGTCCGTTGAGTATTCAAAACTATTTCAGTTATACAATCAAGACGCACTTGACAAATCTATCGTCAGTTGCTATTGTCTGTAAGTGATTTCTTTCTGTAATTTAAGTCTCAAGCTAGCTGTAGTGATCATTTTGATCAATCATTACCTGTAATTATCCTCACTATATTCTTTTCTGTGGTATTATGCAGGATGAAGATGTACGAAATGAAAAAAGATGGATGCTATGGCATTGGGTTCATTGACCCGAATACCATTAATGAATACACATGGAAATTAGATGCATATTATGCAAAAAATGTAGAGGAAAGCATGCTAGAGTTCTTCAAGCGCCTCAATACCAATGAAGATATACTACTTCCTTACAACTTCGAGTGAGTCACACTGTCTTGTACTACAAATTCTGCTTTTGCCTACTAGCTAGCTACATGTTTTTGCTTACATATGCCCGCTTAATTAAGACATGCAAACGTGTGTGCATGCAGATTTCACTGGATCTTGTTAATCATTAAAGTTGATGAAGGAACAATTGAAATACTGGACTCACTACTTAAAAAAGAAAGTGACTACACCATCTTGTTTGGGATAGTCAATAGCTAATTTCAATCATTATTAACTATATCTCGGCCTATTTAGTTCGTCATTTCCTGATATGAACTATTTAATAACCCCTTTATTCATTTTATTTGTCAGCGGGCAGGGCTTGGGCAAAGTTCATCAGCATCACTACAGGCCAATGGAAACGAAAGCTGAAATGGTATCGACCCAAGGTAAGTAATTAAGTAGTACTAGCTAGCTAGCTGCCATCTCTTTAATTATCATGCTTGATTAATTATTATCTGATCAAATTCCATTCTCATAAATTCCTTGAAGCAGGCGCTGGGGAATAATCTGTGTGCATACTACGTTTGCGAGAACATTCACATGATGGCGTCCGAAAGGAGCAGATCTCAAAGACAGGACTGGGTACATTTGTCAGAACACTATTCACATTTTTTACACCATTATCGATATCTAGTCACACAACTAATACACAACATATTGATCTCCTTCTTAACAGTTCAGAGAGGTGAGGGAGCAGCTCCTAGCAGAGGAGCGCGTAGAAGCAATTCAAGAGGAAATAGCGGGATTTTTGCTCGACCAGGTCATAGATCCCAAAGGAGAATACTATTACCCGCTACCGCCCCCATGAACCACCTCCAATTGTCATCGTGCTCCGAAGGCACCAATTAGGCTAATGCCACTGGCTCCGAAGGCACCAATTAGGAGAAATTGTATATAGCCAGCAAATTGTATATATATACATGTCTGTATATATGTGTGAATTAATGGTGGTTGTGAGACACTCGATGATATATATATATATATATATATATATGATCGGTTCTACTAGAAATTCTATTTATATATATGCATAATGTGTACAATATGTAGTATGTAAAATACCAGCAAAGGAAAAAGAATTAAATGGAAAACACAAAATTAAATGAAAAAGAAATCATAAACCCAAAACCCCCCAACCTTTTAATACCGGTTGGTGTCACCAACCGGTACTAAAGGGCTCCCTGCCCCCGGAGCTGGCTCGTGCCACGTGGTTGCCCTTTAGCACCGGTTCGTGCTGAACCGGTACTAGGGGGGGGGGCTTTAGTGCCCACACTTTAGTGCCAGTTACCGAACCGGCACTAAAGGGCCTTATGAACCGGTGCTATTGCTCGGTTCTGCACTAGCGGAGTGCACCAGCATGAACTGTGGTGATATTTTCTAAAGCCGGCATTGTATGCCGGCGCTGGTATGGTGCCGGCATGATGAGACATGGCCGCTGGCATGATTGGCCGTGGGACTTTTTTTAAATTTGATGCGGACATGAAATGGGTCGGCGTGTTGGGCGCACTGCCGACCCAAATGCAAAACTAGGCGGACGCCGGGCGGCCGGCCGACCGAAATGGATAAAAGCAGACAAATGCGCCGTCCGTTTAGGTCGGCCCGTTGAAGTTGCTCTTAAGGACCTGATTCTACTACTTCTACATGCTTGAATTGCATCTCATTCACAAACAACCTCATACCCATCTTCAGGCAACTACCTTCACCATGCAAGCTTCAGCCTAGAGCGAGATTCTTCAATTACATATTCTCTTTTTTCAGACGATTCAGCAACATCATGCCACGATTCACCAACAGTCCAGACCCTAAAGTTGCATTGCAATCAGCTAACAATGGACTTTTCCAAGAAAATAGGCTCACACAAGAACAACAAGAACACACCTTTGATATCCTGGTACCTTCGCCCCGGATTCAACAGGCTTCAGGTAATCTGCCGACGGGCTTTCACTCCGCATCCGCACAACACTAACTTGTACTGCAATGGACTCTCATGATATGGCACCGGCGACAGTGTCGCCGCAGTCGTACCACTAGAATAGGACATGCATCCTGTGGAGGAGCTAGCCGAGAAGCTCGCGGATGACGCCATGGACTGCAGCCGATTCAAGAGTGAGGTATGAATTCAAGCGTGAGGTCTTGGTTCAAGTGAGCGAGCGTCGATGGGGAATTTAGGGTTCAAGTGCCCATTTGGGGAATTTATGAACTGTAAACACTGGCCGGGAAACGAGTGACCATTTGCCACATTAGTGCCAAGTGATCATCATATAAACAAAAACCACATGCAAAACCACTCTTGACGTGACACTAAACCGTTCAGGGGAAGATTAAACCGGTATTGATATTTTTGGGGTCCAAATCAGACCAAAATCGACTTTGGGGGGTTATGGAGACATTGGATAGGATTTGAGGGTGAAAACTATACTTCTTTCTTTAGGGAATGCCTGTTTTTTTAGTCTTCCTTTGCACACGTGTGTGGTGGTGATGGAGAAAGATGGAGTACATTTTCCGAGCCCAATAGTCAGTAGGAAATACAGTACAATACAGGCCCATGAAGCGACCTTTCGTGGCCCATTTGGCCTGTCGTAAGTAGAGCACGGCTTCCCCTGCGCTGCACGTGTCTGTTCCCGAAACTGCTCTATAGATGACACTTCATACACGACATCCAACAGACACTTTATCCAACGGTGGACCTGTCCTGCTGCTGGGCACTGCATGGTGTGATCTTCTGCATCGTCTTCAAATCGTCTGGAATCGTCGTGTGTATAGCAGGACTCGTCTATTCCCTGAAGCCGTCGTCCTTGTACTGTTCTTCCCCAAATCTTTCTCTACTACTGGTACCTTGTTTCTCTCCCTCTCCCACACCGCAGCATCTTCACTCTACCCGTGGAATACTTTCCTCGCTCAGATCAGAGCTCGTACGGTACGGCAGCCTCGACTCCCCCCGCCCCGGTCTTTTGAAGTTCAGATATTTTTGTTTCCGGCCTAGTTTATGTTTTTGTGCGAGTGTCTTGCTAGAGCTACTTTAGTTGCAATTTATATGTGGAGAATCTCCGAGTTGTTTGATTTTTTTTGTCAATTGGTATGATAGCCTCAGCTTCTTGGCGTCGTAGGAACTCAAATTGTCTCATAATTTTCCACGGATGCATGTCAACTGCTATTTCTAATGTTGGATTAGATATGGAATATGCCCTGTTCATGGCTTTCTTTATAGTTCCACTTCCCGTAATTTTGGTCATGGCTTATGAACAACTTTTAGCATACACTAGTTTTGTACTACTCCCTCTGTCCCATAATATAAGAGAGACTGAGGGAGTAGTACTATGTTATGCTTGCTACTGATATTGTTCCCTGTGTGTGTATGCGTGTTTAGCATTAATTAGTCATATTTGCAGATATCCTTCGAGTATCTTATTTGTGTAACACATGCTGTCTGTTGCTCATCCTCTTACAGCGAAATGGTGATCCTTTGTGGTGGCCACCCTGCTCCTTCGGTTCATTCTGAATTTTTATCTGGATGGCTATCACTCAACAGCACCAGAATGCCTTACCATTTGTGCTCAACCGAAAGGAACATCAGAAAGCAAAACAGACATCAGCAGGCAATTACCTTCACAAAAAGCACTTCACTACAAGGTATGTCTCGTAGAAATTAACCAGAACATCTCATTCAGTAGCTAAATTATTAGTTTTGCCTACTTCGGATGCATTTGCAGTAGTTCCTTTGCAAGCAATATATTCTTTGGAAACTTCACAGTGAATCGTGTAAATCATGATTCGAGTAAACGTTCTTCTTGTATTTACTCAGATCTTCGGATGCTCTTAATGCCCTAGCCTTCAACAAATGTTGTGTAGCAGTACTGTTCACATGTTATGCCATGCCCTCTGTTATGATGTAAATTTTGAATTTGTGGCTGAGCCTAAACTTATTCTTGTTAACATTCAGACTATAAAATTACTGAAATTCTACCTTTCATTGCATTGTCCAGATTCAGTGGCCTCTGTAAAGCCATCTCGTCTTCTGCCCACAGTGGAACCAAAAACATTTCCCAATAGCGTCCCTGATGAGATACTATCAAAACTCAAATTGGAAGAATCTGATGCCTTTTACATGCTAGAGCTGTGGACAAGTAGAGAACTTAGTTCCTCTTTGCTAGATAAGAATGCTGCGACCTTAATCTACTTAATCGATGTTGACGGTGCCTCGTTAAAAAGAGTACCAGCAATCTATGGGGACCAACCTGCACATGGCACCATGCCCTTACAATTCCTTCCTTTTCAAAGTGGTTCAGTTGATATCATCACCTTTAAAGGTCCCAAATTGCAGACAATCAAAGAAATCTGGATCGACCTTGAACCAGGTACACTATCCACCTAGTTGTTTGTTCGGGGCCAATACGTGCCTGTGCGTACTATACTAATGTACCCCCCCACACACCTGATGAAAATGTTCTTCCCTTTGTTTTCACAATATTATCGTTGAAGATCAGGTTCATGGAGATTAGATGGTTTAAATTTGAAAGTGATGCATGGAGCACGGAATACACCTGAAGATCTTGAGGGAGCACTTGAGCTCAAGTTCAGCGGTTTATAGTACATGTTTGACAAGCTCAGTGTGCTGCTTGGTGAGGATGGAGCTTCAGTAGTGGAAGCAAGGCCAATTGCTGTGGCTGACCTGTCAGGAATTAGCATTTCTGATCTTCAAGAGGGGCAGCTATCCTCAGCAAGGACAACCTCAAGCATTGCTAGATGGCAGTTCCTTACCTCCCCTCGTAGTTGAGGGATAAATTTTGGTTCTTGAATCTTTCAAGTTCTTCATAATGATAAGCAGCTATAAATCCCAAGTGACTCAAAGAATAGAGCTATGCTCCCCGGCAACGGCGCCAGAAAATAGTCTTGATAACCCACAAGTATAGGGGATCGCAACAATTTTCGAGGGTAGAGTATTCAACCCAAATTTATTGATTCGACACAAGGGGAGCCAAAGAATATTCTCAAGTATTAGAAACTGAGTTGTCAATTCAACCACACCTGGAAACTTAATATCTGCAGCAAAGTGTTTAGTAGCAAAGTAATATGATAGTAGTGGTAACGGTGGTAAAAGGTAACGGTAGAAAAAGTAATATTTTTGGTGTTTTGTAGTGATGATAACAATAGCAACGGAAAAGTAAATAAGCGAATAACAATATACGGAAAGCTCGTAGGCAATGGATCGGTGATAGAGATATATGCCAGATGCGACCGATCATGTAACAGTCATAACCTAGGGTGACACAGAATTAGCTCTAGTTCATCAATGTAATGTAGGCATGTATTCCGAATATAGTCATACGTGCTTATGGAAAAGAACTTGCATGACATCTTTTATCCTACCCTCCCGTGGCAGCGGGGTCCTATTGGAAACTAAGGGATATTAAGGCCTCCTTTTAATAGAGTACCGGACCAAAGCATTAACACATGGTGAGTACATGAACTCCTCAAACTACGGTCATCACCGGTAAGTATCCCGATTATTGTCACTTCGGGGTTAACGGATCATAACACATAATAGGTGATTATAGACTTGCAAGATAGGATCAAGAACTCTCACATATTGATGAAAACATAATAGGTTCAGATCTGAAATCATGGCACTCGGGCCCTAGTGACAAGCATTAAGCATAGCAAAGTCGTAGCAACATCAATCTCAGAACATAGTGGATACTAGGGATCAAACCCTAACAAAACTAACTCGATTACATGATAAATCTCATCCAACCCATCACCGTCTAGCAAGCCGACGATGGAATTACTCACGCACGGCGGTGAGCATCATGAAATTGGTGATGGAGGATGGTTGATGATGACGATGGCAACAGATTCCCCTCTCCGAAGCCCCGAACGGACTCCAGATCAGCCCCTCCGAGAGAGTTTAGTGCTTGACGGCGGCTCCGTATCGTAAAACGCGATGAATCATTTTCTATGATTTTTTCTCCCCGAAAGTGAATATATGGAGTCAAGGTTGAGGTCGGTGGAGCGTCAGGGGCCCACGAGGCAGGGGGCGCGCCCAGGGGGGTAGGGCGCGCCCCCCACCCTCGTGGACAGGTGGAGGCCCCCTGACGTGGATTCTTCTTCCAGTATTTTTTATATATTCCAAAATAATTCTCTGTTGATTTTCAGGTCATTCCGAGAACTTTTATTTCTGCACAAAAATAACACCATGGCAATTCTGCTGAAAACATCGTCAATCCAGGTTAGTTCCATTCAAATCATGCAAGTTAGAGTCCAAAACAAGGGCAAAAGTGTTTGGAAAAGTAGATACGTTGGAGACGTATCAACTCCCCCAAGTTTAAACCTTTGCTTGTCCTCAAGCAATTCAGTTGATAAACTAAAAGTGATAAAGAAAAATTTTCACGAACTCTATTTGCTCTTGTTGTTGTAAATATGTAAAGCCAACATTCAAGTTTTTAGCAAAGATTATGAACTAACCATATTCACAATAACATTTAGGTCTCATGTTTACTCATATCAATGGCATAATCAACTATCGAGCAATAATAATAAATCTCGGATGACAACACTTTCTCAAAACAATCATGATATGATATAACAAGATGGTATCTCACTAGCCCTTTCTGAGACCGCAAAACATAAATGCAGAGCACCTTTAAAGATCAAGGACTGACTAGACATTGTAATTCATGGTAAAAGAGATCCAGTCAAGTCATACTCAATGTAAACTAATAGTAATGAATGCAAATGACAGCGGTGCTCTCCACCTGGTGCTTTTCAATAAGAGGGTGATGACTCAACATAAAAGTAAATAGATAGGCCCTTCGCAGAGGGAAGCAGGGATTTGTAGAGGTGCTAGAGCTCTGTTTTGAAATAGATATGAATAATATTTTGAGCGGCATACTTTTATTGTCAACATAACAACCAAGAGATGGCGATATCTTCCATGCTACACACATTATAGGCGGTTCCCAAACAGAATGGTAAAGTTTATACTCACCCTCCACCAACAAGCATCAATCCATGGCTTGCTCGAAACAACGAGTGCCTCCAACTAACAACAGTCCCGGGGGAGTTTTGTTTGCAATTATTTTGATTTGATTTGCATAAAGCATGGGACTGGGCATCCCGGTGACCAACCATTTTCTCGTGAGTGAGGAATGGAGTCCACTCCTCTTGAGAATAACCTGCCTAACATGGAAGATACGGACAGCTCTAGTTGATTCATGAGATATTCGAGCATACAAAACAGAATGTTTATTTGAAGGTTTAGAGTTTGGCACATACAAATTTACTTGGAACGGCAGGTAGATACCGTATATAGGTAGGTATGGTGGACTCATATGGAATAACTTTGGGGTTTATGGAATTGGATGCACAAGCAGTATTCCCGCTTAGTACAAGTGAAGGCTAGAAAAAAGACTGGGAAGCGACCAACTAGAGAGCGACAACAGTCATGAACATGCATTAAAATTAATCAACACCGAATGCAAGCATGAGTAGGATATAATGCACCATGAACATAAATATCGTAGAGGCTATGTTGATTTTGTTTCAACTACATGCGTGAACATGTGCCAAGTCAAGCCACTCGAATCGTTCAAAAGAGGATACCACCCTATCATACCACATCACAACCATTTTAATAGCATGTTGGCACGCAAGGTAAACCATTATAAGCTCCTAGCTAATTAAGCATGGTATAAGCAACTATAATCTCTAATTGTCATTGCAAACATGTTTATTCATAATAGGCTGAATCAGGAACGATGAACTAATCATATTTACAGAAACAAGAGAGGTCGAGTTCATACCAGCTTTTCTCATCTCAATAAGTTCATCATATAATCATCATTATTGCCTTTCACTTGCACGAGCGAATAGTGTGGATAATAATAATAGTGCACATGCATTGAACTAAGCTGGAATCTGCAAGCATTCAATTCAAGAGAGAAGACAAGGTAATATGGGCTCTTTGTTAGATCAACGAGAATGCATATAAGAGCCACTCAACATTTTCATTATGGTCTTCTCCTCTCGACCCCAAAGAAAAGAAACAAAACTATTTACACGGGAAAGCTCCCAACAAGCAAAAGAAGAATGATAAATCTTTTTGGGTTTTCTTTTTAATTACTACTACTACATCATGAAAAGTAAACTAGCTAAAAGCTACAACTAAATTTTTTTAGGATCATCAAATACACAAGAAGAAAGCCTGAAAAGGAAAATAAACTAGCATGGATATTACAATGAAAAAGTATGAGCACCGACAACTAGAAATGAGTGTGTGAATAGGAATGTAATGTCGGTGAGAAATACGTACTCCCCCAAGCTTAGGCTTTTGGCATAAGTTGGTCTATGGCCACGGCTGGCGTGGCGGATATCCAAAGTTATAGTTGGGGTCGTACTGAGATGCAGCAGCTATTGCCTCATGAGCTGCCGCTTGGAGACGGGTCGTCTCCGTCCTCCTCTTATACTCGTACGCCTCCTCCCTGGTTATAACATATCTCCCTTTTGCGTGTTAAATTCTTCCTTGATTCCTGCTTAATCCATGAAGTCCTCTGACGGCCATTCGCAAGCCCGCACCTGAGCTTCCCTCGGTGGTTCATCATCGGCATCGCGTATTGCGAGCCTGGGTCCTTGCTTCCTTGAAGGACCACCTTGGTACATTTTCCTAAACATATTTCTTCCTCTGAAAAATTTCTGAATTTTTAGTAACTTGAAAATAAAAGTGAACCAAACTAAACAAAATTGATAGCAACTACTCCTACAAGTGCCTAGAGGCAATGTCATGCATCAAAACTACTTTTGACCATATAAATTTGACATGCAAGCTCAAGAATAGGGTCACCTAAGCAGCAAAAATATGCAATGAATAAAGCACTAGAACAAAAACTAATTGGACAATTGGAGGAGTCACATACCAAGGAACAATCCCCCAAAGCAGTTTTTTGAATGAAGCTTTGAGCAAGGAGACCGAAAATGGCAGCAAAATGAGCTTGGACTTAGGTTTGAGCTGGTTGGTGATTTTTGTGGGAGGAAGAAGGAGTGTGTGGTAGCTGGAATAAGTGGAGGGGAGCCACCATGGGCCCACGAGGCAGGGGGCGAGCCCAGGGAGTAGGGCGCGCCCTGGACCCTGGTGGCCAGGTGCTTGCTCCCCCTGTTGTATTCTCAGTGCCAGATATTCTCAAATATTCTAGAAAAAATGATATTTAATTTTCAGGGCATTTGGAGAACTTTTATTTTCGAGGTATTTTTTATTGCATTGATAATTCAGAAAACAGATAGAATATACTATTTTTGCTTTATTTCAACTAAATAACAGAGAGTAAAAAGAGGTTACAGAGAGTTGTGTTTTCTAAACTCATCCATCTCATGCTCATCAAAAGGAATCCACTAACAAGGTTGATCAGGTCACAAACTCATTTCGAGTAACATGGAACCGGAGAATTTTTGAATAACACTAGGTTACCTCAACGGGGATATGCACACCCACAACAATAAGAATATCATATTTCTTCTTGACAGTAGGAAGAGGAAATTCAAAACCTCCAAAAATAATCGATGGAATTTTTCCAATAGAGTTTATACTATGAACTTGAAGTTGTTTCCTCGGAAAGTGTACCGTATGCTCATTGCCATTAACACGAAAAGTGACATTGCCCTTGGTGCAATCAATAACAGCCCCTGCAATATTCAAAAAGGGTCTTCTAAGAATAATGGACATACTAGCATCCTTGGGAATATCAAGAATAACAAAGTCCGTTAAAATAGTAACATTTGCAACCACAATAGGCACATCCTCACAAATACCGACAGGTATAGCAGTTGATTTATCGGCCATTTGCAAAGATATTTCAGTAGGTGTCAACTTATTCAAATCAAGTCTACGATATAAAGAGAGAGGCATAACACTAACACCGGCTCCAAGATCACATAAAGCAGTTTTAACATAGTTTCTTTTAATGGAGCATGGTATAGTTGGTACTCCGGGATCTCCTAGTTTCTTAGGTATTCCACCCTTAAAAGTATAGTTAGCAAGCATGGTGGAAATTTCAGCTTCCGGTATCTTTCTTTTATTAGTAACAATATCTTTCATGTACTTAGCATAAGGATTCATTTTAAGCATATCAGTCAAACGCATACGCAAGAAGATAGGTCTAATCATTTCAGCAAAGCACTCAAAATCCTCATCATCCTTTTTCTTGGATGGTTTAGGAGGAAAAGGCATGGGTTTCTGAACCCATGGTTCTCTTTCCTTACCGTGCTTCCTAGCAACAAAGTCTCTCTTATCATAACGTTGATTCTTTGATTGTGGGTTATCAAGATCAACAGCAGGCTCAGTTTCTACATCATTATCGTTGCTAGGTTGAGCATCAACATGAACATCATCATTAACATTATCACTAGGTTCATGTTCATTACCAGATTGGGTTTCAGCATCAGAAATAGAGATATCATTAGGATTCTCAGGTGTGTCAATAATAGGTTCACTAGAAGCATGCAAAGTCCTATCATTTTTCTTTCTCTTCCTTTTAGATGGACTAGGTACATCAATATTATTTCTCTGAGAATCTTGCTCAATTCTCTTAGGATGGCCCTCAAGATACAAGGGTTCCTGAGTCATTTTACCACCTCTAGTCATAACTATAACAACATTATCATTTTTCTTACTATTTAATTCATTGAGAAAATCATTCTGAGCTTTAAGTACTTGTTCTACTTGAGTGGTAACCATAGAAGCATGTTTAGTAATAAGTTTTAGTTCACCTTTAACATGAGCCATATAATCACTCAAGTGTTCAATCATATAAGCATTATGTTTCAATTGTCTACCAACATAAGCATAAAAATCTTCTTGCTTAACCATAAAGTTATCAAACTCATCTAAGCATGGGCTAGCAAACTTAGTAGGAGGGATTTCAGCTTTATCATATCTATAGAGAGAATTTACCTTTACTACATGTGTCGGGTTAACAAGATCATGTATTTCTTCAACATGCGGTAAATTAAGACCATGCATTTCTTCAATAGGAGGTAAATTCTTAACATCTTCAGCTTTAATACCTTTTTCCTTCATAGATTTCTTTGCCTCTTGCATATCTTCAGGACTGAGAAATAGAATACCCCTTTTCTTTGGAGTTGGCTTAGGAGTTGGTTCAGGAATTGGATCATGGATTGGATCAGGAAGTGTCCAATTATTTTCATTGGTCAACATATTATTCAATAAAATGTCAGCTTCATCTGGTGTTCTTTCCCTGAAAACACAACCAGCACAACTATCCAGGTGGTCTCTGGAAGCATCGGTTAGTCCATTATAAAAGATATCAAGTATTTCATTTTTCTTAAGAGGATGATCAGGCAAAGCATTAAGTAATTGGAAGCCTCCCCCAAGCTTGTGGGAGACTCTCTTCTTCAATTTGCACAAAATTATATATTTCCCTTAAAACAGCTTGTTTCTTATGAGCGGGGAAATATTTAGCAGATAAGTAATAAATCATATCCTGGGGACTACGCACACAACCAGGATCAAGAGAATTAAACCATATCTTAGCATCACCCTTTAATGAGAACGTAAATATCTTAAGGATATAATAGTAGCGAGTTTTCTTATCATTAGTGAACAGGGTGGCTATATCATTTAATTTAGTAAGATGTGCCACAACAGTTTCAGATTCATAGCCATAGAAAGGATCAGATTCAACTAAAGTAATTATCTCAGGATCAACATAGAAATCATAATCCTTATCAGTAACAAAGATAGGTGAAGTGGCATAAGTAGGATCATATTTCATTCTAGCATTTAGAGTTTTTTGTTTCAGCTTAGCTAATAATTTCATAAGATCACTCCTATCATTGCAAGCAAGAAAATCTCTAGCAGTTTCTTCATCCATAACATATCCCTTAGGCAAAACAGGTAATTCATATTAGGGGGAGAATCTTCATCATCACTTTCATCAATATTATCAGTTTCAATAATTTCATTCTCTCTAGCCCTAGCAAGTTGTTCATCAAGAAATTCACCAAGTGGCATAGTAGTATCAAGCGTAGAAGTAGTTTCATCATAAGTATCATGCATAGCAGAAGTCACATCATCAATAATATGCGACATATCAGAATTAATAGCAGAAGCAGGTTTAGGTGTCGCAAGTTTACTCAAAATAGAAGGTGAATTAAGTGCAGAGCTAGATGGCAGTTCCTTACACCCCTCGTAGTTGAGGGATAAATTTTGGTTCTTGGATCTATCAAGTTCTTCATAATGATAAGCAGATATAAATCCCAAGTGACTCAAAGAATAGAGCTATGCTCCCCGACAAGGTGCCAGAAAATAGTCTTGATAACCCACAAGTATAGGGGATCGCAACAGTTTTCGAGGGTAGAGTATTCAACCCAAATTTATTGATTCGACACAAGGGGAGCCAAATAATATTCTCCAGTATTAGCAACTGAGTTGTCAATTCAACCACACCTGGAAACTTAATATCTGCAGCAAAGTGTTTAGTAGCAAAGTAATATGATAGTAGTGGTAACGGTGGTAAAAGGTAATGGTAGCAAAAGTAATATTTTTGGTGTTTTGTAGTGATGATAACAATAACAACGGAAAAGTAAATAAGCGAAGAACAATATATGGAAAGCTCGTAGGAACTGGATCGGTGATAGAGAATTATGCCGGATGTGATCGATCATGTAACATTCATAACCTAGGGTGACACAGAACTAGCTCCAGTTCATCAATGTAATGTACGCATGTATTCCGAATATAGTCATACGTGCTTATGGAAAAGAACTTGCATGACATCTTTTGTCCTACCCTCCCATGGCAGCGGGGTCCTATTGGAAACTAAGGGATATTAAGGCCTCCTTTTAATAGAGTACCGGACCAAAGCATTAACACATGGGGAATACATGAACTCCTCAAACTACGGTCATCACCGGTAAGTATCCCGATTATTGTCACTTCGGGGTTAACAGATCATAACACATAATAGGTGACTATAGACTTGCAAGATAGGATCAAGAACTCTCATATATTAATGAAAACATAATAGGTTCAGATCTGAAATCATGGCACTCGGGCCCTAGTGACAAGCATTAAGCATAGCAAAGTCATAGCAACATCAATCTTAGAACATAGTGGATACTAGGGATCAAACCCTACCAAAACTAACTCGATTACATGATAAATCTCATCCAACCCATCACCATCCAGCAAGCCTATGATGGAATTACTCACGCACGGCGGTGAGCATCATGAAATTGGTGATGGAGGATGGTTGATGATGACGATGGCAACGGATTCCCCTCTCCGGAGACCCGAACGGACTCCAGTTAGCCCCTCCGAGAGAGTTTAGGGCTTGGCGGCGGCTCCGTATCGTAAAACACGATGAATCCTTCTCTCTGGTTTTTTTCTACCCGAAAGTGAATATATGGAGTCAAGGTTGAGGTCGGTGGAGCGTCAGGGGGCCCACGAGGCAGGGGGCCACGCCTAGGGGGTATGGCGCGCCCCCACCCCCGTGGACAGGTGGAGGCCCCCCTGGCGTGGATCCTTCTTCCAGTATTTTTTATATATTCCAAAATAATTCTCCGTTGATTTTCAGGTCATTCCGAGAACTTTTATTTCTGCACAAAAATAACACCATGCCAATTCTGCTGAAAACAACGTCAGTCCGGGTTAGTTCCATTCAAATCATGCAAGTTAGGGTCCAAAACAAGGGCAAAAGTGTTTGGAAAAGTAGATACGTTGGAGACGTATCATTTCTCTGCCTTCACTCTGGCTTCGAACGATGGAGCTGCCTACTCGTTCCTCCTCGGTGGGATTGGAGGTTTCATGTTTCTATTGCTGCTCCAAAGATCTGTGGACGAGTTTGCCGGCAATTAGTTCACCTTCAGAAGCGAGCAGTTCAGAGCCCATTGTGAATTTCAGAGGCTGAGGAGGGAAGATATCCAGTACATTATAGACAAAATCATTAAGAGGGTTTGTGGTTGGAAGGGGAGGTTACTTAGCTATGATGCAAAATTAGTTTTGCTCAAAGCCTGCATTACTAGCATTCCTATGTACTTGATGTCTGTGATTAAATTTCCTAAGTGGGCCATTAAAGCCATTACCTCTCAGATGGCTCATTTCTTCTGGGGGAACTCGGGAGATGAACATAAATACCATCTTGCGAATTGGGAGCTGATCTCTCTCAAAAAAAAAAGAATTTGGTGGATTGGGGGTACCCAACTTAAGAAAATTTAACATGGCCCTGTTAGCCTCTTGGGCTAAGAGATATTTCATGAATAATGATAAGGACTGGGTGAGATTGGTAGATCATAAATGTAGAACCAATAAACCCAATTTGTTGTGGTCCAAACAGGGTGTGGGATCACCCTTTTGGAAAGGGGTTACCTGGGCTTTTGAAGGCATAATGCCTTTCTTTAGATGGAAGTTGGGTAATGGTGATAAAATCAGTTTCTGGAATGACACTTGGGTGGGGGATTCTTCCCTGAAAACTCAATTTTGGGAGGTTTATGATATTTGTCAGCAACAATAAAGTGTAATTTCGGAGGTGTGGGATGGTACCAATCTGAAGCTCACCTTCAGTAGGTGTGTGGATGCTGGTTTTATGAAAAAATGGCATGACCTGATCCAGATCATCTCTACCAAAATCCTGACCGATGAGGAGGACCAACCTGTTTGGCTATTGGAGCCATCAGGGATTTACTCGGTCAGATCCTTTTACAACATGATAAACTAGGGTGGGGTCTCTACCCCGCTCTGGAAAAATTTCTGGAAAATTGTTGTACCTAACAGATACTTAGTCTTTGTTTGGTTGGCTTATAATAATAAGATTCTTACTAGAGACAACCTGAACAAAAGGAGGGTGGTAGAGAACTTAACATGCTTATACTGTAATGAAGATGAATCAGTTCACCACCTGTTCTTTGAGTGTGTGGTAGCCAAGCAGATTTGGAGTGATGTTGCTGAAGCTTTTGGGTTCAGTATGCCTAATAATATGACTGAGTTATCTTCCTTTTGGAATATGAACAACAAGAAAACTGTTATTAACATTGCTTGTGTTGCTGCCGTTTGGGGCATTTGGACTATGCGTAACGATATATGTTTTCAGGCTGTACCGTGGACAAGCACTCGCGTGATCTTGGAGAGGATCAGATCTTCTCTGCAGCAATGGAAAATTCTCCGCGGGGGCGATCAATCAGTGTGGCTACGACGCTGCCTTCAGCTCCTGGATTGTCGAAGAGGCGAGCTGCTCAGGATCGCCTGGGGTGGGAATTGAGAGCGTGTGCAAAAAGGACCAGGGGTGGAAGCGTGCTGAAGGCTCACTCGGAATGATCTCGAGAGGGGAGCTGGTGGTCGTTCTACTCTCTGAGTAATGATACTGTATATGTTTTGCTGGCGGTTGGGCTGTTTGCCTGCGTGACACTAGACTCTTCCTAAGTAGTTTCGTGATATGGTTTCGATTTAGCGCTCTAGGCTGTAGCTGTTGTGTTAATTTCTTTGATTTGCCATTTCTGGTAGATCCGATTGCTTGTAACAGTCTCTGAGACTTGCTTGCCCCGTTTTCTAATAAAAATGGGTGGGGGAAACCCCTTTTGATCAAAAAAGAAGGCCATGGTTGATATTGTCGATTGTAATGGTTGCTGGGGCTGTTGCACTGAAGTACGGTGCTGGTGGTGACAGCTTTGAGCTAACTTCGACTGAGCTCTCTGTTGGCGCTGCAGGGTTCCTGGCAAACAAAGTTGTTGTTCTTCTGGCAGCATTCAAACCTTTGCAAAGTAATTTTGAGAGTGACGATGGATCTTTGGACTGAGCTTCAAGACGACATTGCTCTGAATATACTAGCATAGTGTAAAAAGGTGTAAAATGTAACAAGAAGTAGCATTTCATAGTAGCTCGACAACATTCAATATCTGAAGCTAAGTATGGAAAGTGCAGGGGATCAGCTCAGAGGTAGAATGGAAGAGCGTATGCTTGTAATTTGAGCCTATTAGTAACTTCATTCCATCAGCATGCACAACCACAGAAGTTCACCCCTTAGCATCCTTTCGAGTCAATCAAGAACAGATGGTCTGGTTGATAAAATCATAAAATACATTTCTGGCCATTGTAATGCTGCTCAAACTCGAATGGGCCAGCCCTAGCCTACGCAAACTTGAGTACTTGGCTGCTCTCAAAGGCATGTAGACCGTGACACCTGGAGATGCCAGATACCTCAAAATGGTTCAAATGTTCATTCAGGTGAGATGGTTTGGTTACTAACTCAAATGTTCTAGCATTACCATATGGTATATCACTGTAAATAAATTAATTGACTGTCCCGGGCAATTGGGCTGCTAGATATTACAATACACATGCCTGTATATAAAGTGGAGTTATATTTGTTATATGTTGAATGTTCTTATGATTGGAAATGTAGATTTATTTTCAGTTAATATTTATGAATTGTACTTTATATCGAAATATGATATTAGTATGATTTCACTCCCTCCATGTGTAAAATTTCATTGTCACCTACTCCCTCTGTACCATTTTTGCAAATAAAGCTTAGGAATATCAGTTCAGACAATAAAGTGAGCGGATTCACAAATATCATATTTCAAAAGTATGATTCACTCAATTAAAGAATATAATTTCACTAAATTTGAAAAAGCCGATTTTAAATAGATGACCAGTTCTATGTTTTTGAAATAACAAGTTTCACATACTCTTGACTCATTTAGGAAAAAAATGAGACCCGCTTCATATATATGAAAACTGATTTGACTCATTTAGAAAAGAACTATTTCACTCATTAAAAAATGGTTTCACTCATTCTGAAATACTGATTTCATTCATTTCCAAAACTAATTTCACTCATTTTAAGAAACTGATGTTTGTGAAATGTAACTAGTATTTAAATGAATGAAATAAGAAACTTCATGAAAAAACCATTGAAATAAGAAGCTTCACAAATATCAAATTTCATTGTCACCTACTCCCTCCGTCTCATAATGTAAGACGTTTTTGCGAGCTTGTTTAGTTTGCAAAAACATCTTAGGCCATTTCTAACCAATCCCTAATAAGGCCGTAAGGGAGGATAATTCAGTTATCCTCCCTTATGGCGCACCTAGCCGATCCCCAAAGACGATTAGTGGAGAAAAAATATCCTCCACCTTCCAATATCCCCTCCAATTTCCCTAAATATGCTCACTCATGCCGCGACTGAGTAAAATTGGCGCCTCTCTTCGTCCCACCCTCACTCCCGCTTGCGTAGCTACCAATGCCCCCTCCCCCCTCACCGCCACCAATGACCCTCCCTCCGGCCGGAATGGATAGGTCGGTCCCTTCTCACACCCTATCGGCCACCACTATCGGCTTGTCGCCACTGGAAACCATCCACGCGTCGTTGCCCACACAGAAGAAAACTTTGGGGTTGACAAAGAACCACCGGGTCCAAGCTCCTCCTCCAACCGCGGCAATGACCTCCGGGGTGGCGACCGCCTCTCCTGCCATGGCTGGGTGCCCTCCCTCCGCTCCTCCTGCGGCCAAACGAGCTCGAAAGCTGACGGCGGCAGCGACGACCCTCGCTGAGGCGGAGTGAAGAAGAAGAAAGCCACAATAACGCCTCGTCCAAGGCCGGCTCCTCGTACAACCACTCCATCGCCACCTAAGGCCACTGCTCCGGCGCAGGCGGCGACCAAAGCCGGCAACAAGGGCCGTGGCCGAAAAAATAAAGGGTCCACTCATAGGAAAACCCAACCTTTCCCCGCATCCGGCACTAATCTATTTTTAACGTTTAATTAGAGCGGGGAATCATTCCAATTAGGAAGTTCAACTCTTTGCTTTTTATTTTACTAGAAGTGGAGCCAGGCTCTATCCATTTATTCACTAGACCTAGAGAATCATAATTTTGGATATCATTAAAAAAAGATTGATTTTGTAAGTGTTTGACGAAATGCCTGCAAGGTACAAATTAAAATGCCAACATTTCAGTCGATTAGTGATGTAGTTTTTTTATTTGTAGCTGATGGTGATGTAGTTTCTTTGTTGGGTGTTTTTCATGCCCATGTTAAGTTTATTGTGAGGAATGGCGCTTCGACTCGCTTTTGGTTGGATTGGTGGGCAGGGGACATCCCCTTTAGCTTCTTCTTTTCTGATTTTGTTCTCTTATTGTCCAGACCCTGAGATCTCAATCTCTGAGCTCTCTCGCAATGGCTGGGATCTTGGTATCCGGAGGACTCTCTCTCTCTCTCTCTCTCTTGCGGAGTTGGAGGATTGGCACCGGCTTGCTGCCTTGTTCCCTATTCTCTCGGAGGAGGAGGACTCGGTGGCCTGGCCCCACATGGCTTCTGGTAGATTTTCGGTCAAGTCTCTTTATACCAGGATTATTGACGGAGCCCCACTTTTAAGTTTAAACAAGTCTGGTCGGCCAGGATCCCTCCTAAGATTAAGATCCTCCTTTGGCAAGCCTTTAGAGGCCGATTGCTTGTGGCTGATCAAATCCGCAAGAGAAATGGGCCTGGATCCTAAAGGAAATATGCCTTATAGGCAATAATAAAGTTGTTAATTTATATTTCCTTATATCATGACAAATGTTTTTTATTCCTGCTAGAATTGTATTAGCCGGAAACTTGATACATGTGTGGATACATAGACAAAACCTATGTCCCTAGTAAGCCTCTACTAGACTAGCTCGTTAATCAAAGATGGTTAAGTTTCCTAACCATAGACATGTGTTGTCATTTGATGAAAGGGATCACATCATTAGGAGAATGATGTGATGGACAAGACCCATCCGTTAGCTTAGCATAATGATCGTTAAGTTTTCTTGCTATTGCTTTCTTCATGACATATACATATTCCTTTGACTATGAGATTATGCAACTCCCGGATACCGGAGGAATACCTTGTGTGCTATCAAACATCACAACGTAACTGGGTGATTATAAAGATTCTCTACAGGTATCTCCCAATGTGTTTGTTGGGTTGGCATAGATCGAGATTAGGATTTGTCACTCCGAGTATCGGAGAGGTATCTCTAGGCCCTCTCGATAATGCACATCATAATAAGCCTTGCAAGCAATGTGACTAATGAGTTAGTTGCGGGATGATGCATTACGAAACGAGTAAAGAGACTTGTCGGTAACGAGATTGAACTAGGTATGAAGATACCGGCGACCGAATCTCGGGCAAGTAACATACCGATGACAAAGGGAATGAAGCATGTTGTCATTACGGTTTGACTGATAAAGATCTTCGTAGAATATGTAGGAAATATGAGCATCCAGGTTCTGCTATTGGTTATTGACCGGAGAGGTTTCTCGGTCATGTCTAGATAGTTCTCGAACCCGTAGGCTCTGCACACTTAATGTTTGATGACGATTTGTATTATATGAGTTATGTGATTTGGTGACCGAATATTGTTCGGAGTCTCGGATGAGAGCACGGACATGACGAGGAGTCTCGAAATGGTCTCGAGGTAAATATTGATATATTGGATGATAGTATTTGGACACCGGAAATGTTTCAAAATGTATCAGGTACGTATCGGAGTACCGGGGGTTACCGGAACCACCTGGGGAAGATATGGGCCACATGGGAGGGAGGCAAGCCAGCCCACAAGTGTGCCCCCAAGGGAGGAGTCCTAATTGGACTAGGGGAGGGGGCGGCGCCCCCCTTTCCTTCTCCTTCTCCCTCTCCTCCCCCCTTTCCCCCTCCGATAAAAGGAAGGGGGGCCAAATTGTACAAGGAGCCCAAGTGGGACTTCTTCCACTTGGGGCACCCCTAGGCCGGCCTCCTCCCCTCTCCTTCCTTTATATACGGGGGCAGGAGGGGGTGCCTCTAACACACATCAATTGTTCCAAGCCGTGTGCAGTGCCGCCTCCACCGTTTACTCCTCCGATCATATTGTCGTAGTGCTTAGGCGAAGCCCTGCGCGGATCACTTCACCATCACCGTCATCACGCCATCGTGCTGACGAAACTCTCCCTCGACACTTTGCTAGATCAAGAGTTCGAGGGATGTCATCGAGTTGAACATGTGCAGAACTCGGAGGTGCCATACGTTCAGTACTTGATCGGTTGAATCGAGAAGACATTCGACTACATCAACCGCGTTAAACTAACGCTTCCGCTTTTGGTGTACGAGGGTACATGGTCACAATATCCCCCTCTTGTTGCTATGCATCTCCTAGATAGATCTTGCGTGAGCGTAGGAATTTTTTTGGAATTGCATGCTACGTTCCCCAACAGTGGCATCCGAGCCAGGTCTATGCGTAGATGATATGCATGAGTAGAACACAAAGAGTTGTGGGCGGTGATTGTCATACTGCTTACCAACAGTGTCTTATTTTGATTCGGCGATAATGTTGGATGAAGCGGCCCAGAACAATCTTACGTGACCACATTCATGAGACCGGTTCCACCGACAGACATGCAACTAGTTTTGCATAAAGGTGGCTGGCGGGTGTCTGTTTCTCCAACTTTAGTTGAATCGAATTTGACCATGGCCGGTCCTTGTTGAAGGTTAAAACATCAAACTTGATAAATCACCGTCGTGGTTTTGATGCATAGGTAAGAATGGTTCTTGCTAGAAGCCCGTAGCAACCACGTAAAACTTGCAACAACAAAGTAGAGGATGTCTAACTTGTTTTTGTAGGGCATGTTGTGATGTGATATGGTCAAGACATGATGTGATATACGTTATTGTATGAGATGATCATGTTTTGTAAAAGTCACTAGCAACCGGCAGGAGCCTTATGGTTGTCTCTTTATTGTATGAAATGCAAACGCCATGTAATTGCTTTACTTTATCACTATGTGTTAGCGATAGTTGTAGAAGCAATAGTTGGCGAGACGACCACAACACTACGATGGAGATCAAGGTGTCAAGCCGGTGACGATGGAGATCATGACGGTGCTTTGGAGATGGAGATCAAAGGCACAAGATGATGATGGCCATATCATGTAACATATTTTGATTGCATATGATGCTTATATTTTATGCATCTTATTTTGCTTAGTACGGCGGTAGCATTATAAGATGATCCCTTACTAAAATTTCAAGGTATAAGTGTTCTCCTTGAGTATGCACCGTTGCGACAGTTCGTCGTGCTGAGACACCACGTGATGATCGGGTGTGATAAGCTCTACGTTCACATACAACGGGTGCAAGACAGTTTTGCACATGCAGAATACTCGGTTTAAACTTGACGAGCCTAGCATGTACAGACATGGCCTCAGAACACTGGAGACCGAAAGGTCGAACATGAATCATATAGTAGATATGATCAACATAGAGATGTTCACCATTGAAAACTACTACATCTCACATGATGATCGGACATGGTTTAGTTGATATGGATCACGTGATCATTTAGATGACTCGAGGGATGTCTATCTCAGTAGGAGTTCTTAAGTAATATGATTAATTGAACTTCATTTATCATGAACTTAGTCATGATAGTTTTTGCATATCTATGTTGTAGATCAATAGCTCGCGTTGTAGCTCCCCTACGTTTTTTGATATGTTCCTAGAGAAAACTAAGTTGAAAGATGATAGTAGCAATGATGCGGACTGGGTCCGTGATCTGAGGATTATCCTCATTGCTACATAGAAAGAATTATGTCCTTGATGCACCGCTAGGTGACAGACCTATTGCCGGAGCAGATGCAGACGTTATGAACGTTTGACAAGCTCGGTATGATGACTACTTGATAGTTTCATGCACCATGCTTTACGGCTTAGAACCGGGACTTCAAAAACATTTTGAATGCCGTGGAGCATATAAGATGTTCTAAGAGTTGAAATTGGTATTTCAGACTCATGTCCATGTCGAGGTATGAGACCTTTGACAAGTACTTTGCCTACAAGATGGAAGAGAATAGCTCAGCTAGTGAGCATGTGCTCAGAATGTCTGGGTACTACAATCACTTGAATCAAGTGGGAGTTAATCTTCCAGATAAGATAGTGATTGACAGAGTTCTCTAGTCACTATCACCAAGATACTAGAACTTTGTGATGAACTATAATATGCAAGGGATGACGAAAATGATTCCCGAGCTCTTCATGATGCTGAAATTGGCAAAGGTAGAAATCAAGAAAAAGCATCAAGTGTTGATGGTTGACAAGACCACTAGTTTTAAGAAAAAAAGCAAAGGAAAAGAAAGGGAACTTCAAGAAGAATGACAAGAAAGTTGCCACTCCTATGAAGAAGCTAGACCTAAGCCTGAAGCTGAGTGCTTCTACTGCAAATGGAATGGTCACTGGAAGTGGAACCGATAACCCACAAGTATAGGGGATCGCAATAGTTTTTGAGGGTAGAGTATTCAACCCAAATTTATAGATTCGACACAAGCGGAGCTAAAGAATATTTGAAGGTATTAGCAGCCGTGTTGTCAATTCAACCACACCTGGATATTAATTATCTACAACAAAGTGATCAGTAGCAACGTAATATGATAGTTTTGATAATAGTGACAATAGCAATGGTAACAGTAACCGTGATAGCAATAGTTTTGTAACAAGTGCAACAATAACGATAGTAGTAGTAACTTAGCAAGAACAATATAAGATAAATTCGTAGGCATTGGATCAGTGACTTGTTGGATGATATTCCTCACGAGATAGTTATAACTTAGGGTGATACGGCACTAGCTCCAGTTCATTAATATAATGTAGGCATGTACTCCGTAAATAGTCATACATGCTTATGGAAAGAACTTGCATGACATCTTTTGTCCTGCCCTCCTGTTGCAGTGGGGTCCTATTGGAAACTAAGGGATATTAAGGCCTCCTTTTAATAGAGAACCAGAACAAAGCATTAACACACGATGAATAAATGAACTCCTCAAACTACGGTCATCACCGGGAGTGGTCCCGACTATTGTCACTCCGGAGTTGCCGGATCATAACACGTAGTAGGTGACTATAACTTGCAAGATCGGATCTAGAACATGGATATAATGGTGATAACATAAATGGTTCAGATCTGAAATCATGGCACCTGGTCCCAAAGTGACAAGCATGAAGCATGGCAAAGTCATAGCAACATCAATCTTAGAACATTGTGGATTCTAGGGATCAGGCCCTAACAAACTAACTCGATTACATGATGAATCTCATGCAACTCCTCACTGACCGGCGAGCCTACGAAGGAATTACTCACTCCCGGTGGGGAGCATCATGGAATTGGCGATGGACAAGGGTTGGTGATGACAGAGAATGAAGACCCCCCCTCTCCGGAGCCCCAAACAGACTCCAGATCTAGTCTCCTGATGAAGAACAGGAGGTGACGGCGGGCGCGCCCTGGTGGGTTGTGCCCACCCAGGTGCCCCCCTCCGGTGGGTCTTCGCTCTAGAAATTCTTGTTTATTGTATAAAAATTCCTCGCAAAGTTTCGTTCCATTCCGAGAACTTTTATTTCTGCACAAAAACAACACCATGGTAGTTCTGCTGAAAACAGCGTCAGTCCGGGGTTAGTTTCATTCAAATCATGCAAATTAGAGTCCAAAACAAGAGGAAAAGCGTTAGGAAAAGTAGATACGTTGGAGACATATCAACTCCTCCAAGCCTAAACCTTTGGTTGTCCTCAAGCAATTCAGTTGATAAACTGAAAGTGAAAAAGAAAAACTTTTACAAACTCTTTTGCTCTTGTTTGCATAAATAAGCTTGAACAGCACCCGGGTTTTCAGCAAACATTATAACTAACCATGCCTACAATAACTCTTAAAGATTATATTAACTCATATCAATGACATAATCAGCTAGTGCGCAATAATAAGATATCTCAAACGGCAACACGTTGTGAAAACAACCATGATATAATATGACAATAGTGGTATCTTGCTAGCCCTTTGTGAGATCGCAAAACATAAATGCAGAGCACCTCCAAAGTCCAAGCAGTGACTAAACATTGTAATTCATGGTAGAAAAGATCCAGTCATGATGCACCCAACATTAGCTACACACAATGCATAAGTCATAACAGTAGCGCTCTCAGGTTCTTGCGCTTGTTTTAGAAGGTGATGACACAACATAAAAGTAAATGGATAGTCCCTTCGTAGAGGGAAGCAGTGATTTGCAGCGGTGCCAGAGCTCACGTTTTTAAAACAGAGGTAAATGGTATTTTGAGACATGCACCCTTCTCATTTACTTAACGACTATCAATTATCAATATCTTCCATGCTAAGCACGCTAGTGGCGGTTCCCAAGCGATAAAAGTAAAGGTTTTGACTCCATTGGGAGTTTTGTTTGATTATTTGTAAGCTTTTCTGTTTGCAGTTTGGGACTGGGCATCCCTATTACCGCCCTTTTCTCGTGCGATGGCAAGTGAATAAACACTCGACCTGAGAATAACCCGCTTAGCATGGAAGATACCGACCACCTCCCATCGTTCCATGAACGATCCAGGCACACAAAATGATATTTTTTAGAAGTTTTTAGAGGTGGAACATGCAAATTTACTTAGGACGGCAGGGTAATACGCATATAGGTAGGTATGGTGGACTCATCTGGAATAACTTTTGGGTTCAAGGTTTTTGATGTACAAGCAGAATTTCCACTTAGTACAGGCGAAGGCTAGCAATTAGATTGAGAAGCGGCCAACTAGAGAGCAACAACAGTCATGAACATGCATTATGCATAAGTAACATTGGACACTAGCATGAGTAGGATATGAACACCATGAACATAAATATCATAGAGGCTATGTTGGTTTTGATTCAACTACATGCATAAACATGTGCCAAGTCAACCCACTCGAACATTCAGAGGAGGATACCATATCATCATACTACATCACAATCATTTTAACGCAATGTTGATATCCAAGATAAATCATTATCCACCCTTAGCTACTTATGCATGGCATGAGAAACTATAATCTCTAATTGTCATTGCAAACATGTTCTATCATAATGGGCTGAATCATGGATACTAGGTAAAACATATTTACACAAACAGAACAAGTCGAGTTCATATCCGTTTATCTCTACCACGGCCAGTTCGTCGAATATCGTCATTATTGCCTTTCACTTGCATGACCGAACGATATGAAAATAATAATAGTGCAAGAGTGCCGTGGACTAAGCTGGAATCTGCAAACATATTATTCAATGGGAGAAGACAAGGTAAAATGGTCTCTTTATTAGATCAACAATTACTCAAATGAGTGCCACTCAACATTTTCATCGTGGTCATCTCCTCGATATAACTCGAAAGAAAGAGAAAATAAATCCAGAGAAACACACTAAAATATTTTTGAAGTTTTTGGTTTTCTTGAACAAGCAAATAAAAGGGAAAATCAAAAATGAGAAAACTATTTACTCGGAAAGCTCCCAACAAGCAAAAGAAGAACAAGGAAGTCTTTTTGGGGTTTCTTTTTAATATTACAACTAAGCATGCATAGAAAGTAAACTAACTGCAACTAATTTTTTTTGGTTTTTCTAAAGTTTTTACGATCACATAAGAAGAAAGCAATAAAATTAAATTAAGAATAGATGATATAATGAAAAAGTGTGAACACCAACAAATAGAATAAGTGTACATGTGTAACGCCCACGATGCGTCTATATCTCCCACGTGTCGAGGCATGACTTAGAGGCATAACCGCATTGTGGTTTTGTCGCAAGAGGGGTAATCTTCACACAATCCCATGTACTGAATAAGAAAGGGATAAAGAGTTGGCTTACAATCGCCACTCCGCACAAATAACAAGTTAAACATACATCATCCAGAGTACAATCAAGGTTCGACTACGGAACCAAAATAAAAGAAGACAACCCCAAATGCTAGATCCCCGATCGTCCCAACTGGGCACCACTACTAATCATCCGGAAAAGACACATAACAACGACCAAGATCTTCATCGAGCACCCACTTGAGCTCGGTTGTGTCACCTGCACTGGTATCATCGGCACCTGCAACTATTTGGAAGTATCCGTGAGTCACGAGGACTCAACAATCTCACACCCACGAGATCAAGACTATTTAAGCTTATGGGTAGGATAAGGTAGTGAGGTGGAGCTGCAACAAGCGATAAGCAAATATGGTGGCTAACATACGCAAATAAGAGTAAGATGAGAAGCTACGCAACGGTTGTGAAGCTAGAAGTGATCCTGAAACTACTTACATTCAAGCATAACACAAGACCGTGTTCACTTCCCGGACTCCGCCGGAAAGAGACCATCACGGCTACACACGCGGTTGATGCATTTTAATTAAGTTAAGTGTCAAGTTCTCTACAACCGAACATTAACAAATTCCCATCTGCCACATAACCACAGGCACGGCTTTCAAAAGTTTAAACCCTGCAGGGGTGTCCCAACTTAGCCCATCACAAGCTCTCATGAGCAACGAAGGATATTCCTTCTCCCGGGAAGGCCCGATCAGACTCGGAATCCTGGTTACAAGACATTTCGACAATGGTAAAACAAGACTAGCAAGACCGCCCGAATGTGCTGACAATTCTCAATAGGAGCTACACATATCTCATTCTCAGGGCACACCGGATGAATAGTACGTACAGCTAAAACCAACCCTCAAGTTTCCCTGAGGTGGCACTGCAAGTGGTACTAGGTTGGACCAACACTCGGAGGAGCACTGGCTCGGGGGGGGGGGGGTAAAATAAGATGACCCTCGGGCTCCGGAAACCCAAGGGAAAAAGGCTTAGGTTGTTAGGCAAATGTAAAACCAAGGTTGGGCCATGCTGGAGGAGTTTTATTCAAAGTGAACTGTCAAGGGGGTCCCATAACCCCAACCGCGTAAGGAACGCAAAAACAAGGAACATAACACCAGTATGACGGAAACTAGGGCGACAAGAGTGGAACAAAACACCAGGCATAAGGCCGAGCCTTCCACCCTTTACCAAGTATGTAGATGTGTTAATTAAATAAGATATAATGTGATATCCCTACACATCCATGTTCCAACATGGAACAAACTTCTGTTGGGATCTACGGTAGGGTGCGTCGACTGCAAATGAAAATTTCTACACGTAGAACAACCAAGAACATGCTACAGGAGATGGATCACAGTTCGTTACCACTAGACGCGTAATGCTGTGCAGCGGAATAAGAGTTGGGGCAGCGCGTCTGCGTGGATTGTCTCCTCCTCGTCTGATCTCCCTCGTACAACCGGTGGTCGGTTCCCACGTACAGGTTCGCCGGAGCGGCGCAAGTGCACCGCCTCTAACGGTATCCGCGCGTGCAGCAGGAACGTTGTGCGGCGGACTGCTAGGTCTGATCACACAATCGGCGGCGAGTGGAGGTGTCTATTCGCAACACATGCAAACCCTAGTGACAGCGCCGAAGCGATCAACCGCGTGAGTGTGCGGCACCTCCACTATATATATAGGCGTCCGTCGCGGGCTCAACACTTGGGCCTCACACGGACCCTAAAGCCCATAAGTCTACTCGGCCACAATCCGAATACAGTTCGGATCACATCCGACCAGTGTCCTTGGATCCGACCGTGTAGGTTCCCTCCCTTAAGCGCGCGACCCCTTAGGTTCAAGTCGGCTTGGTCGTAGTTTGGATCACCTCCGAACTGCACGGTTGGTAGCGGCCTCTAGCAAGGCATGCCGAACACCAAGCAGACTATGAAGCTGGTTAGCGAACCTGTACATGACACTTCCATTCCTTTTGCCACACGATATATGTTGTCGAGCTAAAGGAGAGTCTGTCATCCTTGTGCTAGCCCGACCTATTTCTCGTTCCAGTGATGCCGACCACAAACCGGATTATCTCATAATCCTTGTTGCATGGCCATGCTTATCCTGGTCGGCTCACACGAGGGGCCCAGAGTATATCTCTCCTGATCGGAGGGGCAAATCCCATCTTGCTCGACCACGTCTCGCAGCATGGTTCTGGACAAACCCTAAATGTACCTTTATAACTACCCAGTTACGGAGTAGTGTTTGGTCGGCCCAAAGCAAGTCTGTCACCATCCCGAGTACATGCGTCAGCTCAGGTCTTAGGACATAGAACATATGTTGTACTAAAGACTCACAGATGACATATCGCTGCGTCTCATAGTCGGACCTTATCTCGACTCGGATCCGACTACGTCGAATCCGACTACGTCGAATCTGACCAGATCCTTCCAAGTCCATATTATCCGGTTAGCATCCAATGCTCCATGGCTAGTGAGACCAAGCCATCGACCGTGTCATATGCTAGTCTAGTTGGCTGCGCGTCCGCACAGCCCTTTCGACTAGGGACCTTTTAGGACAGTCATCATACAATGCATAGTCCCACAAACAAGTCACGTACTTGCTGATACACATCATTGATAATGTCCAAGGACTATCTTTATTCATAAACACATAGGAAATATCATCATACATGATTGCCTCTAGGGCATATCTCCAACAGTCTCCCACTTGCACTAGAGTCAATCAAATAGACATCGAATGCCCATAGCTCTAACATGCCCCTCATGCTTGGGTTGTGGAAGCGGCTTAGTCAACGGATCCGCAACATTTGCATCCGTGTGAATTTTGCATAACTCCACATCACCACTCTTTACGATCGTTCGTATCAGGTGATATTTCCGATCTATGTGTTTGACCTTGTGGTGATTCCTTGGCTCCTTGGCTTGTGCGATGGCACCAGAATTATCACAATAAAGGTCCAACGGTTTTACCGAGGCTGGGAAAATACCAAGATCATCCAGAAAGTTCTGGATCCAAACACCTTCCTTTGCAGCTTCACAAGCCGCAATGTATTCGGCTTCTGTAGTAGAATCGGCCACCGTATCTTGCTTGGAACTCATCCAGCTCACTGCTCCTCCATTCATGATGTACATGAATCTGGACTGTGATCGACAATCATCTCTGTCGGTTTGGAAACTAGCATCGGCGTAACCCCTTATGACGAGCTCTTCCTCACCTCCATAAACTAGGAACATCTCTTTAGTCCTTTTCAGGTACTTCAAAATAGTCTTTACCGCTGCCCAGTGACTCTCACCTGGGTCGGCCTGGTATCTACTTGTTAGGCTTATTGCAAAAGCAACATCGGGCCGTGTACATATCATGGCATACATGATGGATCCGATTGCCGAGGCATATGGAATCCTACTCATCCTGCTTCGCTCATCAGATGTTGAAGGACTCTGAGTCTGGCTTAGCCTTATACCATGTGAGAGTGGCAAGAACCCTTTCTTTGCCTCACTCATGTTGAACTGCTTCAACACTTTATCTATGTACGTGCTCTGGCTTAAGCCGAGCAGCCTCCTTGATCTATGTCTATAGATCTTAATGCCTAAAATGTACATTGCCTCACCAAGGTCCTTCATCGAAAACTTGCCATTTAATGACTCCTTGACCGAGTTTAGCATCGAAATATCATTTCCGATCAGTAGTATGTCATCCACATACAAGACTAAAACACTATCGAGCTCCCACTTAACTTCTTGTATAAACAAGAGTCCTCTTCGCTTTTGATGAAGCCGAAACCAGTGACCACCTCATCAAAACGAATGTTCCATCTCCAAGATGCTTGCCTCAACCCATAAATGGATCTCTTGAGCTTGCATACCTTACTAGTGTTAGTCGGATCGACAAAACCCTTGGGCTGTATCATATACATGTCCTTGGTTAAATTTCCATGAAGGAAAGCCGTCTTGACATCCATCTGCCATATCTCATAATCGAAATATGCAGCTATAGCTAGTACGATCCTCACCGACTTCAGCATCGCTACCAGCGAGTAAGTCTCGTCATAGTCAATTCCTTGAACTTGTCCATAACCCTTAGCGACAAGCCGAGCTTTGTGGATCTGAACATTTCCATCCACATTGGTTTTCTTCTTAAAGACCCATTTGCAACCAATGGCCGTTACGCCAGGCGGCGGATCAACCAAGTCCCAAACTTGATTCTCATCCATGGACTTTAACTCGGATCTCATGGCCTCCAGCCATGCCTCGGAATCTGGGCTCACCATCGCTTCCGCATATGTGGCCGGCTCGTCGCTTTCTAGCAACAATACATCGCGCACTCTGTGCAATCTTTCCGACCTCCGTGGTTCTAGTGCCGCTTCCACTACAGGTTCCCTGACTGACTCCGGTATGATCTCATCACCAGCCGAGCCGTCCCCGAGTGGTCCTTGAATTTCTTCGAGTCGGACCGTCCTCCCACTGGCCTCCCGACTGAGAAACTCTTTCTCAAGGAAAACCCCGTTCCGAGCAACAAACACTTTGTTCTCTTCCCGGTTGTAGAAGTTATATCCCAAGGTTTCCCTCGGATATCCCATGAATATGCATTTATCCGACTTGGGTGTAAGCTTGTCTGACATAAGTTTCTTGAAAAATGCTTCACAACCCCAAATCTTTAGAAAAGACAAACTGGGACTCTTCCGGTCCACATCTCATGTGGTGTCTTGTCTATGGATTTTGATGGTACCCTCTTAAGTGTGAAAGCTACAGTTTTCTAAAGCGTATCCCCAGAATGACAAGGGTAAATCCGACTTCCTCATCATAGATTGAACCATGTCCAACAAGGTGCGATTCCTCCGTTCTGATACACCATTTCTCTGTGGTGTACCCGGAGGTGTGAGCTGAGGTACTATACCTCTGCTTTTCAGATGATCATCAAACTCCTGGCTCATGTACTCACCTCCATGATCAGATCGTAGAAGTTTTATAGTCTTGCCGAGATGATTCTCCACCTCGTTTTGAAACTCTTTGAACTTTTCAAAAGTCTCTGACTTGTGCCTCATCAAATAGATATATCCGTATCTACTCAAGTCGTCGGTAAAAGTCACGAAGTACTGATAGCCACCTCTGGCAGTTGTGCTCATTGGTCCACACACATCACTGTGTATCAGTTCCAACAGCTTGGATGCCCTCTCACAACTCTTTGCGAAAGGAGACTTAGTCATCTTGCCGAGCAAGCATGATTCGCATGTCTCGAACGACCCAAAGTCAGTCGAAATTAGGAGTCCATCATCATGGAGCTTCTTCATGCGTTTTAGACTAATGTGTCCAAGCCGGCAATGCCAGAAGTATGTCAGATTTATCTCATTGGGCTTATACCTCTTGACATTCAGGTTATAGACCGATTCCTGTTCTAGATTCAATATAAATAACCCATCAACAATGGGTGCATAGCCGTGGAACATACCATTCAAATAAATCGAACAACCATTGTCCTTTAAATTGAATTCATAACCTTGACTCATCAAGCATGAGGTAGAAATAATGTTCCGACTAAGTGCAGGAATGTAATAACAATTATTCAATTCCAAAAAAAATCCAAAAGGAAGCTGGAGCTGCATCGTGCCGACCTCCAACGCAACAACTCTTGCTTTGTTGCCGACCCTGATGTCAATCTCCCCTTGTGCCACATTCCTAGTTCTTACCAGCCCCTGCATCAAGTTGCAAATATGAACAACCGATCCAGTATCAAATACCCAAGAGCTACTAGGTATGTCAGCAAGGTAAACGTCTATAACATATGCAACAAGTGTACCTTTGCCTGAAGCAGCATTCCCGGCCTTCTTATCATGCTCTGCAAGCCACTTGCTACAGTTCCTCTTCCAGTGACCAGTTTCCTTGCAATGATATCAAATGGTCTTTGAGTCCGATCTAGACTTCGGCGCAGCAGCGGAGGTTACCATCTCCGCACCCTTTGCCTTAGCCTTCTTCTTAGACCAACTCTTCTTGAGCTTAGCCGATTTCTGCACCATCAACACTTGATGCGTGCCTTTCTTAATATCCTGCTCTGCCACTTTGAGCATCCCATGCAATTCAGTGAGCTTCTTATCCATGCCATGCATATGATAGTTCGAGATGAACGTCCCATAGCTGGGCGGAAGAGAACCTAGAACTGCATCAGTAGCCAGCTCATCCAAGAGCGGGAAGCCCAACCGATCCAAAGCTTGCACATATCTGATCATCTTGATCACATGCGGGCTTAGTGGATCACCTTCCTTCAGCTTACAATCCATCAAGGATCGCCAAACGTTGAACCTTTCGGTCCTAGCCTGCACCTGAAACATGCTCTTGAGACTCTCGATCATATCGAAAGCCCCAACGTCTTCAAAATGCTGCTGCAAATCGGGCTCCATACAAGCCAGCATGAGGCAGCTGATCTCGTTTGATTCATCAACGAGTTTCTGGTAGGCATTCTTGGTTGTGGTACTAGCATTATCGGCAGGTTCCTCTGGAAGCGGATCCTCTAGAACATGTTCCTTTTTATCATGCTTGAGAACAATTCTCAAGTTTCTATACCAGGTAGTAAAGTTTGTTCCATTCAGTTTATCCTTTTCCAGAATTGATTTCAATGCAAAGTTGGGTTGAGCAGGTGGTGCCATTGATCTACAACAGAAAAATATGCAACCACTAAGCAATGTGTTTATGTAGAGTAATTCTAGCCTTAAACAGAAATACTCCCACTGAAGTTAGCATCCCTCCGCAAACTCTCAGTGATTCAGGATCCGACTAGCACATGCGACTAGTGAGCTTTAGCATCACTGCTAGACAACATGCCTATCCGGTAAGCAACTCCTTGCTAATCGTATCTCTATACGACTCCTGTCGGTCGGGTAGGTATCTCATACCCCGGCTCCCGACCTCTTTTGCCACAAGGCCCAAAACCGTTTTGATAGCCTTGTCAAGTCAACCTAATGCAGTGCATGTCCGTGTCCGACACGAACCCTTCAGTTCAAGGACACCTAGCAGCACCCCAATTTTATGAGCCCACTACTAGACGTACTTGACATGCGAAGGTGCAACATCGGGGATGGCAATTCGCTTGATATTCATGAGGGATCTTTCTACCATTCTAACATGCATAGAAAACAAGGAAGCATAACAATCACAAATAAAAACATATTGTGAAATAGTATGGCTCCTTCATGGATGTTCTTCCAGGCTGGCTCCGACTCCGATGAACATCTAGGAAATCCATCTTGTTTGTCACGCCGGGACGCCAAGCCACCAACCTGATCTCTATTATCCAACTACTACATCTAGTAATGAATTTTACATAGAGTCACAAGTCGACACGCAGGTCGTTATACAATATAATGACAACACTTTGGCTCCTGCCGGCTGACAATCATGACACGCAGGTCATGTATAATTTACACACATGCATCACATACACATGAGCCATACTATTCATATCAAACCCTGCAAAATAAAGTTATGCATAGAATCGCATTCTACCGGTTTGAGTGATCGTGTACGAAATACAAGGAGCTACGCACACGGCGGTCCGACGTTTTCGGAAATTACAGATCACATCTGAACTCCAATCATGACGAATTCTCCGATCTGAACGATCTCATCGATCATCGCGAATCCGATTTGGATTTACGTTTCATTGTTAACCCCGATGGCGGATAACCGACCCATAGGGGTAGATCGTGTCACGACCTCATCGATCCCAATCAACAGAAAACATAGCCACATCGATCCCCATGTGTAGTTGATCTCATCAACTGTGCACACAACCAATCTTATCAATGACAACAGATCTCATCTATTGCCTCCACATATCTAATATGCATACGATCTGAATCCAAATCCTATAGCAGAGGCTCTGATACCACTGTTGGGATCTATGGTATGGTGCGTCGACTACAAATTAAAATTTCCTACGCACAGAACAACCAAGAACATGCTACGGGAGATGGATCACAGTTCGTTACCACTAGACGCGCAATGCCGTGCAGCAGAAGAAGAGTTGGGGCAGCCCGTCCGCGTGGATCGTCTCCTCCTCATCCGATCTCCCTCGTACAACCGGTGGTCGGTTCCCACGTACAGGTTCACCAGAGCGGCGCAAGTGCACCGCCTCTAACGGTATCTGCACGTGCAGGAGGAACGTCGTGCGGCGGACTGCTAGGTCTGATCGCACAATCGGCGGTGAGTGGAGGTGTCTATTCGCAACACATGCAAACCCTAGTGACAGCGCCGAAGCGATCAACCACGTGAGTGTGCGGCACCTCCACTATATATATAGGCGTCCGTCACGGGCTCAACACTTGGGCCTCACACGGACCCTAAAGCCCATAAGTCTACTCGGCCACAATCCGAATACAGTTCGGATCACATCCGACCAGTGTCCTTGGATCCGACCGTGTAGGTTCCCTCCCTTAAGCGCGCGACCCCTTAGGTTCAAGTCGGCTTGGTCGCTGCTACCTCTTTCAGCACTGCGTTGGTTTTCCCAGAAGAGGAAGGGATGATGCAGCGAACTAGCGTAAGTATTTCCCTCAGTTTATGAGAACCAAGGTATCAATCCAGTAGGAGGCTACGCGCGAGTCCCTCGCACCTGCACAAAGCAAATAAATCCTCGCAACCAACGCAAATAGGGGTTGTCCATCCCTATAGGGCCACTTACGAGAGTGAGATCTGATAGATATGATAAGATAATATTTTTGGTATTTTTATGATAAAGATGCAAAGTAAAACAAAAGCAAAGTAAATAACTAAGTAGTAGGAGATTGATATGATAAAGATAGACCCGGGGCCATAGGTTTCACTAGTGGCTTCTCTCGAGAGCATAAGTATTCTACGGTGGGTGAACAAATTATTGTTGAGCAATTGACAGAATTGAGCATAGTTATGAGAATATCTAGGTATGATCATGTATATAGGCATCACGTCCGAGACAAGTAGACCGACTCCTGCCTGCATCTACTACTATTACTCCACTCATCGACCGCTATCCAGCATGCATCTAGAGTATTAAGTTAAAAATAGAGTAACGCCTTAAGCAAGATGACATGATGTAGAGGGATAGACTCATGCAATATGAAGAAAACCCCATCTTGTTATCCTCGATGGCAACAATACAATACGTGCCTTGCTGCCCTTACTGTCATTGGGAAAGGACACCGCACGATTGAACCCAAAGCTAAGCACTTCTCCCATTGCAAGCAAGATCAATCTAGTAGGCCAAACCAAAGTAATAATTTGAAGAGACTTGCAAAGATAAACAATCATACATAAAAGAATTCAGAGAAGATTAAAATATTATTCATAGATAGACTTGATCATAAACCCACAATTCATCGGTCTCAACAAACACACCGCAAAAAGAAGATTACATCGAATAGATCTCCACAAGAGAGGGGGAGAACATTGTATTGAGATCCAAAAAGAGAGAAGAAGCCATCTAGCTACTAACTATGGACCTGTAGGTCTGAGGTAAACTACTCACACTTCATCGGAGAGGCTATGGTGTTGATGTAGAAGCCCTCCGTGATCGATGCCCCCTCCGGTGGAGCTCCGGAACAGGCCCCAAGATGGGATCTCGTGGATACAGAAAGTTATGGCGGTGGAATTAGGTTTTTGGCTCCGTATCTGATCGTTTGGGGGTACGTGGGTATATATAGGAGGAAGAAGTACGTTGGTGGAGCAATAGCGGGCCCACGAGGGTGGAGGGCGCGCCTAGGGGGGGGGGTAGGCGCGCCCCCTACCTCGTGGCCTCCTGTTACGTGTCTTGATGTAGGGTCCAAGTCTCCTGAGTTGTATTCGATGAGAAAATCACATTCCCGAAGGTTTCATTCTGTTTGGACTCCGTTTGTTATTCCTTTTCTTCGAAACCCTAAAACAGGCAAAAAACAACAATTCTTGGCTAGGCCTTCGGTTAATAGGTTAGTCCCAAAAATAATATAAAAGTGGATAATAAAGCCCAATAATGTCCAAAACAGTAGATAATATAGCATGGAGCAATAAAAAATTATAGATACGTTGGAGACGTATCAAGCATCCCCAAGCTTAATTCCTGCTCGTCCTCGAGTAGGTAAATGATAAAAACAGAATTTTTGATGCGGAGTGCTACTTGGCATAATTTTAATGTAATTCTTCTTAATTGTGGTATGAATATTCAGATCCGAAAGATTCAAGACAAAAGTTCATATTGACATAAAAATGATAATACTTCAAGCATACTAACAAAGCAATTATGTCTTCTCAAAATAACATGGCTAAAGAAAGTTATCCCTACAAAATCATATAGTCTGGCTATGCTCTATCTTCACCACACAAAATATTTAAATCATGCACAACCCCGATGACAAGCCAAGAAATTGTTTCATACTTTCGACATTGTCAAAACTTTTTCAATCTTCACGCAATACATGAGCGTGAGCCATGGATATAGCACTATAGGTGGAATGGAGTGGTGGTTGTGGAGAAGACAAAAAGGAAGAAGATAGTCTCACATCAACTAGGCATATCAACGGGCTATGGAGATGCCCATCAATAGATATCAATGTGAGTGAGTAGGGATTGCCATGCAACGGATGCACTAGAGCTATAAGTATATGAAAGCTCAAAAAGAAACTAAGTGGGTGTGCATCTAACTTGCTTGCTCATGAAGACCTAGGGCAATTTGAGGAAGCCCATCATTGGAATATACAAGCCAAGTTCTATAATGAAAGATTCCCACTAGTATATGAAAGTGATAACATGAGAGACTCTCTACTATGAAGATCATGGTGCTACTTTGAAGCACAAGTGTGGTAAAAGGATAGTAACATTGTCCCTTCTCTCTTTTTCTCTCATTTTTTATTTGGGCCTTTTCTCTCTTTTTTATGGCCTCTTTTCTTTCTCCTTTTTTATTTGGGCTTCTTTGGCCTCTTTTATTTATTTTTCGTCCGGAGTCTCATCCCGACTTGTGGGGGAATCATAGTCTCCATCATCCTTTCCTCACTGGGACAGTGCTCTCATAATGATGATCATCACACTTTTATTTTTCTTACAACTCAACAATTACAAATCGATACTTAGAACAAAATATGACTCTATGTGAATGCCTCCGGCGGTGTACCAGGATATGCAATGATGCATGAGTGACATGTATGAAAGAATTATGAATGGTGGCTTTGACACAAATACGATGTCAACTACATGATCATGCTAAGCAATATGACAATGTTGGAGTGTGTCATAATAAACGGAACGGTGGAAAGTTGCATGGCAATATATCTCGGAATGGCTATGGAAATGCCATAATAGGTAGGTATGGTGGCTGTTTTGAGGAAGGTATATGGTAGGTGTATGATACCGGCGAAAGGTGTGCGGTATTAGAGAGGCTAGAAAAGGTGGAAGGGTGAGAGTGCGTATAATCCATGGACTCAACATTAGTCATAAAGAACTCATATACTTATTGCAAAAATCTACAAGTTATCAAAGAAAAGTATTACACGCATGCTCCTAGGGGGATAGATTGGTAGGAAAAGACCATCGTTCGTCCCCGACCGCCACTTATAAGGACGACAATCAATAAATAAATCATGCTCCTACTTCATCACATAACGGTTCACCATACGTGCATGCTACGGGAATCACAAGCTTCAACACAAGTATTTCTCAAATTCACAACTACTCAACTAGCATGACTTTAATATCACCATCTCCATATCTCAAAACAATTATCAAGTATCAAACTTCTCATAGTATTCAACACACTCATAAGAGAGTTTTATTATTAATCTTGCATACCAAGCATATTAGGATTTTAAGCAAATTACCATGCTATTAAGACTCTGAAAATAATCTAAGTGAAGCATCAGAGATCAATAGTTTCTATAAAACAAATCCACCACCGTGCTCTAAAAGATATAAGTGAAGCACTAGAGCAAAATTATATAACTCAAAAGATATAAGCGAAGCACATAGAGTATTCTAAAAAAATTCCAAATCATATATGGCTCTCTAAAAAGGTGTGTACAGCAAGTATGATTGAGGTAAACTAACAAGCAAAGACTCAAATCATACAAGACGCTCCAAGCAAAACACATATCATGTGGTAAATAAAAATATAGCTCCAAGTAAAGTTACCGATAGAAGTAGACGAAAGAGGGGATGCCTTCCGGGGCATCCCCAAGCTTGCATGCCTGCAGGTCGACTCTAGAGGATCCCCGGGTACCGAGCTCGAATTCGCCCTATAGTGAGTCGTATTACAATTCACTGGCCGTCGTTTTACAACGTCGTGACCCAAAACTTGAAAACTTCACAACACAAAACTTAAAGTAGAAAATCTCGTGAGCTCCGTTAGCGAAAGAAAACAAAAGACCACTTCAAGGTACTGTAATGAACTCATTCTTTATTTATATGGGTGTTATACCTACTTTATTCCAACTTCTCTATGGTTTATAAACTATTTTACTAGCCATAGATTCATCAAAATAAGCAAACAACACACGAAAAACAGAAGCTGTCAAAAACAGAACAGTCTGTAGTAATCTGTAGCTAGCGCAAGATCTGGAACCCCAAAAATTCTAAAATAAATTTCTGGACGTGAGGAATTTATCTATTAATCATCTGCAAGAATAATTAACTAAATATCACTTTCCAAATAAAAATGACAGCAGTTCTCGTGAGCGCTAAAGTTTCTGTTTTTTACAGCAAGTTCAACAAGACTTTCCCCAAGTCTTCCCAACGGTTCTACTTGGCACAAACACTAATTAAACAAAAAAAAACACAACCAAAACAGAGGATAAATAATTTATTTACTACTAAACAGGAGCAAAAAGCAAGGAATAAAAATTAAATTGGGTTGCCTCCCAACAAGCGCTATCGTTTAACGCCCCTAGCTAGGCATAACAAGCAAGAATAGATCTAGGTATTGCCATCTTTGGTAGGCAATTCTTCAATGAGGCGTCTACCATCTTTAGGAATTTCTCTCTTTTTATTAATTATCAAACTTTAAGGCACAAGATCGAAAAATTCATTTTTAACAAATGGTTCCTTAATGATAGCAAAATGATTGGGATGAACACTTATAGATTTGAGATCCGCCATTTCCTTACTAGATGATTCACCCTTATTTTTAGGAACGTACATAAGTTTGGCAACTTTAGTTGAAGGACACGGAGTATTCTTTACGGAAGAAAAAGCGGTTCCCAAGTTGGTAATAATATTCTCAAGTTTATTGATCTTAACAGAATCGTGATTTATTTTCTCATTAACTATGGGTTCCTTTTCTTTAATATCTTTCAAAGTAACTCCTACTTTAGATCCATATTGAGAGATTCGCTGTGGATCTTTTTATCCAAATTTTCAATTAACTCTATGGTAGCAACCTTATTTTCAATAATCTCAAGCCTTTGCATTACATGCTCCAAAGTTAATATAGTTCCATTAACCAAGAGAGGGGGTGAGCCAAATAAATCTAACATGGCATTATAAGAATCAAAAGTATGGCTACCCAAAAAGTTCCCTCCGGTAATAGTATCAAGAACATAACGGTGCCAAGGAGTAATGCCTACATAAAAATTGCGAAGGAGAACGGTAGTAGATTGCTTCCTAGTAGATTTATTTTGAGCATTGCAAATTCTATACCAAGCATCTTTTAGATTTTCACCCTCCCTTTGCTTAAAATTTAGAATTTCATCCCCTCCCTTTGCTTAAAATTTAGAATTCATTCTCGGGAGACAACGGAGAAGATAAGGGACTAGCCATAACGACAAGCAAACTAACACACAAGCAAACAAAAAGCAAGCGGGCAAAAAGAGGCAAATAGAGAGGGAGGATAGAGAGAGAGGGCGAATAAAACGGCAAGGGTGAAGTGGGGGAGAGGAAAACGAGAGGCAAATGGCAAATAATGTAATGCGGGAGATAAGGGTATGTGATGGGTACTTGGTATGTTGACTTTTGCGTAGACCTCCCCGGCAACGGCGCCAGAAATCCTTCTTGCTACCTCTTTTAGCACTGCGTTGGTTTTCCCCGAAGAGGAAGGGATGATGCAGCAAAGTAGCGTAAGTATTTCCCTCAGTTTTTGAGAACCAAGGTATCAATCCAGTAGGAGGCTACGCGCAAGTCCCTCGCACCTACACAAAACAAATAAATCCTCGCAACCAACGCAAATAGGGGTTGTCAATCCCTATAGGGCCACTTACGAGAGTGAGATCTGATAGATATGATAAGATAATATTTTTGGTATTTTTATGATAAAGATGCAAAGTAAAATAAAGGCAAAGTAAATAGCAAAGAATAACTAAGTAGTAGGAGATTGATATGATAAAGATAGACCGGGGCCATAGGTTTCACTAGTGGCTTCTCTCGAGAGCATAAGTATTCTACGGTGGGTGAACAAATTACTGTTGAGCAATTGACAGAATTGAGCATAGTTATGAGAATATCTAGGTATGATCATGTATATAGGCATCACGTCCGAGACAAGTAGACCGACTCCTGCCTGCATCTACTACTATTACTCCACTCATCGACCGCTATCCAGCATGCATCTAGAGTATTAAGTTAAAAACAGAGTAACGCCTTAAGCAAGATGACATGATGTAGAGGGATAGACTCATGCAATATGAAGAAAACCCCATCTTGTTATCCTCGATGGCAACAATACAATACGTGCCTTGCTGCCCTTACTGTCACTGGGAAAGGACACCGCAAGATTGAAACCAAAGCTAAGCACTTCTCCCATTGCAAGAAAGATCAATCTAGTAGGCCAAACCAAACTGATAATTCGAAGAGACTTGCAAAGATAACCAATCATACATAAAAGAATTCAGAGAAGATTCAAATATTATTCATAGATAGACTTGATCATAAACCACAATTCATCGGTCTCAACAAACACACCAAAAAGAAGATTACATCGAATAGATCTCCACAAGAGAGGGGGAGAACATTGTATTGAGATCCAAAAAGAGAGAAGAAGCCATCTAGCTACTAACTATGGACCCGTAGGTCTGAGGTAAACTACTCACACTTCATCGGAGGGCTATGGTGTTGATGTAGAAGCCCTCCGTGATCGATGCCCCCTCCGGCGGAGCTCCGGAACAGGCCCCAAGATGGGATCTCGTGGATACAGAAAGTTACGACGGTGGAATTAGGGTTTTGGCTCCGTATCTGATCGTTTGGGGGTACGTGGGTATATATAGGAGGAAGAAGTACGTCGGTGGAGCAACAAGGGGGCCCACGAGGGTGGAGGGCGCCTGGGGGGGTAGGCGCGCCCCCTACCTCGTGGCCTCCTGTTACGTGTCTTGACGTAGGGTCCAAGTCTCCTGAGTTGTATTCGATGGAAAATCACGTTCCCGAAGGTTTCATTCCGTTTGGACTCCGTTTGATATTCCTTTTCTTCGAAACCCTAAAACAGGCAAAAAACAGCAATTCTGGGCTGGGCTCTGGTTAATAGGTTAGTCCCAAAAATAATATAAAAGTGGATAATAAAGCCCAATAATGTCCAAAACAGTAGATAATATAGCATGGAGCAATCAAAAATTATAGATAAATCAAAAATTATAGATACGTTGGAGACGTATCAACTGCTTGCATGTAACTTTGAAGTTCTGAATAAACCGAGCCTTTACCTCGGCCCAAGAACCAATGGAATTAGGGGGCAGTCCCTTTAACCAAGTGCGGGCCGTTCCATCCAGCATCATAGTGAAGTACTTAGCCATTGTTGTGTCACTAAACTCCAGCAATTCCATGGCCATCTCATAACTTTCAATCCATGCCCCGGGCTGTAAGTCGGTTGTGTAATTAGGCACCTTCCGAGGCCCCTTGAAGTCCTTTGGCAAACGCTCATTACGCAAAGCCGACACCAAGCAAGGGACACCTCCTGTCCTTGTGGCCACACCTACTTCAATAGAGGTCATGGATAAACCGGAAAAGCTAGGTGAGTCGCCTGCTCAGCTGCCTGCTGAACCACCCACTCGGCCTCTTGGCGGATCCTATCCTGGTCAACCAAGTTAAGAGATCCATCACGCACCGGGTCATGCCTGCGTGGCTGGTTATGGCGCTGGGTGTTGCTTGACACGGCTGCTGAATCCATATGCCTGCTATAGCTCGAGCTCCGGGTTGGGCGAGGGGTTGAATGAATCCTGTCTCGACTATAAGAGTATGCCTCCTGCTGTGCCAGAGCCGTCTAAAGAAGTTCTCTGACCCTTCGCGTTTCGATCACCATCGGAGAGTCGCCCTCCATCGGGAGAGCCGCCAAACGTGCCGATGCAGCGATCATATTCTCCAAAGGGTTAGAAAAATGACCCGGTGGTGTCGGTGTATAATGAGGTGGAGCAGTATTCACACGAGGGGGTTCCATAGTCCGTGGCTGAACCGGCACCCCAGCCCCTGGTGTTGCAATCTGGTTCACCTCTGGTGGGTTACTGGGACCTGCCCCGGTGTGTGGAAGAGGTTCCTAGGATCGTAAGTCAGAGGCAGCCGTGACTGGGTCTTCTAGTGCCTTCTCCTCATGACCTCGTTTGATGCATTCAGGTCCATCGTGAGCCGAAAAGACTCTTATTGAAGCTGTTGAGCTCTAGCATCCATAGCTGCCCGCTCCGCAGCCATCCTGACATCCTCCGCTGCTAAGTTTTCCTTAGCTTGTGCTACCTCCTCACGTAATCGTGCCACCTCCGCATCATGCTGAGCCTGATCTGCCGGATCAACCACAGCAGTCAACAGGGTCGTTATCCTGTCCATGAGATCCATCAGCACCTGAGCCGGCGGGCGCGCGGGGCCTCCTGCCCCGGCCGCTGCTGACCCGGTGGTTATCGATGCCGCAACCGTAGAGTTTTGAGCAGGCTGCGTGCCAGTCATGAAGATCCCCACTCTGTTCGGCATCTCGAAGGGGTCCGGAATACTGCTGCCATCGGAACAGCCCCCAAGCCCGCCATCTTGTAGTTGATACAATGAATCCGTCTCACCTGTGGACGACTCACCGTCAGGGTAGATGGCCGTCTCACCGCCATCCACAGATCCTTCATAAAGCTCCCCTCCATGGATGCAGCCCACGAAGGCACGCCTCACGACGGGCTGAGTCCGGGCGGGTCTCGCACGCTGAGCCGTATCGATGAGGTCGGTGCAGATGTCCGGCTCAGGGCCCGGCTCGCTGATCCGGCCGATGAAGACGTGGATTCCGCCGAAGGGGACCCGGTACCCGTACTCAATTGAGCCGGGGTCGGGGCCCCTGTCGGTGTCAAAACCGGCGGATCTCAGGTAGGGGGTCCCGAACTGTGCGTCTAAGGCGGATGGTAAGAGGAGGCAGGGGACACAATGTTTACCCAGGTTCGGGCCCTCTCGATGGAGGTAATACCCTACTTCCTGCTTGATTGATCTTGATGATATGAGTATTACAAGAGTTGATCTACCACGAGATCGTTGAGGCTAAACCCTAGAAGCTAGCCTATGATTATAACTGTTGTTATCCTACGGACTAAACCCTCCAGTTTATATAGACACCGGAGGAGGATAGGGTTACACAGAGTCGGTTACAAGGGAGGAGATCTACATATCCGAATTGCCAAGCTTGCCTTCCACGCAAAAGAGAGTCCCACCCGGACATGGGGTGAAGTCTTCAATCTTGTATCTTCATAGTTCAACAGTCCGGCCAAAGTATATAGTCCGGCTGTCCGAGGACCCCTTAATCCAGGACTCCCTTAGTAGCCCCTGAACTAGGCTTCAATGACGATATGTCCGGCGCGCAGATTGTCTTCGGCATTGCAAGGTGGGTTCTTCTCCAAGTTTCGAATACCTGTCGAATATTGTCCGGCTTCCCATGAATGTTGCACTCCTTGGCTTCTGCGCCTAATAATGGCTATCCTCCACGTGTTGAGCGAATGCGAGAAGTCGGGGCATTTTTACACTTGCCACTCTAACCATGTGAGTAAATCGTCTATTTAAAGAGACGGGGATCCTCAGATCCAGATCACACCATCCTCCCACAGTGAGTATCCATCGGAGCGTGCCCGGAAAAAGTCCATCCCATCATGGCCGACCATCGCAGCTCCTCCTCTCGCTCCCGTAGCCCTAAGCCAAGCGATTGGAAGAAGTGTTCCGTCCCCCACAGCCAATTAGTAGAGTTACAGACCCACGGGTTTCTCCCCCAGCGTATACGGTCCCCGTTCGAGTCGGACTTGCCACTTACAATGTGGGGAGAAAGCAGAGAGCTTTCCCAACCCATCCATGGGGGAGCGGGTATGCCTTGTCCCTTACTTATTGAGGGGGCTTGGATTTCCAATCCATCCGTTCCTCCGCGGGCTCCTGGAGTTCTACGGCCTCCAGCTGCATAACTTTACTCCCGCCTCCATATTACACATCGCTGGCTACGTTGCCCTTTGCGAGTTGTTTTTGTGCTGCGAAGCTCATTTCGAGCTATGGAAGAGGCTATTCTGCCTCGTACCCCGTACACAGGTGGGGTCAATGTATCAAGTGGACGGAGCCGAGATATGGCGCATCGCTGGGACCGGATACCTGTCCGGTACTCCGAAGAAGACATCCAAAGACTGGCCTTTGGAGTGGTTTTATATGGAGGACGTCCCCCTTCCGGACCCTATTCGGATGGGCCTTCCTGAGTTCAATAACACCCCTTTGAAGAAACACCGCAGGTAGCACCCTCGGAGCCCCCAGGAGGAAGATACACAGAGAGGTCCTGTACCTGATGGGCCGGATAAAAACGCTGGCCAAATCAGGATTGACAATAATCGAGGTCATGTCAATATGTATAATGCGGGGGGTGCAGCCACTTCAATATCAGGGACAACCCATGTGGCACTTTAATGGAGAAGACGATGCCACCCGCTGCGGTCGTAAGGGACCAGACTCCATCGCTGCTCTAGCGAAAATAATGTCCAATTTATACAAAGGAGAGGAAGAGGAGTTTATCCGCATTAAGCCACGGGATGGATTCTCCATGTACAACCCCCCAAACTGGGTGAGCTACTACTTTCTACTCCAGACCTTCCCGCATTCTTCGTCATAAGTATTTACCTTGCTATTTCATAGCAGGAACTGCGAAAAGCTGTGAAGGAGGTCCGCAGCCCGTCTCCACAACCAGAGGACCTAGACCGGGCCCTCGACCCCGGACTCGAAGAAGATCCGGACACATTTTTGGAGCTCATCGACAGGACGTTCTATCAGTTAAGCTGTGACGGTGCCTTGGTGGCCATTATAGCCGATTATCCTGGACTGCTCCATGCATCGCATGTAAGTAAACCCGGAGTCCCAACTTCCGAGAAGGATCCCTATTTTTCGCACTTCACCTACCGCACACATATGGTGTCTTACAGGGAAGGCCCTCGGGACGCCATGTCGAACCCGCAGTGACTCACCAACAAGGGGCACCGAAGCTGGGTAGGCTTAAAAGGAAGGAGGTTAGGACTGAGACGCCGTCGGAGAGGTATGAAAAGAACCCTGCTTCGTGGTTGTCGTCTTTTAAAATATAATAACGTCCATGGTTCCTGGCAGGAAAAACGCTCGCCGGACCATATCCGGAGAGCCTGCTGGCCAAGCCTCCACCAGACGGGCTCCAGAGCCGGACTTAGAGGCAGATGCTAACGTGGGGCCAACACCGGATGTTCCTCCTACAGAGGATGCGGTTAGGCTGTCCGCTACAAATTCCAAAGTGGAGAGTGCCATGAATCACAGGCGTCACCGGGCCGTACTCCACGACGCTTGTTTCTCTCAAGAGGCGTTCGATGCCTTCAACTCAGGACACGCGTACATCCGAGCTACTCAAAATGGTCTTGCCCGAGCCACGGACCAGTATGTGAAGGATATACGGGTAAGAAAATCTAATAATCATGTATATCAGTAGCCCCTGAGACTTGAAACAGTTGGCACAACTGATTTAAGGATCATTGTTTGCGTAGGGTCTTACGGAGAAGAATACCCAGTTGTCTCAAGAGCTGGAGGAGTGCAAAGCCCAGCTACGGGCCGCAGTTTCCACAATGAAGGTGTCCGAGAAGGCCCCATCTGGTAACACTTGTTTCTATCTAAAAGAATGACATGTACCAGTTAGTATTCGGCATACATGCAAATCTAACAATAGATTATGCGGATGATCCCGGAGTGAATCCGAAGGTCGTACGAGGGGATGAGCAACATGCTCAATGACAGCTAAAGGCTAGCGAGCGCGTGCTTACGCAGGTTAGGCGGGAGAAAAACGATCTCCAAGATGCCAATACCCGCCTGGGCGTTGAACTAAAAGATGTTCAGGCCCAGCTTGCTGACTCCGTAAAGGAGAATAAGAGGCTTCGACGCGGCATTTTTAGTAAGTGCTTGAACAAACTTTTATAGAGTTCGGCGAAGAAACCGGCTAACAGAGTTATATCTGTAGGTATGCTGACGGGTCGTCCCGCAGAGGAGATGCCCGGGTCTGCGGGTGATCTTCTGCCAGAGCTCTCACAGCTGCACAAACAAGTTCGGCAGGTGATGCAGGGCATTGCCCAAGCCTTGTGGCCATCCACCGCCCTACCAGGAGGCATGGGGGATCTTGTAGAGATGCTCAAGGGAGCCTGGAGGCGCTTCCGATTATGGAAGATATCAGCCTACCGACAAGGTGCAAGGTAAGCCTGGGCCATGGTGAAGACGCGGTATACCAAGGCCGATCCGAACCACATGGCCGAGGTCGGACCTGTGGGGTCTGATGGGAAAGAGATCCCTGTCAGTTTGGTGTATGACCAGGTGAAACTAGCCGCAAGGTATTCCCAACAGGATTGTAGGCTAGACAGCCTGTTGGATGGTATAGAAGAAGAATTTAGTCAGTCTTAGTGACTATGTACTTTAAGTGACATATATAATGTCCCGAGCCGGATTGTAAATCATTTGTCATGGCGGACCTTTTCGCTTCGACCTCTGGACCCGATAGTCCGGAGTGTATCCGAATACCCGCTCGGTTATGTAAAAACCGAGGTATGCGTGGAAACCAGGCGTAGGGGTCATAAGTGCTTGAACAGACAAGTACCCAACTAGCTATGTTATATTACATGGATAGTAACAAACATCTTCTAGGGAGAATAGTTCCGTTAAGGGTTCCTTTCCCTGGGTACGCATGCCCTAATGTGCATGTCCGAACTGCGAAAAGAGACGCAGGCTATAAACATCTGGGGGCATGAATCAAAATAAATAAAAGTCATCTTTTGTTCATCGACCGAATATTCCCTTAAGAATGCTAGCTTTCGGCTTCACCCAGTCTGAGGTACACATCCGGTTGACCCAGCAGTAGCAATCGCAGAGGTGCTCCCCTTATGCCCTAGCCGAATTAACGGGAACATAGGGCATAAACACAAGAGCCAGGCAACCCAGCTTGGCCAAAACTTAAGTCATATCAATGCATATAATGGTGAAGAGAAGGTACATGTGGAAAAGTAACACATGTGCGGGGGGCATAGAGCCCGGAACATAGTTATATTAAGCTTCTGTATAAGAAGCCCCCAAGTATAATGAGCACGCCTAGCGTGTTAAGATTGTGTAGTCAAGACACATTTCAGCCTTTTAAGGCCATGAAGAAAAAAGGAAGAAAGAAAGAAAGAAAAGACGGATAACGGATATATAAAAAATTGACGGAGGTAAGGAGACGAACACAGAGTCTGGCATTAGGCGTAGAACCTTCGGAGTGTGTCTTCGTTCCACGGGTTTGGCTCGAGTCGATTGTCCGATGCATCCCGCAGACAGTACGCTCCACCGGTCAGAACTTTGTCAATAAAGAAGGGACCTTCCCATTTGGGCTTGAGCTTATCCTTTTTCTTCTCTGGTAGGTGTAGAACGAGTTCGCCAATGTTATAAGTTTTGGACCGTACTTCTCTGCTTTGATACCGCCGAGCCTATTGCTGATAGAATGCGGAGCGGGATTTTGCCACGTCACGCTCCTCCTCCAGGGCGTCCAAACTGTCCTGCCGATCAAGCTCGGCTTCCTTCTCTTCGTACATGCGCACTCGAGGTGAGTCATGAATGATGTCGCAAGGCAGTACCGCCTCTGCGCCGTACACCATAAAGAATGGTGTGTATCCAGTAGTGCGATTCAGCGTGGTCCGCAGCCCCCATAGTATGGATTCAAGCTCCTCCACCCAGTGCGTATCTGATTCCTTCAAGGATCGCAGTAATCTGGGTTTAATGCCGCTCATGATAAGACCATTTGCTCGCTCGAATTGACCGTTAGTTTGCGGGTGATTGACAGAGGCATAATCGAGCTTAATGCCCATGTTGCTGCACCAAGTTTTTACATCGTCGGCTATAAAGTTCGAGCCGTTATCGGTGATGATGCTGTGGGGGACGCCGTAACGGTGTACAACCCCGGATATGAAGTATATCACTGGTCCGGACGCGGCCGTTTTAACTGGTTTGGCTTCTATCCATTTGGTGAATTTATCCACCATGACCAATAGGTATTTTTTTTCTTATGGCTTCCCCCCTTTAAGGGGTCTGACCATGTCAAGCCCCAAAACCGCAAAGGGCCAAGTAATGGGGATTGTTTGGAGAGCAGTAGGTGGCATATGGCTTTGGCTTGCAAAAAGCTGGCAACCGACGCAACGTTGAACAAGGTCATGTGCGTCTGCTCGGGCCGTCGGCCAGTAAAAACCTATACGGAAGGTCTTGCTTACAAGGGCCCGAGCTGCGGCGTGGTGGACGCCAAGTCCAGCATGAATTTCTGCCAAAAGTTTCCATCCTTCCTCTTCGGAGATGCACCTTTGAAGTACTCCGGTAGCGCTTTTCTTATAAAGCTCTCCCTCGTGGACCTTGTAGGCTTTAGACCGCCGCACAATGCAACGTGCCTTGTTTGGGTCATCAGGGAGTTCTTGCCTAGTTAGGTAAGCCAAGAAGGGTTCTGTCCACGGGGCGATGACAACCATAATCACATGGGCCGAAGATGTTATTTCAGTGGCAGAGCCTCCGTTTATGTCAGAGTGTTCGGGGTCTGGTGTTGTGGCCGGATCCGGACTGTTTTCGCTGGTCTCCCCTTCCCACACCATGGATGGCTTAAATATCCTTTCCAAGAAGATATTAGGTGGGAGAGGGTCGCTCTTAGCGCCGATGCGGGCGAGGATATCCGCCGCTTGATTCTTTTCTCGGACCACATGGTGGAATTCGAGGCCCTCGAACCGAGCTGACATTTTGAGGACGGCGTTGCGGTAAGCCGCCATTTTTGGGTCCTTGGCGTCAAAGTCCCCATTTATTTGAGATATTGCGAGGTTCGAATCCCCCCGCACCTCTAGGCGTTGAATGCCCATGGAGACTGCCATCCGGAGACCATGCAACAGGGCCTCATATTCTGCTGCATTGTTGGAGTATGTGTATAGTATTTGGAATACGTATTGGACTGAATCTCCGGTGGGGGATGTCAGGACGATGCCTGCCCCCAGATCAGCCAGCATTTTAGAGCCGTCAAAGTGCATGATCCAATTGGAGTACGTGCCGTACTCTTTAGGGAGTTCGGCTTCCGTCCATTCGGCGACGAAATTAGCCAGTACTTGCGACTTAATGGCTCGTCGTGGTTTATATGTTATTTCGAACGGGAGGAGCTCGATAGCCCATTTAGCAATCCGGCCCATGGCATCGCGGTTATTTATTATGTCGTTGAGTGGTACTTCGGAGGCCACCGTAATTGAACACTCTTGAAAGTAGTGTCGTAGTTTCCGGGATGCCATGAAGACCGCGTATGCTATCTTTTGATAGTGTGGGTACCATGATTTGCATGGAGTGAGGATGGTGGATACGTAGTATACCGGCTTTTGAAGCGGGAACTTATGTCCGTCCGTCTCTCGTTCGACGACGAGCACTATGCTTACAACTTGGTGTGTTGCTGCTATATATAACAACATTGGTTCACTGACATTTGGCGTGGCCAAGATTGGGTTGGTGGCCAATACGACCTTTATTTCTTCCAATCCGGCCGTGGCCGCATCCGTCCACTCGAAGTGTTCGGTGCGTCGAAGAAGGCGATAAAGAGGTAGTGCATTTTCTCCTAATCGGGAGATAAAGAGGCTTAAGGCAGCCACGCATCTAGTTAACTTATGGATTTGCTTGAGGTCTGTTGGGATAGCCAACTGTGACAAAGCTCCGATTTTAGCCGGATTTGCTTCATTTCCTCTATTGGAGACAATGAAGCCCAAGAGCTTTCCGGCGGGCACGCCGAAAACGCATTTTTCTGGATTGAGCTTGATGTCATATGTTCGGAGATTGTCGAACATGAGCCTCAAGTTGTCTATTAAGGATTCGACGTGTCTTGTTTTAATGACCACATCGTCTATGTATGCCTCCACTGTTTTGTCGATTTGTGTTTCCAGGCATGTCTGAATCATGCGTTGATAGGTTGCACCGGCATTTTTGAGCCCAAAAGGAATGGTGTTAAAACAGAAGGGGCCGTATGGAGTGATGAATGCCCTTGCGGCTTGATCGGGCTCCGCCATCTTAATTTGATGGTATCCGGAGTATGCGTCGAGGAAGCACAATGAGTCATGTCCTGCGGTGGCGTCGATAATTTGATCGATGCGGGGGAGGGGGAAGGGATCCTTGGGGCAAGTTTTGTTAAGGTCCTTGAAATCGACGCATAGGTGCCAGGATTTTTCCTTCTTTGGTACCATCACCAGGTTTGCTAACCAGTCCGGATGTTTTATTTCTCTAATGAATCCGGCCTCGAGTAACTTGGCTAGCTCTTCTCCCATGGCTTGTCACTTAGGCTCAGAGAAATGCCGAAGAGTTTGCTTGACCGGCTTGAACCCCTTTAGAATGTTAAGGCTATGCTCGGCCAGCCTGCGTGGGATTCCTAGCATGTTTGAAGGATGCCAGGCGAAGATGTCCCAATTCTCGTGCAAGAACTCCCACAGTGCGGCTCTGTTGTTGGGTTCAGCTGTGCCCCGATGGATGCTATTTTTGTAGGGTCCGTTGGGTGGACCTGGAATTTGACTATTTCGTCCGCTAGTTTAAAAGACGTGGACTTGGGTCTTTTCTCGAGTATCACGTCATCCCTATCCAGCGTGGAGCGCAGCGCAGTTAGTTCTTCGGCCGCAAGGGCTTCGGATAACGCCTCGAGGGCTAGTGTGGCGGTTTTATTTTCGGCGCGGAGTGCTATGTCCGGATCACTAGCCAGAGTGATGATTCCATTGGGCCTGGGCATTTTGAGCTTCATGTACCCGTAATGGGGTATATCTTGGAAGACCGTGAATGCCTCTCGCCCTAAAAGGGCGTGGTATCCGCTACTGAACGGGGCCACTTGGAATGTGATTTCTTCGAACCTATAATTCTCCGGCGTGCCGAATACCACATCTAGTGTGATTTTTCCCGCACATCGTGCCTCCCGACTAGGGATGATTCCTCTGAAGGTCGTGCTGCTTTTCTCAATGCGGCTCTTGTCTATTTCCATTTTGCTAAGAGTTTCTTCGTAGATGAGGTTTAATCCGCTGCCACCGTCCATGAGCACTTTAGTAAGCTGGAAGCCGTCCACAATTGGACCAAGGACCAAAGTGGCTGGTGCTCGGGCTGTTCGGAATTGAGGTTCGTCACTGGCATTGAAGGTTATGGCCCTGTCGTTCCATGGATTTATTGCTGCAACGTGGTACACTTCGGCAAGGCTGCGGAGTGTTCGCTTGCGCCTATTATTTGAGGTGAAGGTCTCGAAGACTGTCAATACTGTATTGTTATTTTCTATGGGATGGTACTCTGTTGTATTGTTGATGAGGATATCCTCGCCACTCTTGGCCACCTGCCGGAGTATCCAACATGCTCTAAGGCTGTGTGTTGGCATGGTATCCGCTGTACTGTGAATTTCGCATGGCCCATTGAGCCATCCCTCCAATACAGTTCTACGTCCTGTAGTGGGCTTTTGTTTCTTTCTAATTTGATCGGGTGACTTACGAGATTACACCCTTTTAGTTCGGACGGGGGGTTTAGTGAGAGCCAGAGGGTCCCAGAATTTGGTTTGGGTTTTGCAGGCGCTTTCCATTGCACAGTACTTCCGTACTATGGCTGCTAAGTCAGCAAAATGTGCTATGTCACGGCAACTTATGGCGTTGAGGATTCCCTTGTCTGTGCAATTTTTGCAAAAGAATGAAATTGCGTCTTCCTTGCGGCAGTCCTTGACCTTGCTCATTACAAGGAGGAATCTGGCCCAATAGTGATGTACTGTCTCTTGGTGCTCTTGTCTAATGTGGGAAAGATCACTTGAGTCTGGGTGGGTGGGTAGATTTAGGTCTGAACCCTGACCCGATCTGAGACCCAGGGGTGGAGGAGTTTCCGAGCTTGGCAGTTCGGACTCCGGGATGTTGCCCAATAGTTCCGGCCCGCTATCTGATTCTAGGTTCGAAGCTTGGGCCATATCCTCCCATGGACGGGTATCTGGCTCGGAGAGCTCCGAAATCCGGACATAGTTTGTCCTCAAAATAGAGGAAGAACTACTACATTGCTCCTCCACCACCGCTATCTGATGGGTGACCGGCGGAAAGTTAATCTCCCTTTGTTCGGCTTTAAGCCCGATCCGATCATAGTCCGTTGCGATTCCCGGGGTGGCGATGCGATCCAAGAGCTCATTCACAAAAGAGATCTCTATTGGATCCATCTGCTCGACGAATCCCGAGCCGATGTGGAGGCTGTTTTTGATGACCTAAGAAGTCATCGTCGGCGCGACGGCCGAACAGGCGGTCATGACGAAGCCACCTAGTCGAAGAGTTTGGCCTACAGCCAGGGATCCCCCCAAGGTAATGTTGTCCTTGACAACAAGACGAGCCATCAAGCCTTATCGTGGCGGCACAGTGGAACTCCCAATGAAAGCACCAATGTCGGTGTCAAAACCGGTGGATCTCGGGTAGGGGGTCCCAAACTGTGCGTCTAAGGCGGATGGTAACAGGAGGCATGGGACACATTGTTTACCCAGGTTCGGGCCCTCTCGATGGAGGTAATACCCTACTTCTTGCTTGATTGATCTTGATGATATGAGTATTACAAGAGTTGATCTACAACGAGATCGTAGAGGCTAAACCCTAGAAGCTAGCCTATGATTATGATTGTAGTTGTCCTACGGACTAAACCCTCCGGTTTATATAGACACTGGAGGGGGCTAGGGTTACACAGGGTCGGTTACAAGGGAGGAGATCTACATATCCAAATTGCCAAGCTTGCCTTCCACGCAAAGGAGAGTCCCACCCGGACATGGGACAAAGTCTTCAATCTTGTATCTTCATAGTCCAATAGTCCGGCCAAAGTATATAGTCCGGCTGTCCGAGGACCCCTTAATCCAGGACTCCCTCAGCCCAAGCCTACGTCTTCGATGTAGAGCTTGCCGCAACGACACTTGGTCATCCGGCCCACAGCGTATCCTTTGAGCCCTTTGAAGCTGCCCTTCAAGAACTCAAATCCACCGTGCGCTGGCCCCATGGTGGGCGCCAACTGTCATGGAATTGTCACAGCCGATGTCCAGTGAAAGGACTTAGTCGTGGAGCCATCGCAACTAGGAAGCTTAAAGGGGTTAAATCGGGACAAAGGACACGAGAGGTTTATACTGGTTCGGCCCTTGCGGTGAAGGTAAAGCCTAGTCCAGTTGATGTGGTATTGCTAGGTTTCGAAGACCAAGGAGGAAATACGCTAGCTTGGCTCTCGGTCTGTTATTTCTTGCCCTAAGCTGCCGCCGGGTCATCCCCTTATATACATGGGTTGATGCCCTGCGGCCTACAAAGTCCCGGTCGGCTCATACAACACGTCCGGCTCAGTGACATCTCTTACATGCCTTGCATTACAAACCTATTCATACATGGCGGTTTATACTTACAGGCCTTAAGACGCCTCTGGGCTTGGGCCTATTATAAGCCTTATTGTAAACCGTCACCTTGTATACTCTTCGGGCTTCATTTACGTAACCCGCCATTGTGGTTGACCCGGCCCCTCCTGGGCGGGTCATACCTGGTAGTCATATCCCCAATAGATATGTTACCGCTTTTTCTCAGCCCCTCTTATAGCGTTGCTAGTTGCAGGTGAAGTTGAAGTTTGTTCCATGTTGGAACATGGATGTGTTGGGATATCACATTATATCTTATTTAATTAACATATCTATATACTTGGTAAAGGGTGGAAGGCTCGGCCTTATGCCTGGTGTTTTGTTCCACTCTTGTCGCCCTAGTTTTCGTCATACCGGTGTTATGTTCCTTGTTTTTGCGTTCCTTACGCGGTTCGGGTTATGGGACACCCTTGACAGTTCGCTTTGAATAAAACTCCTCCAGCATGGCCCAACCTTGGTTTTACATTTTCCTAACAACCTAAGCCTTTTCCCCTTGGGTTTCCGGAGCCCGAGGGTCATCTTCTTTTACCCCCCGGGCCAGTGCTCCTCCGAGTGTTGGTCCAACCTAGTACCACTTGCAGCAGCACCTCAGGGAAACTTGAGGGCTGGTTTTAGCTGTACGTAGTGTTCATCCGGTGTGCCCTGAGAACGAGATATGTGTAGCTCCTATTGAGATTTGTCGGCACATTCGGGCGGTCTTGCTAGTCTTGTTTTACCATTGTCGAAATGTCTTGTAACCAGGATTCTGAGTCTGATCGGGTCTTCCCGCGAGAAGGAATATCCTTCGTTGATCATGAGAGCTTGTGATGGGCTAAGTTGGGACACCCCTGCAGGGTTTAAACTTTCGAAAGTCGTGCCTGTGGTTATGTGGCAGATGGGAATTTGTTAATGTTCGGTTGTAGAGAACTTGACACTTAACTTAATTAAAATGCATCAACCGCGTGTGTAGCCGTGATGGTCTCTTTCAGGATCACTTCTTGATCACTTCTAGCTTCACGACCGTTGCATAGCTTCTCATCTTACTCTTATTTGCATATGTTAGCCACCATATTTGCTTATCGCTTGCTGCAGCTCCACCTCACTACCTTATCCTACCCATAAGCTTAAATAGTCTTGACCTCACGGGTGTGAGATTGCTGAGTCCTCGTGACTCATGGATACTTCCAAACGGTTGCAGGTGCCGATGATACTAGTGCAGGTAACACAACCAAGCTCAAGTGGGAGGTCGATGAAGATCTTGGTCGTTGTTATGTGTCTTTTCTGGATGATCAGTAGTGGTGCCCAGTTGGGACGATCGGGGATCTAGCATTTGGGGTTGTCTTCTTTTATTTTGGTTCCGTAGTCGGACCTTGATTGTACTCTAGATGATGTATGTTTAACTTATTATTTGTGTGAAGTGGCGATTGTAAGCCAACTCTTTATCCCTTTCTTATTCAATACATGGGATTGTGTGAATATTACCCCTCTTGCGACAAAACCACAATGCGGTTATGCTCTAAGTCGTGCCTCGACACGTGGGAGATATAGCCGCATCGTGGGCGTTACAAGTTGGTAATCAGAGCCATCCCCGACTTAGGAGCCCCCTGCTTGATCAAATCGCTGACGTTGTTGAGTTTAGAACAAAAATGTGTTGAGTTTTAGGATTATATATATCGGAGAGTAGGGTTCTTTTTACTCCTCGGTCCTTTCGTCGCTCCGGTGAGGCATCCTGACATAGATGTTTTGTCTTTCCTCTCCTCAAATTTCACTAAAAAAATTTAGGCTCACGCGGGTATCTTGGGATCGTTCTGATATTCTTGTAACGAGAACATTGTTCTTGGTGCCTCCTGACATTTAGGGGTTGTGGCAGTGTCCCAGGGAGTTGAGCTCCGAGGTGTTGTCGTCACAATTTTATCGTTGCAGTTCTGGAATACCTGAGTTCGCCGACATCGAAAATCTCTTTTATGCAGTTGTTGGTGAGATAACCTCGACGCCACCCAGTACTGGGCGGGAGTTCGGGAGTATTGCCATAACTCGTATAACGGATGCTTTTTGAAGGTTGAGGTACATGATTTCTGAAGGTTTCTTGGTTATGTGTTGAAGGATGGATACAGCTGGATGTAGGGATTGTTAGTTTGGGTGAGATATATTGCTTCCCATGTATCCCCTACACCAGATTGCATAATCGGAAAGTTTCGGGAGTTTATAAGTGGGAATTCAAGTAACTCCTAGAATATCTTTCCGACAGATGCATGATATGGGATTGGGTAAATCTCTATCATATGTATTTGTTCCGACTTATTCTGCAAGCCAAATCCTTTGTTTTGTTTTTGTTGTGGTATTCGAGTTGCTTCAATGTCAAATGTTGATTCCATGTCTCTTTCTAAGCGGTGTTCTCATATTTCTATGTGGATGCTAATCCTTCGTGATCATCGAGATTGTCATGTCAATTCTTTCCAACCGGTGCGATTCTCTTCAAGATGATCCTATCATTTTTCCCATTCACAAGATCCAATCTTAGTTTTCGTCAACGGTGTTTGTTTCATCCATCCCAAGTTGACTTTGTTTTTCCCGCCCTCCCACCCTTTTCCTTCAAGGACTCGGATTTCTTAATCAAGTATCATGTTATTGATGGGAAGTCTCTCCATTCTTTTCCGTCAAGGTTTTTATCCAGTGATTCTCAGGAAGATACTAACAGAGCTTCAAGTTCATCATTCTTCATTCTTTTTCTTCTCCGGTGAATTCAATTCAAGATTTCGGTGTTGATCATACCATTTCCTGTGTTTCAAACGTTTTCTCATGCCGGTGCACCTCTTATTCATCCACTTCTCTCTATTTAATTGTTCCGGAGTGCTGATGATATCTCAGAAGATTCAAGTTTCCATTCTCAATTCGCTCAAGTTCTTTTCAGGATGTTATCTCGTTCAAGCCATTTAAATCAAACGGTGCAATCTCCCTTTCAAGTAATCGTTCGAAGGTGTTTCTTTTGAGTGGGCCCTAACCCACGGGTCTTTTCCTAGGATCTTACCCGACTCTTCTAATTTTTCTAGAGTTACTCTTAAATTCTTTTCCAAGTTTGACGTAAGAATGGATTGTCATCAGTCATATGTATTTCTTCAAGATCTTTCAAATTATTTTCATCCATCGCTCAACTTTTGTTTATTTATTATTTCAGAATGCCTCAATAATTCATGGTGCCATATCTCGTCGTCATTCTCAGATTTTGAAGACCGAAGAAGTGTTTTTTTCTAAATCTTGGTCCGTTCTCTCGGAGATTCATGGTTCTAGCGTTATGCCATCCTCTCATAATTGTTTTCGATTGTGAAAATTCTTTTCACCTGTCCGGAGCAATTCAGGAGTCTTTTCAGTTTGATTCTCCAGAGCCCATCATCTCAGAATTATTCATTCTCAGCGTGTAGCTATCGTTCTCCAAATTTTACCGATGAATCGTTCAAATATCATCTAATCAGTTCATGATCTCTCCGTTCTCATGTATCTAAATCCCCTCAAGTATCTTCTTTCGTTTTTCCAATTCTTCCCAGTGAATTTTGCCTTTGCTACTTTCATTTTCAATTCTTACGGCGGTTCTTTCAAGAATTCTCTTCCGTTGTTATTGTATCAATTCGTTCATTCTTTCCAAATCCTATCGGTGGTTCGTTGAAGTCCTTCTCAAGTTTGCGCTATATCTCTCTTAATCCTTTCTACAAGAATAAGTAGTATGCCAAATCTGTTGCTTGTTATCAATTTAAATTGGTGAAGGATAAGCGTAATGTAATTCTTATTCTTGTTTCATCGAGTAAATTCAATTCCTTCTTCTGGAGTTTGTTCATGAGGAAGAAATTCTTGGTTCCAAGTTGTTCATCTTTCTTTTCCATAGCTCCAAGTTATTTCAATTATATCATTTCAAAGCTCCATCTAATCATTGCAAGGCTTCAATATTATTCTTTTCATCCTTCACTTCTTCTTGATCATTCTTTTATTACCAGAGTTCTTCATGGAGGCTACATGGTGGTTTGTCAAGGATTTTTTTCATTCTTCAATTGTTCTTAAAGATATCTCTCGAAGTTATGATCCGCCAAGCTATACTCAAAATTAAACAGGGTGCTCAACACATTTTTTGTTTTGAGGAGTTCAAGCATTCTTCACGTTGCATCCGAAGTGCTATTCTTTCTACCTTATCTTTTGAGACGGTGTTATATCATTCTTGACAATTTCCATTCATGTTTCGTGATTCACATGTTGTCAAGAATGAGGTATTTTCAATCCATCAATCTCTTCGTTGGATTTATCTTGGGTTAGATTTCACCTAAATCCTATCCTAAGGATGGCTGCGATTGTGGTGCTTATCAATGATCCAATCTTCTCCTTCCTATCCCTGTGAAGAAGTTTTTCATCTCTTCATTGTCCTCTATCAATCATTGTTTTCGGTGGCAGAATTTCACCTAAGTTTTGAGATGTTTTCCATAAGCCCACTACAAGCTTATTCATTTCGTTGTTGGTTTTCCAACAACGACATTATAACCTTCTTCTAAGGGTGCTTTCCAAGATCATTTGTGGCAGAAGTTGGCATTTTCTTCTCCATTCTTTTATTCCAATGATCTATCTTCTATTATTTCTTCCGGAGGAATTGTGGTGTTGCTATCTTCGTCCCATCATCTCGCTTTTCCAAGACCATGTTCTTTCCTTTGTTAATGCATTCAACCGGAGTGTCGTGCCTTCTTTTCGAGTTCTTCCTATTCTGTCACGTTTTGCCTCCCTTCTCAGCCGGAGTGCTGTCTGAAATCTTTCTTACCCATTGTGCCATTCTTTCAATAGTTCCGGAGGTAGTGTATTGTTGATTTCATAAAGTATCCTCTCATCTTGTCAAGTTCATGTTTAATTCCTTCCATTTATAGTCGGAGTGTTGTCCAAATTATATCATTCTTATTCCTCCTCTATCTTGTTTTAACCGGAGTATTGTGGCTATCATTCCTCTTCTAACCGAAGTCTCATCCAAGTGCTTTCATTTTGCCAAGTTCATATTCTATGCCTTCTACTTTCAACCGGAGTGTTGTCGTAATTGATCTTTATCGTTCCTTGTACATGTCATTTCAACCGGAGTGCTTGAATATACTTCTTGTCCATTGCAACCCTTTTCTTATGTCTTTCAACCTACAAGGTTCTAGTAATGTTCCTTGTTCCTCTTTTCTAACGAAGTGTTTTCAACTTCGTTCATCTGCTGTACTCTTTTCTCGAAATTGTTTAACCTCTCAAGGTTCGTGGTTTCCCTCTTTTGTCGAAGAAGCAACCTAGTTTTACCTCTTCTATTCCTATTCTGTTTCCCTCTGGTGCCATCCTAGATCTCGGGACGAGATCCTCTTGTAGTGGTGGAGTGTTGTAATGCCCCGAGACCGTTGCGCCAGGTGTCTTCCAGCTATTTGCTATTTTTGCCATGTCTTTTGCTTGAGTGTTGCTTTTTTCCATGTCATCATGCCATCATATCATTAATTTTATAACTCTTTTAAATAAATTGTATGGATCTTCGTTCCATTTAAATCGAGGGAAGGATGACTTATCTTTATAACATATATACTCCCAATATATTAGGGAGCTATAATAAATATTCTAACACACTTGCAAAATAATTCCATGTATTTTTCTACTTCAAGTTTGGTACTCAAACTTTTCCCATAATTTCTTTCATAGATTTCCCGATCTCCACAAAAACTCCGAACATTTTTGGACTCTCCAAAAATGTTTTCCTAATTCAAACTTGTTTGAATCACATTCAAATATGTTCGAATGCAATCCTTTCCAAGCGGTGCCAAAATAATTTTCTTGGTTCAATCTCATTTTTGTGAGCCCAATAAAAATTGGCCTCCTGCACAAATTCTTTCTCTATCCCTTTCTTCCTCTCCTTTTCTTTCTTTGTTGTTTTTCTGAAAGAAAATGGTAGAGAGGATGAATTTGAAAGGAGAGAGTGCAGGAAGCCCAGTCGGCTCCTTGGGCAGCCCAACGAGGCCAACCCATTTGCTCCAGGCCGCCCCAACCATCCCCTGGAGGCCATCCAACCTCCTCTAACCCTAGCCCGATCCCCATCTCTCGCTCTTCTCTCGGTCTCCACCCTCTCTCCCTCGTCTGCCCCCCCAGCGCCACCTGCGCCCGATCCCCATCCTCGTCGCTTGTCCTCCTCCCACTTCTCCTCCTTGCCTCGATCCCACGAGCCTCGCACCCCGCCGCCGTCCATCTTCTCGATCCGCCGTCGCCATGAATGCCCACAAGAGTGCCAATGTCACCAAGTCACACGCCCCTGCCTTCCCCTCGCCCATTCGCCTCCTCCTGCGCCCCGCGCACCTCTATGCTCGCGAGCAGGGGAGCCCGAGGACACCAGCCGCCCTCCTCTACCAACCTGCGAAGGCGACTTCCGCCTCCAGTCGTTTCCGGCGAGCAAGCCACGGGCCGAGCCGCCTCCTGCCTAGCTTCGCCTATGTCCTCTACTCTGAGCGCCTCGCACGCCCCCTTCGCCTGCCTGCTCCCTTCTGCTCCTTGATACGTCTCCAACGTATCTATAATTTTTGATTGCTCCATGCTATATTATCTACTGTTTTGGACTATATTGGGCTTTATTTTCCACTTTTATATTATTTTTGGGACTAACCTATTAACCGGAGGCCTAGCCCAGAATTACTATTTTTTTGCCTATTTCAGTGTTTCAAATAAACAGAATATCAAACGGAGTCCAAACGGAATAAAATCTTCGGAAACGTGATTTTCTCATCGAACATGATCCAGGAGACTTGGACCCTACTGCAAGGGATCAAAGAGGTGGTCACGAGGGTGGGGGGCACCCCCCCCCCCAGGGCGCGCCCCTATGCCTCGTGGGCCCCTCGGTGCTCCACCAACGTACTCCTTCCTCCTGTATATACACACGTACCCCCAAACGATCAGAACAGGAGCAAAAACCCTAATTCCACCGCCGCAACTTTCTATATGCACGAGATCCCATCTTGGGGCATGTTCCGGAGCTCCACCGGAAGAGGGCCGTCATCACGGAGGGCTTCTACATCATCCTAGCCCCTCCGATGAAGTGTGAGTAGTTTACCTCAGACCTTCGGGTCCATAGTTAGTAGCTAGATGGCTTCTTCTCTCTCTTTGAATCTCAATACAAAGTTCTCCCCCTCTCTTGTGGAGATCTATTCGATGTAATCTTCTTTTTGCGGTGTGTTTGTTTAGACCAATGAATTGTGGGTTTATGATCAGGTCTATTTATGAATAATATTTGAATCTTCTCTGAATTCTTTTATGCATGATTGGTTATCTTTGTAAGTCTCTTCGAATTATCCGTTTGGTTTGGCCAACTAGATTGGTAGTTCTTGCCATGGGAGAAGTGCTTAGCTTTGGGTTCGATCTTGCGGTGTCCTTACCCAGTGACAGAAGGGGCAGCAAGGCACGTATTGTATCATTGCCATCGAGGATAACAAGATGGGGTTTATTTCATATTGCACGAATTTATCTCTCTACATCATGTCATCTTGCTTAAGGCGTTACTCTGTTTTTAACTTAATACTCTAGATGCATGCTGGATAGCGGTCGATGAGTGGAGTAATAGTAGTAGATGCAGAATCGTTTCGATCTACTTGTCACGGACTTGATGCCTATATACATGATCATGCCTAGATATTCGCATAATTATGCACAATTCTATCAATTGCTCAACAGTAATTTGTTCACCCACCGTAGAATACTTATGCTCTTGAGAGAAGACACTAGTGAAACCTATGGCCCCCGGGTCTATTCACATCATATCAATCTCCATCACTTTTATATTGTTTTACTATTTACTTTGCCTTTACTTTTTACTTGCATCCTTATATCAAAAATACCAAAAATATTCTATCTATCAGATCTCACTCTCGTAAGTGACCGTGAAGAGCTTGACAACCCCTAATCGCGTTGGTTGCGAGTAGCTATCGCTTTGTGCAGGTACGAGGGACTTGAGCGTGGGCTCCTACTGGATTGATACCTTGGTTCTCAAAAACTGAGGGAAATACTTACGCTACTCTGCTGCACCATCCCTTCCTCTTCGGGGAAAACCAACGCAATCTCAAGACGTAGCACTCCTTTGACCTCACCTTGCCCCGCGACCGTGAAGCCCGACGAGCCCATGCTCCGGCACCGCATCGCTGCTCCTTCATTGCTTGCAGCCGCCATGGATGCCCGTAGGACGACGCCGCTGTCCTCGTGCTGCAACACTGCCACGCCCACCTCCTCAAACCTACCACCCAAACAGCTCCCCCGCGGCTCCTAATTTGTATGCAAGTGCCACCAGTTGCTAGCATCAGTCCGTTGCATCCTTCCTGAATGGAATTGCCAAGAGCCTTTGAGACCAAGCCCGCAAGTGCCACGGATCTGCAAAGTACCTCTATGCATGGATACTCCAAGACCATCTCAAAAAACGCCAAGTACCCCTTCGAGTTGTCAAGGCCGGTAAGTTCGAAGACCCCAAGCACCACGACTACAGCCGATGCCCCGAGGACACCGAGTACGACTACACACGACGATGTGTCATGTTCCACTACCAACGGCCCCGAACACCTATGAACATGAACGACTACCATCGCAAGAACAAGACTGCCAAATACCCCCTCAGATCAGCAAGTTCAACTAAGGTCGCCGTAAACTGCTTCCTGATCGTGAACCACTACTTCCGTCTACACCGCATCTAACCCGAACCATCTCAAACGCATGCTTCGAAGGTATAACCACCGAGAACGACCGCCCGTGGACGAATGTTGTGTGATGTATGAGATGAACCCCGTGTTTGCATCCTGCCCGTTCGTTTCGTGCACGTCCCTCGGTTGCCATGCCACCGACACATGGGATACCCAGTATCTAGGAGCACCCCACAATCCTTGCATGACACGCTCCCGTCACATTTCCTTTTGCACCGGTATCTCCATGAGCTACCAGAACCGATATGTTGTCGTGGCATCATTTTTGGATTCGTTGTCGTGGCACCCTTTCGTTTCCACCATGATGACAAATGCTTCATAACATGCTCTTATCAACATTTTCATAAATATTGCATAAAACTTGCAAATGTCATCCGCATCATGATAACAACATCAAGAATGTTTAAATTGTTGTTTGCTGCAATTGCTAGATGACATGTGGGGATTTATCGAAATGGTTATTTGTTGTTTCCGGCCTCACTTAAAATTGCCTAAAATGTGTAGTTTACTTATGCTTCACCTCTCGCCATGTTAACCAAGAGCGAACTAAATAATTGAATGCGGTGTTACGTCAATACGCAACTCGTTGCATATTGAGCTCCACTTAATTTTAGTATTGTTTGTGCACTTTGCATGCCATGCCTCATTAAACCGGACATGCATCATACTTGATTGTGCATCGTGCCATGTTTATGTGATGGTTGTTTACCATGGTGTTTGCTTCTTTCCGGTTGCGCTTCTCCTTGATAGTTTCGGTTACGTTGCGTTTGTGAGGATCCGTTCGACTATGTTGGCTTCGTCTACTTCATGGACTCGTTCTTCTTCCTTGCGGGATCTCAGGCAAGATGACCATTACCCTCGATATCACTTCTATCTTTGCTTGCTAGTTGTTTGTTCTATCGCTATGCTGGGCTACCTACCAATTGTTTATCATGCTTCCCATATTGCCATGTCAAGCCTCTAACCCACCTTCCTAGCAGACCGTTGTTTGGCTATGTTACTGCTTTTTCTCGGCCCCTCTTATAGCGTTGCTAGTTACAGGTGAAGTTGAAGTTTGTTCCATGTTGGAACATGGATGTGTTGAGATATAACATTATATCTTATTTAATTAATGCATCTATATACTTGGTAAAGGGTGGAAGGCTCGGCCTTATGCCTGGTATTTTGTTCCACTCTTGCCGCCCTAGTTTTCGTCATACTGGTGTTATGTTCCTTGTTTTTGCGTTCCTTATGCGGTTGGGGTTATGGGACCCCCTCGACAGTTCGCTTTGAATAAAACTCCTCCAGTAATGCCCAACCTTGGTTTTACATTTGCCTAACAACATAACCCCTTTTCCCTTGGGTTTCCGAAGCTCGAGGGTCATCTTATTTTCCCCCCCCCCCCCGGGCCAGTGCTCCTCCGAGTGTTGGTCCAACCTAGAACCACTTGCAGCGCCACCTCGGGGAAACTTGAGGGCTGGTTTTAGGTGTACATAGTGTTCATCCGGTGTGCCCTGAGAATGAGATATGTGCAGCTCCTATCGGGATTTGCCGACACATTCGGGCGGTCTTGCTGGTCTTGTTTTACCATTGTCGAAATGTCTTGTAACCGGGATTCCGAGTCTGATCGGGTCTTCTCGGGAGAAGGAATACCCTTCGTTGATCGTGAGAGCTTGTGATGGGCTAATTTGATCGGGTGACTTACGAGAGTACACCCTTTTAGTTCGTACGGGGGTTTAGTGAGAGCCGGAGGGTCCCAGAATTTGGTTTGGGTTTTCCAGGTGCTTTCCATTGCACAGTACTTCCATACTATGGCCGCTAAGTCAGCAATGTGTGTTATGTCACGGCGACTTATGGCATTGAGGATTCCCTTGTCCGTGCAATTTTTGCAAAAGAATGAAATTACGTCTTCCTCGCGACAGTCCTTGACCTTGCTCATTACAAGGAGGAATCTAGCCCAATAGTGATGTACTGTCTCTTGGGGATCTTGTCTATTGTGGGAAAGATCACTTGAGTCTGGGTGGGTGGGTAGATTTAGGTCCGAACCCTGACCCGATTTGAGACCCAGGGGCGGAGGAGTTTCCGAGCTTGGCAGTTCAGACTCCGGGATGTTTCCCAATAGTTCTGGCCCGCTGTCTGATTCTAGGTTCGAAGCTTGGGCCATGTCCTCCCGTGGACAGGTATCTGGCTCAGAGAGCTCGGGAATCCGAACATAGTTTGTCCTCAAAATAGAGGAAGAACTGCTACATTGCTCCTCCCCCACCGCTATCTGATGGGTGACGGGCGGAAAGTTAATCTCCCTTTGGTCGGGTTTAAGCCCGATCCGACCATAGTCTGTTGCGACTCCCAGGGCGGCAATGCGAGCCAAGAGCTCATTCAGAGAAGAGAGCTCTATTGGATCCATCTGCTCGGTGAATCCCGAGCCGACGTGGAGGCTGTTTTTGATGACCTGAGAAGTCATCATCAGCGTGACGGCCGAACGGGCAGTCATGATGAAGCCGCCTAGTTGGAGAGTTTGGCCTACAGCCAGGGATCCCCCCAAGGTAATGTTGTCCTTGACAACAAGACGAGCCATCAAGCCTTATCGTGGCGGCACAGTGGAACTCTCAATGAAAGCACCAATGTCGGTGTCAAAACCAGCGGATCTCGCGTAGGGGGTCCCGAACTGTGCGTCTAAGGCGTATGGTAACAGGAGGCAGGGGACACAATGTTTACCCAGGTTCGGGCCCTCTCGATGGAGGTAATACCCTACTTCCTGCTTGATTGATCTTGATGATATGAGTATTACAAGAGTTGATCTACGACGAGATCGTAGAGGCTAAACCCTAGAAGCTAGCCTATGATTATGATTGTTGTTGTCCTATGGACTAAACCCTTCGGTTTATATAGACACTGGAGGGGCTAGGGTTACACAGAGTCGGTTACAAGGGAGGAGATCTACAGATCTGAATTGCCAAGCTTGCCTTCCATGCAAAGGAGAGTCCCACCCGGACACGGGACAAAGTCTTCAATCATGTATCTTCATAGTCCAACAGTCCGGCCAAAGTATATAGTCCGGCTGTCCGAGGACCCCTTAATCCAGGACTCCCTCAGCCCGAGGCTGCGTCTTTGATGCAGAGCTTGCCGCGACGACTCTTGGTCAGCCGACCCACAGCGTATCCTTTGAGCCCTTTGAAGCTGCCCTTCAAGAACTCAAATCCACCGTGCGCTGGCCCCATGGTGGGCGCCAACTGTCGTGGAATTGTCACAGCCGATGTCCAGTGGAAGGACTTAGTCGTGGAGCCATCACAACTAGGAAGCTTAAAGGGGTTAAATCAGGACAAAGGACACGAGTGTTTTATACTGGTTCGGCCCCTTGCGGTGAAGGTAAAGCCTAGTCCAGTTGATGTGGTATTGCTAGGTTTTGATGACCAAGGAGCAAATACGCTAGCTTGGCTCTCGATCTGTTGTTTCTTGCCCTAAGCCGACGCCGGGTCGTCCCCTTATATACACGGGTTGACGCCCTGCGGCCTACAGAGTCCCGGTCGGCTCATACAACGCGTCCGGCTCGGTGACATCTCTTACATTCCTTGCATTACAAATCTATTCATACATGGCGGTTTATACTTACGGGCCTTAAGACGCCTCTGGGCTTGGGCCTATTATAAGCCTTATTGTAAACCATCACCTTGTATATTCTTCGGGCTTCATTTATGTAACCCGCCATTGTGGTTGACCCGGCCCCTCCTGGGCAGGTCATACCTGGTAGTCATATCCCCAATAGCTATGTTACCGCTTTTGCTTAGCCCCTCTTATAGTGTTGCTAGTTGCAGGTGAAGTTGAAGTTGTTGGAGATATGCCCTAGAGGCAATCATGTATGATGATATTTCCTGGTAGTCATATCCCCAATAGCTATGTTACCGCTTTTGCTTAGCCCCTCTTATAGTGTTGCTAGTTGCAGGTGAAGTTGAAGTTGTTGGAGATATGCCCTAGAGGCAATCATGTATGATGATATTTCCTGGTAGTCATATCCCCAATAGCTATGTTACCGCTTTTGCTTAGCCCCTCTTATAGTGTTGCTAGTTGCAGGTGAAGTTGAAGTT